>NW_001820834.1:2561471-2719746 GCF_000146945.2 Sclerotinia sclerotiorum 1980 UF-70 | reverse complement strand
ATTTATATTAAAATTTCTTAAAAAATCAAGAGTCCACGGTTGGGGTAAGCCCCTGGTATTTATTATATTTAAAAAGATTATAGAAATTTTAATAACTAGAATCATATCGAATAATAATAATCTTTTATTAATAATCTACATTTTATTTTTAAATTTGAGAAATGAAGAAAAAAGCAAATAGATTCAAAAAAATGAAAAAAATCCTTTTATTTATTAAATTAATTTTTTATTTTGGAGATTAATAAATTTTTTATATTATAGTTTCTTTAAAAATGAGAAAATCTATTTTTTATAATGTTTATAAATCCTTAAATAATAATAATAATAATAATAATAATAATAATAATAATAATAATAATAATAATAATAATAATAATAATAATAATAATAATAATAATAATAATAATAATAATAATAATAATAATAATAACAATAATAATAATAATAGTAATATAATTAATTATATTGAAATTTAAATTTCTTCAAAAGAATAATTGCAAAAATATGTTTAATTATTTCTATATTTCTTTGAATTAAAAATAGATTTTATTTATATCATAATATTTGATAAAATCCAAGATTTAATTATTAATAATTGAAAAAAATAATAAAGATCAAGAATATAATAATATCATAAATTTTGTATGTAAATCTTTAATATAATATTAAAAATTTATATTTTTATATTTTAAATCTAATATTTTATTTTCTCAACAATCCTTTGATCTCGATTACTTTTTTCAAATCAAAAATTACGATTTGCATTTATTAAAATTTCAATAATTAATGAATAAAATTAACTGAAATTTACATTACAATATTATTATATAAATATAAAAGATTTCTGAAAATTTCAGATTTTTTACAATTTTATCAATCAAGAAATTGAAAGTTGTAATTATAATTTTTAATTTATATAAGATTTATATACTTTTATACAAATAAATATTCAATTAATAATAAAATAACAATTATGATTTTGTTTTAAAATAAATTTATTTATTTAATTAATTATAATATATGTGTTTCAAAAATACTTGTCATTAATTTTAATAATTTTTATTGAAAAGTTATTTCAAATTTTAAGATTTTTAAATTTATATAAGAGTTTTGGAATTTAATTATTATACATCATAATATTTTAAAATAAAATCTTTACAAAAATTATAATTCCTTATATAAAATTAAATATCAATTAACTTTTTCAATATTAAATCAAATCAATTAAAATCTTTTAATATAATAACTAATTAAACAAAATTTTTGGAAAATTTTACAATTAATTTTTCATTAATTTTGATTAAAAATCATAATTTTTGTTTTCAATTTTATATAAATATTTAACAGAAATTATTAAAAAGTAATTAAATAATTTTTCATAAAATTCAATTAATTATTTTGATTTGTTTAGAAAAGAAAACATTTTTTATTTTATTCAAATATCTAACAAAGATTTGGAAAAATAAATAAATCAAGAAAGATTTTAAATAAAAAACATTACATTATGCAATAAATAAAATCTAGAATTTATATGAATATTATATAAATTAAAATTTTATATTTCAAATTACATTAAATAATATTTATAAATAAGAAAATTATAAAGATCAATTTTCATTGTTTTTAATATAAAAAGATAATTAAAATTAAAAATAATCAAAAAGTCAAATATTACGTATACTAATAAATAGTTTAGAAGATTTTATTTAATAACAATGTCTTTGTTTATAAAATTTATTTAATTCAGTAAATTGTTATCAATTTTATAAAAATCGAAGGATTTCAAAATATAAAAAATATCAAATTTCGATATAATTTTGAAAATATCAATTTATATTATAATTCTTTTGAATTAATTATAAAACTTATAAAAATAAATTTACAAAATTGAATTAAAACAAAAAAACTCTCAATTTCAATATGAATATAAATAAAGATTCTAAAAGAAATAATTAATTATATATTTAAATAAAATACAATTTTGAATCTTTTATAAATTTAATATTTTTTGATCTCAAAAATTAATTTAAAATTATTCCTTTATTATTTTATATTAAGTTTATAAAGATAATAGATTAAAAAAATTTAAAATATACAAGAGATATTATTATAATTATTTATATTAAAAATATAAAAATGGATATTATCGAATTGAAAATATTCTATAGACTAAATAACAATTATAAATAATTATATTAATATTAATCCATTTATTTTAATATTATAAAAAACAATTATTATTTATATTATTCTCTTTTTATTTCATAATGTTAAAATGTAATATACAAATAAATTGAAATATCTTATTTATATTAATTTAATGATACTTTAAAAATGAATATTAGATTTAAAAAATATTTTAAATTAATAAACAAAATTTAATTATCATTATTAAAAATATTCTATTAATATAAAGAATCATATTTATTATTATATTTCAAAAATGTTTAAAGATTTCATGAATATCTATATAACCAAGATGGATTCCCTTTGTATAGAGCTTCGTGCTCAAGATCAATCATTTAGTATACTCTACTATTAGTTACGAATTGCATATCATTATTGTCATTACTTTAAGTCCCTGCTTGACGCCTAGTTATAAACTACCTCGAGAGCCTAGAGCACTTCCACGTGATCTAGACGGCAAACTTCGTAACAGTTTATGTCACGATTCACCATTAGGATTAGTGTCTTGGGATGAAAAGTAATCACATGATAAGGAGCCCTGAGGAGCCAGAAAGCTCCTAGGGGCTCCTTTTATCGATCATTATATAGTCAGAGTAGTTTCATAGTTTAGGAGCTTCGTGCTCAACTTAGTTATCAATTAGTTTATCTACATTCTACTTAATCTAGTAACGAATTCACTTCCAAGTGAATACCAGTGATAAAGCCTTAACCCACAACTACCAACCAGACGAAACCTTAGGCAGCCGCTGCCTCCAGTACAGTATCGTTACAGTTTAAAGTATATGTTACGTGACGGTTGTTACCCACTAGTGGCTTATGTGCACTAGCCCTTTATATAAAGACCTTCTTATTTAGAATCTTCTTAGTTCTTTAGTTTTAGATCCTAAGTAATTGAATTGACTTCGTTTACGACTTTTCCATTACATTATCTAAAACTCATTTATTCCTACAACCAACGACGGCCTCTTGAACAATATCCACATTCTTAATACCTCTATTGGATAAAATCATCGTTTCCGACTTATAAAGAAGACCTATTCTAATGGCATTCGATATCGCTGAAGAATGATAAATACAAGACAATCGTCTAAAAAGACTGAAAACCCTTTTATGCAAAATCTTTCTACTACCTCTCGTAACCCTTTAATTAGGACCCCACGATTTCTTTGTTTTACTATTCAAGTTAACATTAAGGAATCTACTTCTTCTATTACTGATTCTAAGAGAAGCTCACCAATTACATGATTATCGAAACCTTTCGAATACAGCAATATGCCTCCAAAAAGAACTCCAGTTTCGAAGATCCAAAAGACCGCTGCATCGTTATCTTCTCAACTATTGGATCTATACAAATATCTACAATACCAGCTAATGAGAGATAAATTGGAAGTATACCTCTATACAGAGATTATACAAGAATTTGAGGTAGTCAAAGAAAAAGAAGCCCGAAATCAGCTATTACTACAGCAAGGTGCATCCCTAAATTATATGATTCCAAGTATTGAAAGAGAATCTACCAATCCAGAGAGTTTTGTCTTGCTTTTGGATAAGAACATTTCTTTTGTATCTATATCATTTATTGTAGATAATTGTTTTAGTACCCTTATTTCGTCAATCGCTTCTACAAGACCCAATAAGATCCCACTTTTATCTATAAAGCTAAATATAGGAATAAAGCCAGATATCTCATTGGAATTATAACGAAAAAATATTGAAGTTCGCTTTCAATAATACAATTATATATTCAATTCCGAATTGATCCAAATAGCATATATTATAGATAATATGAAAGAAACCGTCTGTACTTTCTTGAAATCTTATTAGCTTTGAGATCTAGCTGCAATTACAGAAGAGTTAATTGATCTGATTGTCAATTTTCTTTCTAATCCCTCAAAAGCTGAAAAAGCGAATGATAAGTATCAAGAGCTAGCAATAATTAAGTATAAAGAATTTCGGATGTTTTACCATCAATTCCGATCCCTGGTTAGTTAAGCTCAGATTCATAATAAGAAAACTCTTTGTATTGATTTACAAAGGAAAGTCCCCCTCCATCTTCGCTCTTTCGCTGTTAATGATTACTGGAAGATAACCTCTTTGTAAGATTATATCGATTCCCTAACTCATTTCAATCAAGAGTTTCGTTTCCAAAAAGTTACAATTAATAAAAGTTTTGGTGCTTACTGCGATCCCCTAGCAATTCGCTATTCTAAATCCCAAGGAAAAAAGAATAATCAAGAAGAGTATCCAATTAAGCAATCTAGTAGCAATCGCAACACCGACCGTCTATAACCTGATACTTCACCTTCTCAACTCTTTATACCTTTCTCGCAATGATCATCCAAAAGGTAATAATCCCAATAATCACCACATCCGTCAAAATAGCGAGAAACCGAATGTAAATGTGTGAACGAAGTGAATGACTTCAATTCAATTACTACTGTAATAAAGAACTAAGCGAACGCGAAAGAGACTAGCTCTTTTAGTAAGTCTATATAAGACTTACTACTTTCAATATGTAGCTAGCTCTTTAGACAGAATACAATTAGATATATAGGACCTACATAATCCGTGGGTGCTACGTCTTCCGTATCCTTCTCGTACCAACAATAACGAACCACAGCCCTCGAGAGCAAAAGACAATATCTAAAGAAAGACTCCTTTCTAGGCCAGATCCGAGATATGAGATATTTGGATCTTAACAAGCTTCTTAAAGATAAAAGTATAACAATCAAAGCTATTCTTTGTAAGAATAAACTTGCCTATCAAACTCCTATACTTATAGACTTAGAAGCTAATAGCTATATCTTTATTGATTGTTCTTTTCTTCATTTTCTTCGCCTTACACTTCATTATTTTATTAAATCTCTCTCTAGATCTATTCCTATTCATAATTATAATAATCAAGAAAGAGAATCTATTTCCTATTATATTATTTTCACATTGATGATTGACCATCGAATTCAATCCTACACTCCTTTTTTAATCACTTCTTTAGATATTTACAAGGCTATCCTTGGACGCACCTAGCTCTCTAAACATCATATTAAGCTTGATTGCTACAATCAGCGCCTTGATTGACCATCCAATTACCCATTTACTCCTAGCTACTATCACTTAATTTATTTTAATCCTATTCAAATCAAAACAAATCAGATCAATATAATATATCAAAACAATATATATATTAAAGATTATAGAATCGATATTGTTTATTGAAAATACAAATACTATTACTAACAACAACTCGAAAATCATATTGCTTTTGGCGAAATCACTTATTGCGAAAACTCTAAATCACTTCCAGTTGCTACTAAAACTATATCAGTTTCTTTTAGCAATTCACATCAAAAAGATATTGTCATTTGTATACAAGCTATGAATCAAGTATTACACCCAAAACACAATAACTTTTCAAAACCATTACCATTATCTTTATATACTCCTAATTGCTTGAAACAAAAAAGAGTGACTCCGCCCCTTATCGATATCGCTGCAATTTCAGATCCTGTTTTCAATCTCTATACTAAACACAAATTAAATGATAAAATATTCATTATTAGCTTATATAAGATTGATATACTGCTTGCTGAAAAACAAGTTGAGAAGGATACTAACAATCTTCTCGATTCAATTAAATATAATCGGAAGCTCGCTGCTGCTACCCTCCTCCAAATAACTTCGATCAATAATGAACCATCAATACCTCCTCAATATACTGACTATACTGATATATTCTCAAAAGCCAAATCTAATATTCTTCCCCCTTACCATTTCTACAATCACAAAATAATACTCGAAGGAGATAGTGAAAAAGCTCTCAAATACAGCCCTCTTTATAAGATATCTGTTGGTACGAGAAGGATACGGAAGACGTAGCACCCACAGATTACGTAGGTCCTGTATGTCTAATTGTATTCTGTCTAAAGAGCTAGCTACATATTGAAAGTAGTAAGTCTTATATAGACTTACTAAAAGAGCTAGTCTCTTTCGCGTTCGCTTAGTTCTTTATTACAGTAGTAATTGAATTGAAGTCATTCACTTCGTTCACACAGTAACCCTCACTTCACCCTCGATGAAGGATTACTGCTCTACCAGGATCGATTAATCATCCCTGACACCGACAACCTATGCACTCTTCTTATTCGCGAAATATATGATCAAATGTTTACAGTATACCCAAGTATAAACAAAACGATCATTATATTAAGCTATTATTATTATTAGCAAAGTATAAACATTTATATAAAACAATATATTTGTAATTATTATATATATCAACATTCTAAGATTCCAAGAGATAAGATCCCCAGACTCCTTCATCTACTCCCTGCTATCACTTGTCCTTGGGAATATATTACAATAAATTATTATAATTTCAATAAAAATAAGTATAGATATAATAATATATTAATCATTATTAATTATTTCAATAAATAAACTATTACTATATCTTACAAAAATATAATCATTATCAAGGAAATAATTTAGCTTTATATATATCATATTTATTGTTACTTTGATCCTTCTCTTATTATACTCTTAGATCGAGGCTTCATCTTCATTTCAATATTTTGGAAAAAGTTCAACACTATTCTAGAAATATAGATCAAGCTCAGTTCAATTGATCATTCTCAAATCGATAACCAAACAAAGATCTATAATCAATATTTGATACAATAGCTATACTCTTTTATCGATTACTATCAAACTAATTGATCAAATTTGTTACCTATAATAGATTATATTCAATTTACTCTTTTATATAATTCCCTTAGAGGCCTTACCCCCTTCGAAGTTGTTCATGGATTTTCCCCTAGAGATCTATAGGATTGGCGAATACAGTCTACCGAACCTAAAGACAAGATTAATATCGAAGAAGCTCGCTCATTAGCTCGAAGTCTTTATAATACTCAAATATTAACTCATCAATAAATCATTCTATTCTAGAAACGAATAATTAATCAAGCTAATAAACATCGTTGAGAAATCGATTTCGATATTAATAACAAGATTTAATTGGATACCCAATATTATACAACTTAGTATCCCTCTAGAAAGCTAGATAACCTAATTTCAGGACCCTTCAAGATTCTCGAAAAGAAAGGTCATTTCTATTGACTGGAGCTATCTAGCTCAATGAAGATTCATGATACCTTCCCGTCCGAAAAGCTCTGCAAAACAGCTAACGACCTGCTTCCTGATTAGTATACTGATCCTAGCCCCTCGATCAATATTAATAATAAAGAAGAGTGGGAAGTTGACGATATACTTGTATCTAGAAACTAGTACAAACAAGTAAGGTATCGAGTATCCTGGCTCAATTATAACCCGGATCCTACATTCTATCCTGTCTCAAACTTTATATATACACCTTATAAATTGTATGAATTTCATTTAATATACCCAACTCAGTTTGGCCCCTCAGCACTACTTATGAAGTGGATTAAGATGTATAAGGAAGGAAGGGATGATTATAATGAGCTAACCGACAATAAAGCGATGAATGAAAGCTCGAGGGCGAGCTTTTTCAGAAAAGGGAGGTGATGTTACATGACGATTGTTACCCACTAGTGGCTCACATGCACTAGCCCTTTATATAAAGACCTTCTTACTTAGAATCTTCTTAGTTCTTTAGTTTTAGATTCTAAGTAATTGAATTGACTCCGTTTACGACTTTTCCGTCACAGTATAAGTCTTCAACTTATATCCATTAAATGAAAATTATTATTATTATTACTATTATTATTAAATATATAATATAAATTTTATATAAATTGAAAATTATAATTTCAATCTTAAATATCTTTAATAATAAAATTGTAAAAAATCTGAAATTTTCAAAATTTACTATTATATAAATATAAAATTTATATTTCAAATTTCATTGAATTATATTTATAAATAAGGAAATCATAAGAATCGATTTTTGTTACTTTTTAATATAAAACTTCAAGAGTGATCGAGTTTAAAATTGGCTGAGAGGTGGGGTATTAGACTTATCTCGATTAATAAAATCATCAAAAATTTAAATTTTTTAGTATTTATCATATAAATAATCAATTTTTATTCTAAATTTTATTTAATTATATTGATAGATAAGAAAATCATAAAGATTAATTTTTGTTATTTTTTGATATAAAAGAGTAGCCGAGATTAGGGATGTTGAGAAGTGGGGTACTAGACTTATCAAGCTCATGATTTCATCAGCAGTAGTGGCGGCACTTTGGCACCCCATGCATCCCGAGGGGGGGGCAATTTCAATGCTAGTTCTTTCAAGACCCATTATGGAGATTCATAGGGCTGTCAAAGAGACTTCAAAATTGTATATCCAGCACCAGAAATATCAACCGACTACTTTAGGGTCATATTGATGCCCTGCCCTAAGCAGAGTACATGTCCACCAGGTCCAAGTGACCTTCTCTTGTTTCTTGTGGTACTGGTTGAAGAAGCCTTTGGATGGCTCGCATCCTGACCAGGAAAGCAGTCAACCTTTGGCATCGGTATTGATAGCAGGGAATTCAGTGATCAAAATCTTAATTACCTTGATCAATATCAGCCAGTATGGCTGTACGAGTCCGACTCCTAGCAGTAGATACAACAACGTGTTAAGACTAATCTTGCAGTTGTCCCTGTTCAGGCACTACTTAAAGATTTGGTGTGCATGTGGATGCCCAGACACCTAACGTCGGCATTGAAATTCACAACCGGAGAGCTATCTCATTTGATCTCGTCGGCTAATAAAGTAGTGCAAGCGCTATGGAAAGCATTTACGAAGTGACGGTGTTAGGCTCAATATGGCAAGTACGATTGTGGGTCTACTCTATTAGTCAGGAACCATAGTTCCAGTACTAAGACAACCTTCTTCACACCTACAATAAGGACCCCTTGAACGGGCGAAGGTGTTCACTTCCGGCTCACAAATTAGTGCCATTTTCATGATCTTCCAATCAGTGCCCCTAGTTTGTTGGCAATGATCCAGCAACCCGCGACCACGATAAGATGCAATTCTGAGAAGGCTTTTGCGGAGATTGGTGGTGGAATATGACCTGAATTTCGTCACACAATAAATAACAGCTTTAGGCAATCCAGCAGAGGAATTATCTGTAGCGAACCCAGCTCTGGACGAAGCTGCATTTCTTTGTTTTCGGATATCAAAGTTGCTTGTCCTAAATTCAAATGGCCTACGGCCTTTTGCTCTTGAACGTGGAACCTGATAGGCGCTTGCTGTCCCGGGTGTGATGCCAGAATGCGCTTCGTGGTTTGGTGTCGCGTTTGCTTGAAGGCTGAACCATTTACAAAATGAGTTGTTTTCTGCACCCAACAAGGTTTCACACTCCATGCTGATTACTTGTTTGGCTCTTACGAATCTGTCCGTTACATTATAATATTTCTAGCCACGGATTACTTCGGCAACGTGGAATAAATTCCTTCGTGTGGCTGCAGCTTATGTAGTCGGGTTGCAATTATTTGTACCAGTTGTTGCAACGAAGGAAACTTTAGTCGTCTATGTGGAATTCAAAGACATCAATTCGAAAGGAGTCGGATGTTACATGAAAAATAGCAGAGAATGCTGTCCTCAAGAATGTTTGAGCAAGTGGTATAACGAGGAAGTATCAGTTAATGCTCAAATACGAGGTACTATGTAGTAAGTCTTACCGTCGAAACCAGCCAAGCAACGTGGAAGCCGTTTTGAAGTATTGCATAGAGTGATCTGGGGCAGAGCTTATCTCCGGCGAGGATAGGCCGCCATTACATGGTGTGTGTCGATATGAATCTCATTTTTGCAACTACTTGAGGCAGAGTTTGGAGAAGGCTGGGCGAAGACATAGGCGAACCATCTGTGATCACAGAAGCGGACACCTTCACCACTCAGAAAGAGATGGAAACAGAGTCCTGAAAGATGCTGGAACTATATCGTTATGGCAAGAATTTACGGCACAAAGAGTGGTAAGATCGTTGTGTACTGCCATGTTGGGAAAAAAAAGTATGATTTGCAGAAAGAGTAACCCTCCAACGCTCTTCGTCAATGCAAGAAAGTCTTAACTAATTGAAACTAAGTGAGATGATGCTAGGCCATGCATTTGCCTCCACCATGGTGCTTCGTTCTTAGTATCAAGTTTGTATAAACCAATGGCCTCCACTCCAATCAGCATCCAATGGTTAGTGGAGCAAGAACATGCGCCAAAGACTAGGCATTGTTGGCTACTCAATTATCAGCGCCATGTTCCTGTTTTTGCACGCAAAGGCCGGCCGCCTACGCCAACAGAATACATACTGATTGTCATTGAGCACATCTATTCCTCAACCTCGACTCCGACTTGAGTAGCTGTTTGGTTACCATTTCCATTCTTGACACGTTTGGATGGTATCTTCGAGGGCGTTTCATCGTCATCGTTTTCAGCCCCGTCCTCGTAAGAAAAGGCCTTGGATTTACGTTTCTTGGCAGGAGTGGCGGCAGGAGTGGCGGCAGGAGTGGTACTGACGGATGCGGAAGATGAGCCGGTGCGAGATTCTTTTCTGATTTTCTGGAAGTGTTGTCTGTATATTGTTCAGTTAGTTGTCGAGCAAGTAGGCTTTGGTAGTGGTAGTGCTGGAGAACGATTAAGACATGAGAAAAGGTAATGACTGTAAGCTTAGAGATCTGGGAAAATGCGACAGCAATCTGCAGATGACAATATTACACGAAGAGAAGAATGAATGACATTAAACCATTGCAGTGTAATTACAGAGAAATAATTACTTAAATCTCAATATTGAAAAATGCCTTTTATTGAAGATGATCGTCGAGCCAATATGAAGACCAAGGAGGTTTATATTGCCAAAGCAATATATAGAACTGAGAAGCAGAGGCAAAGAAATAGATTTCATAAAACGAAATCCTTGTACGCACCGACAAGCCTCCTTGGTGAAAGAATAACCTTTCTTCTGAAGTCTTTCAGAAATGGCAGGCCATTCAATAGTCTTTAGATTGTTCCCTTCAATAATAGCCAACAACAAATCTTTGTCAGCCGTATGGTCCCACTGAGAAGGCATGATTTGATAAGTCAATGTAAGAGATGTAAGAAGGCAGATATTGTAATTTGAGTCTGTAGACGGGTTAGATTGCTGAAGTTTGGGAGGATGGTAGATGGGAGATAGAAACAAGACCAGAAGGGTTTGGTGGGGATAAAATTATTGATGAGGTGAGTGAATTTCAAAATAAGTAAAACAATATAAAAAGAGTATAAATAATAAATACAGTAAAAATTTTCAAAGTCTTTAGAGTTATAATATTTAATTAAAAGTTATATATGAAAATTAATATATTTAATTTATATATAATAAATAAATAAATGAATAAATAAATAAACAAAAGAAAAACTATCTTGATTCCCCCCATCACGGTTCCCTATTCAGGTACCCGTAAAAAATAAAGGCTCGAGCGATTATCATATCCACTATGATGCAGATATCCTCAACTTGCTTTTCGGCTCATTCGTCCGCCATAAGCACAATCAAAAAGGGGCAGTTCAAAGGAATTAAAACTTTTTATTCATAAATTCAGGTTTGTGGAGATGCATTTTACTACCTTATTCTGAGCAAAACTTGTTTATGAGCATGGGTATTTCTATTGCTTCTCCTCAACACACTTTACATTTTTTCTTCAAAATCTTCACGCTGTCGATTAAGTGCTCCCTGTAAGTTCTGCGCCTTTCCGCCTTGGAATCAAACGATTTGCACTTTACTGGATCGCCAACGGCGTTGTTGGTACGCCGCACAAGCTACCTAGCAAGGCTTCCGACCCCTTCGAATTATTTTCTTTCCCCCTTCTTTAAATACACCAGAGCTACTCGAAACCACGACGGGTACCCCGCGGGACTTTAAGCTGGCTAGTTTCAGAGCGAATCAAACAATGACTAATGACGGAGCCATTAACCGCTTGTTGTATGCAATACTCAGCCAGAAATGTCTTAAAGATGTAAGCCACCTTCTTCATCTACTTTATAGTATCAAGCCTGACCTCACAGATTGATTGGAACAAAGTAGCACACGATCCTGTTCTTTCCCAAGAGATCACCAATGGTCATGCTGCGCGCATGCGGTACTTTCGTTTCAAGAAACAAATGGACGGCACGACTTCAATGCCAACTGGTCCTAGAAAAATTGCAACTCCTCGACGTTCTAGGGTTGAGAAGAAAAAACCAGCAAAACGAGAGCTCAAGTTTAAAAATCGTAAAGACAGTCGCCAAGACGTGAAGCTTTCCTCTGTCACGAAATCTGAATCCCAGAACGATCATACCTGTCCTTCTACGAGTACGAGAGCCACGGACATGGACAGCAACAATCCACTCTCCACGCTTAAAATCACGAACTTTGAGCCCACCAACTCTTCTACTTTCCACTTCAAAACAAAGACAGAGTCCGACCTCTTTCTCCCATTCCCAATCACTTCATCAGAGTCCTCCCCTCTTCCAACCCCTTTCCTTATGGATTCGCCTACCTCACCTAACAGTCCTACATTTCTTAACCCTGGCATTTTTAGCCTACACAGTTCTATTTTAAGCACTGCTAACCTCAAAAATCGCATGATGGATACCTCATTCTTCGGTCCACCTCTATACAAACAGACAGAGAGCATGGAGTCCGTGGAGGCTGGCCGTCGAGACCACATGAGATATTGTTTCGATCCTTGGAATCAGGTTATGGATGGATTCAATAACATTACTGGTGTCGTTGAGGATCAAGGTGGCGTCATGTTTAAGAGGGAGGAATCTTGTGAAGATGCTCTTTATGAATCTTTTATGAAGTAGAGCTTCATTAAAAGTTGAAGAGCAGGAGTCTAGAAGACTTTGCCTGGTCTCGAATCGGAATGGCTGCTTATGGACTTGAACGAATGTATGTTTTATTCTGAGACGTTAACAATGCAAATAAATGATGGTTCACTCTCGTATCGTTTGTTTCTCACTGATGCTTCAATATTCCGACAAGCCTCACCCACTCCAAAGATAGTATATGCCCCTTTAACAATATCATTACAGAACCGCCGCATCTCCGTCTCCAGGAGTGCGCCCACAAAGTAAAAAGCCCAAGGAAAGAGAATGCATCTCCAACAATCAAAACCACTCCAAATCTGAACCATCTAGCCCCCAAGAGACGTGAGCTCAAAATTGTTGTCCTCTACTGGTTGTGGAAAACTCTCGACTTTCGTTTTGAACGGCAGTACACCTGGTTTGTATAAAATTGCAAACCATGCTTGAAACATCGGCTGCTTTTAAGAACTGTTGGGACTAGAACTTGGATGAGCTCAGCTCAGTGACCTTTTCCAAATGGTCGAGTATCAGGTCTGGACAAGGTCCGAGCACCATTGATTCTCATTCCCGCAACTCCTCTACCGGATATTGGTGTTATTGTTTTTATAGACGTGTGTGCATGAACATCACCTCGAAGTGTTACCGGTGCAGCAACTACACCTCTGTCGTGAAATTGCTGAGTCGTTCTCATAGAATCACACTCCATTATTCCAAGGTTATGTTTCAGTCCAAACGTCAACTGGCCCTTCACGGGCTCTCCAGCGCCGAAGCATAATTGTGATCTACCACTTCTAGATGCTCCGGCTTCTTCCGCATCGCATTTAAGTATAGGGAGCGATTGTTTTCTCCGGTATTGTGCCATAATATTCTCCTCCCATGGAAAATCTATACTTTCGTCCTTAATCTCTCTCCTGCTGGAAAGCTTTTGCATATGATAAATACTGGTTCTCTCTATTGTAGAAAAGAAATACTTTGGATGAAAAGACGCATTCAAGTACCCCGACTTTCCTTCTCCGTAAGAGTGTATGTAATGCGCTGCTATGCATATATACTCCTCGTAGCCGAACTGCCTAGCGATTTGTTCCCATGAGTGGCCGAGATGACGTGCCCTACAAAGTTTTCTTCTATTTGATATCGTCCATATTATGCGACGAGATTCATCTTGGCCTTCATCAATCCCGTTTCTCTGTAAGAAACTTTTATATGCCCCAGAAGCTGTCCTCGCATTGGTACCAAATGCCTGGCCAATCCTTCCCCAGGTCCACCAGAGGCTGGATCTGCGGATCTTAAGCATGTGGCGCATCATTTCTCCATTTCGGGACAGCGTCTGGTGGCGGCGACCAGAAAGTCTCTCAGCCCTATGAAACAGGGACGCTGAACTACGGGGATTGACCCAGAATTTCTTTTGAAACCTAGCAAGAAACTGAGCCCATGATTCCGACACTTTTTCATTGCGCCATTCCCTGTAACTGAAGAGATAGGCATCCTCTTGGGAAGAATATCTTTGATTTCTACCACGCAAGGCCTTCATTGTGGATATGGCTGAGCTCTGGCAACGAATATTGATAGATTGACCTAGCAGTGGAATTGCCGTTGTGAGTGGCGTAACCCTATCTCCCGTGCCTAACCATGAGAATGGAAACTGTTAGGATTCCCCTTGGCTGTCAGCTATTAATGTTTACATTTTTTGTTCTACATGTTAAGGGAAGAGAATGTATGATTGAACAAATGCTTACCTATATCTGTTCGTAGGTTGGAATCGATAGCAAACGGATGCTAGTAACGTATGGCTAGCCAAAAATTCAAGTGATGCTAGGTTTCAAGCAAGCATTGCTCAAAAGGGGCTTGTATGGTAAATGCGTAGTGATAAACCGTGCTAGTGATGATATCCAAAACGATAAGAGAGCTCTATACACACACGAAAGTTGAATGATGTTGCATGGAATAATGATCGAGCATTTCCGCATCCAAAGAAGAAGACCAAGAAGAAATTCAGCATTTACTTATGTCGAAGTACTTGTAGAAGGAGCGTAGGTGACTTACAAATGACCGTCTCCTTAAACGAGGAAGGAAGAGACAGATGACTTACACTACCGATTTTACATTTAACAGTGGGAATAGAATACATGAATGTTGAAAGCAGCTAGGCAATATTAATAATAATAATAATACCCCAGACTGTCTTATGTCCACTATAGAAGCCTTCACATGATTCTAGGTATGGGAGAAGGCAGTGATTTGTTTGAGGAAAAGGCATAGTTATGGCATAGGGAATGGAAAGTCTTCCCCAGATAGCTTTGGCTAATGCTGGTCACTTAAGAACCTCCAGTACTTGTTGACCACATGAAAGATCGCTTCACGGATTTCCATAATTTACCGGCAGTTTCAGTATTCAACTTTCTTTTACTGCATGGATTTACAGCATGAGAAGTCCTATTTCCCACGCACCGGTGATCGCCAAACCTACGAACGCCAGGGACATTACCCGCCTCCAAACGCCATCGTACACATCATGAGTCATCTAGTCCAATCATACTACTTCTTGGCACCTTGCCCATCTAACCGCCGTCCAATACTATCGCCTTTGGCGTGAGAATCTGGAGCAGGTTCACTCTTCGCCTCAACCTTCTTGCCAGACTTCAATGCCTGTCCTTGTCCCGAAAAATGGGGCTGCCTCGCATCTGCATTCTCTTTGTCCTTATCTGCTTGCGTTTTGACTGGCTTGATTTCGTAACCAAAAAAGAGTTTATTCGGTGGCAATCGAAGAGGCTGAGGACCATTCGTTCTTCGAACTGATATATTTTGTGTATTCGTGCTAACTCCAGCAACAGGAGTTGAGGCAGTGGGTGTAGGCGTTTTTGCGCCCTTCTTCGCATTTAGTTTGTGACCTCCGGATACAAAATTGGACGAGGCGGCTTTTGCACCTTGTGCGACAGAATTGGAGGTCGGCGCAATGGCATCGTAGTTGATGGCTTGTGCCATGGTTCCTTGACTATGAAGCATGCCACCTGCAGGTAAACCGCCCATGACACTTCTCGGGGTGCTCGTTCCACTGCCACTGGCTCTCATCGGTGTTGGTTCGACATAGCCTAACGGAGCTGCAAAGTCGACGGAAACGTCTGTTTCGAGCATACTGACCCCCATCTTATCAGTGACTGGTTTGACTTCCAGCACAGCAACATCGTAGACAGTATCGTTATAGTAGAAGCTAAAGATATCGCCTTTAGTAAGTGTAGAAAAATCGCGAAAGGCTTTTTCGAGTACGGCTTTAGGGTTGGAGATATCGAGGAAATTAACGGATTGTGGTTGAAGTTTAATAAGAGATGCAGGAGGAAGGTCGGTGGATTTGATTTGAAAGAGATCTCCAGTTTCAAGTCCGAGAGTTTGCATCATCTGGAGTCAGGTTGTTAGTTTGGAAAGTAAAGTACTCGGTAAGTCTAAGAAATGCGTACCCAGTGCGGCAGGTAGACCTTTCCTTCATCCGCGATAAACTCCAATACACCAGCATGTGTTAATTTAGGCCCATCAGGATGCTGACTATTAATGAGCTCAAAGAGCATGGGGTAGGTAATGTGCAATCGAGTAAGTTTCTCTAGAGCAGATGGTGGCATGATGATTTTCCCTCCAATAATTAAGATTCTCTCGCTCGGGACCTGGTATCATGACAGTGGATAACATCGATAGTACTCATCGAAACGTTGGAGGTCCTCGCATTCCCCGCTGCTGTAACATTGATACATAGCAGCTGGATCGTCCCCTTCGTAAAAACCCGAGTACGACTATTGATAGGAGAAGTGATCAGTACTTTAACGAAACTCTAGTACTTGCGCAGCTTTCCACATACCATTTTGTTTGTAAATAAGGCAAGATCTGTAGTGTAGTAGGAGTAGGGTGAGTAGAGTGAGTAGGATGAGTAGGGTGAGTAGGATGAGTAGGGTGAGTAGGATGAGTAGGGTGAGTAGGATGAGTAGGGTGAGTAGGATGAGTAGGGTGAGTAGGATGAGTAGGGTGAGTAGGATGAGTAGGGTGAGTAGGATGAGTAGGGTGAGTAGGATGAGTAGGGTGAGTAGGATGAGTAAGATGAGTAAAATTGAGTTTGAGTATGACAAGAGAATCGAGAGGTCAAATGTTGTTGAGAAATCACAATCAGAATGTTGGTCTGGATGTGTGTGGTAGATAGATGTACCGTACGCAGTACATTGTAAGTTTGTAACCGGAGCTCAAAGGCCGCCAAAAGATGACGCAGGAACCAGCTCTCGCGCTTCTCGCTTGCTTTCAATGGCGGGGAATCCTTAACTCCGAAACCTTAAAGCTTCCCAAATTGTCCATCAAGCTACTTCAGTACTGATATTTAAAATCTACTTGTACTGGATTAGCTATATCCATTCGCATTCCTTCTATTTTAAAAGTCTCGAAGCTTCCAAACCCCAACGAAGTTGTGAATCACAAAATATGGCCTCCAGATATGCAGCTGCGCGACCGAAACGTGCTGGTGAGGAATTTGCCCGCTCACATCGTAATGAAAATGAGGATGGCCCTTCAAAGAAACCAAAATTTGACTTGAGAAATCCATCCGCTTTGGTAGCTGATGAACCCGAGGAGGATGCGGTTCTGGACGCAGATGTTATTGGGAGTCGAGGGACGGGTACTAAGAGAGGGGCTGTCAATATCGATGGTTATGATTCAGATTCTGACAATGAAGGCTTTGATGCGCGCGCAGACGAAAGAGCTAGAGCAAAGAAGGGTGATGTAAATTTGGCAGAAGCGCTAGATGGGTATAACAAGGAAAATTTCGGTGGGGCGAACGGGAAGACGGATATAGAGGAAGATGCCGACATGTTTGCAGACTTGGAAGACGAATTTGGAAACGGCAATGAGGACAAGAGTGAGCTAAAGGCTCGGAAGAAACAGAAAGAAGTACGGTTTTTAAAGGAAGATGAGATTGAGGGCCAGGTCTTAGGTAGCAAGAGCGGAGGTCATGTATCGGGGAATTTCACATTGGATCCGAAAGGGAAATTGTCGACACATGCAATGGACGACCAAGAAAGCAGTGATGATGAGGAAGATGCCGTATTAGCCGCGCAAGAAGAAGATGTGGACGAGGAGGTTGGCGCTGGTGGACTGAAGAGGAATGCTCCCAAAGTTGATGCGTTCAACATGAAAGCTGAACAGGAAGAAGGTAAATTTGATGCGAATGGCAACTTTGTGCGAAATGCGGCAGATCGAGATGCAGTGCACGACAGTTGGCTGGAAGGAATTAGTAAGAAGGAGATGAAGAAAGCTGCAGAAGCACACGAAAAACGGGAGGAGGAGCGACGGCAAAAGAGGCTGGAAGATGATGCCATGTTGCTGTCAGATATTTTACGAACATTAATACTACAACTGGAGAAGAGCGAGACCGTTCTCGAGGCACTCGCTAGACTTGGTAGGGGCCAAGCGAAAACGAAGAAAATACCAAAATGGAAATTGAAAAAGCAACAGCAGAAAGATGATTCTATGGATGTGGATGCTGGAAAGGCTGAAGATCTGGAACAGGTTAGGATACGAGAGGCTATCAATGCTATTACAGGAGCGGCCGATCAACTACTCATAAGAGGGCAAACGGATGTTTATGAGCAGGAGAGAGAAATGCTTATACGTCAATATGGGAGAGAGACTGGAGAAGACTGGGTAGAACCGCCGGGAGAAGTGGCTATGGACCAAGAGCACAGCTCGAAGGCCACCAAAATGTGGGAGTATAGATGGACTGATGGTCGTGATGGCGCTGCTAAGCAAGGCCCGTTTGATGGTCAAACGATGGTAGCATGGCAGGATGCGGGCTACTTTGGCGAGGGTGTCGAGTTCAGGAGAGTTGGGCAAGAGGGTGGTTGGAGCAGAGTTGTGGATTTTGTATGATTATGACATGATACCCGGGGATATGGAAAAGCAATGAGCGCACATAGTTCCAGTGTTACATCTAAAATTTGGGGTTTTTTCTTTTGCAGTGATAGCTCAAAGACAAGTACTTGTTTTTAAATAATCACATGAGCAATGTAACATCTAAACAATTCACAAAACATAGGAAATTACGGGGCCTCGACCTGTCTTTACCCCATTTCAGCTAGATGGCAACGCGCTCACTCTATTACATCTCCAATAAATTGCGCCTACTATTACTCAGACTTAATATACAACATAAAGGTGCAAGCATTGTGCATTTTCTTGCCACAGCAAATAGGGAACGACTCAACGGCGAATAATCATATCTTATTAGCCTCGTTAAATTCATGAAAGTTCCATCGCATCGCCATGACCATTGGTCACTGACAAGTTCACACCTCCCTCCTCGCCGATGAGTCGCTTCTCAAAGTCGGTGACGAATTTGACACTACGTGCAGAGTCAAAAAAAAGAGTGAAGCTTCGTTGAACGTCTTCGATACCAATTTGCTTCGCCTTTCGCTTCGCACAGATGAGTTGTGATGTGGTGATGAGGTTACTGGCATATCTGAGACCGGTCTCTTGACCAATTTTAGTGAGCAAGGCGAGTGCATCGGGGGAAACATCGACTTCCTCCTCTTGTGCACGGATGGAGAGAATCTGTTGAATTTCTTCTTTGGCGTATGGATGAGTGCTAACGATAACGACCCGATCTAGGAAGTCCAGAGGCAATCCGTGGGGACTTTTGTAATTGGTGCCTCTAATTCTGGAATTTCCGCGGTTGCTTGCCATTATGACAATGGGTGCGAGCTCATCTTCCAAGGCGCGATTGATATATGAAAAGCATTCGATATCCAGCATGTGAACTTCGTCGATGAAGAGAACACCAGGTACAATCTCGGCCTTTCCCTCTTCCTTCCATTCCGCAACCTTGGTGTTGATTTGATCACGAACCTCACTTCTGATTTCTCCCGTGTCCCCCGAGAAGAGAGCCAAGAAACCTTGGGTTCTCGAGTTGATGACATCGATCTCGTGTAAGCTCACAGTGTGGACCACCTCTTTGCGCTTTTGCAGCTCTCCGTCTGGGCACTGCAAGAATTTCGTGTCCACACCCATTGCATCGTAATCTCTTGATTTTGCATACGATCGTCCCAGCTTAGTAATCTTGCCCGACGATTTGTCGATTGAAATAATATCTCCCGCCATTACACGCTCTTTTGTCATGGAATCAATCATCTTGCTGCCCATGTCGTATACAGTTTCCATATCTGTGGTCTTGATGGTTAATTTGCCCTGTTTGGTACCACCGGTCACACTCCTGTCGGTCTGTATCTCGACGACCTCTCCCTCGATCATCTCACTCTCCTCCTTTATGCGCACGCCGATGGACTTTCGAAAAGCTTGGGTAAGAGCTTCAGTTTTTGACATTTCGAGCGAGAATATCTCCGAGGAAGCCAACATGGTAAACGGCACATCCGAACCTAGAGATTGTGCCATTCCCATTGCTATTGCAGTTTTTCCCGTGCTGACAGGTACAAGTCAATAAGGAATTTTTATGACCGAGTATAAATCACATACCTTGGGGGGCCTGCGATCAAAACTGCTCGACCTGCTATCTTCCCTTCCTTCACCATTTGTAGGATCACGGCAGCAGCTTTACGCGCCTTTTCCTGGCCTACAAGTCCCTGTGAGGATGCGCGTGGTTCCAGATTGTCTGGATCAACACCTAAACCGCGAATGTGAGAATGAGCAGCAATTAAATTGAGCCCGCGCAACTCTTTGCTCTCGGAGACGGTCTGAATTGCCTAGAAAATTGTAAGTATGATTGGAAGTAGAGTCAAAGATACAGAATAGAATGAATATGAAGCTTACTGCAGCCATGGCGAAGAATTTGCAATATGATGAGAGTGGAAGGATAGAAAGAGGTGGGTAGGTTTGGTGAGTAGGTAGGTAGGTAGGTAGGTAGGTAGGTAGGTAGGTAGGTAGGTAGGTATTTTGGGGGTGGAGGGGAAAAGTAAAAAGTGGTTAGGTAGGTTATCGTTTGCGATAGTATTTATTATGGACGAGGCGGAAGGGAAGTTCTGATCCCTACAATAAAAAAAAAAAAAAGTTTCGGTAGGTAGGTGTGAGTGAGTACAGGACACTACCAATAAGGCTGGAACATAAGTAGATAGATAGTACCTAGCAGGTGTTTAAGCTCGGGCTTTCAGAATCAGAATGTCTAGGTGGTACATATTGTGGAGGCGAGAAGTAGGCACACAAGGTATATATGGATAAGGCCTTTCAGTACTTGCTTTCTTTCGGTCCAAATCTTTTTCTGTTGAATGACAAGAACTCTCACCCATGAACTCGAATGTGCTAGGTATATCAGACTCAATATCAAAGGGTCACTACCTAGTAGGCACTAAACCACTCAAGTCACGATAATCACTTCTTTTCCAGTCCAGTATCAATCAAATTGCTTGTCCAATGAAAAATCAAGGGTGAGCTTATCCAAACCGTAAGTGAATCTAATACTATTGCTTTATGCGCTAGGCGTTTTGAAGTTTAGCTTATCATTTAAAACATGGCTTAACCCTGCTAGCTTATTCTCTCATGAATTCATCTCTTTTTAATAAATTTTATTTAAAAGCGCGCGTTTACTGGTTTAACCTATAACTTAATTATACTTCTCTTATCTCTTTTCATATTCATCTGTTCATCTGTTCATCTCTTCCTCTCTTCATCTTTCTCTACAATACATGCTAGGTGCCTAGACACGCAAACCAAACACGGAGTCCAATCACGTTGATTATTACACAATCTACCTAACAGACGCCTTGTTTTCAACTTTCTTCAAACAACTTGAGCAAAAAGTAATTTCTACCATTCGTAACTTATAATTTACTTGCAACCTTTTCTTAAATTCACCAGACAAAGTCTCAAAAAGTCTCAAAAGGTCTCACAAAGTTATCTCAGAATAGAGAATATAACTTCATATTATGCTTTGAAAAGTCCATCCTTGATCCTTTGAACTTTTTCTACCGAAACTTGATGACAACCGTGGTTTGGAAATTCACTTGGACTTTTCAAACCCATTCTAGCCATCTAATAAAACTGATATTGGACCTCAGAAGTTTGATTTTCGAGTTTCAATTCCCTCAATCAATACTTCAGTTCTCCCAAACTTGGCAATTTGAAGCCTCGACTAAATCTGTATAGGACTTTAAACACAGCCTGGGTTTATCTAAACAAATCAAATATATCTGAATTTCTGTGTTTACTGTCCAAGCAAGGATGTTATCAATATAACAACTAATCAGATTTGATCTGGCTCACTTGACTGCTAGCCATACCCCCGGTAAGTTTTTTTAATCCAAATACCCTTTCTCAAATCGTTCTTTGCCTTGCCATCAGAAGAGCATTGCCTTTCCATTCCCGTACTCTGGGTACATCTACTAAGATGAGCTGTTGGTATCCAAGGTTCATCATTAAAACATCTGGGGCCGTTGCTAATTGCGAAGAAGCTTAGTTCCATCGACTTCTCGATGATAGCTGAATAAAAATCAAGAACAATACATTTCACCATCAGAGTATTTCGATAAGCAAGGAAGTCATCCTTGGTCTTCAGCAGCAATGTCTGGCCGGAATTACTCAGATGAGCGACCATCTCCACGAGGACCAGTAGATGCTTACCGTGATGATAGGCATAGGTCCGATAGGTATCATGATGTCAGGGACAGGCCCATTGACGACCATGATTATGAGAGGGATAGTTCGAACAAATATCGTGATGTCAGAGACAGACCCGTTACCAATGAGGATTATGAGAATCATGGGTCCGATAGACAGCACGATAGCAGAGATAATGGTGCTAGGAGAAACAAAGACAGGGGCAATTGGGGGAGTCGCTCTTTTGAGAAGACTAGTTCGACAAACACTCAACGTTTTAACTCCAATAGCTCTTCTCCTACGGCGATGACAACAAGAGTAACAAAAAAAACAAATGTCATTGGATCGGAATCAGATGGCAAGTAACACTCAAGATTTCCTTGTTTCTAGCACCCTTGAAACGTTAGTGGTTTAGAAGTCACTGCAATTGAGCTGAGTGAGAACTTTGAAAAGCTTACCGGAGAAGTAAACATCTCTGTACCAGGATAGTCTTTTCAATGTGTTCAAGTATTTTGGACATTGAGAAGCTCTGTAGCAGCAGGAATTTCTAGGGCTTTCATTTCAAGTCGTTAAGAATGGCGTGGTTCTTGAATTCAATTCCTTTCTGAAGCAAATGCTACTCTTGCCTTTACTTCCTAGTCCTAACGCAATGAAATTATGTAATCGAAACTAACAATATATAATTAGGAACTAATCGTCGTACGGAAGCCAACCCATATCCTACAACGGATACGACGCAATCGAAATCGAACAGCATGATGGCTGTCCCTACTGATGCTACCACCAACCCCTGTGGATCACCATCAGTTGTAGAACAATCTCAGCTAGAGGATGTTATTAATGCGTTAATGCATTTCGCTGACCAAGGAGACTCTCGTGGTGCGCTGAATCAAGAACGGAACTCGGCGAAAGAACGTCTGAAAGAGCAAGTCGAGGAAACACATAACATGTATTCCGCCATGAAAGGCTTTCCTACACATCTAGAAGTGCAAAATCAACGCAAAATTGAGGCGGAAAAGGCCCTTGAGACAACAGAGAAAGAGCTCGAAAAAGCCAAGAGACTACAAAGGGATGCAGCCAAAGCCATTGCCTCTCGTCTCATTATCAAAACTGCTCCTACCACCGATAACTCGAAGCTTCTCCAAGAACGTTGCCAGAGCTTGGAGGTGAAAGTGAAGGATCTTGAGAAGACAATTGCTTGTATGAATCATAAAGACAGCGAACGACGTTTCCGGGATATTGAAGCCGATCATCGTGAGGTTATTAGCAAGATCGGAAAAAGCGAGTCACAAATTGTAGGGAAGATTTATAACAGCGAAGCTAAGGCAATGCGCGAATGTCAGAATCTGTCTGAAAAATATACAAAACTTGATCAACAGCATCAAGCTACCCGAAGTGAACTTGCTTCAATGACATCCCGTCTGGATAGTTATGGAAACTCTATAAAAAAGCTTGAAGCGTCGATCAAAATTTCAAAGGAGGAGATGACTACATCCCAGCATCATGTTAACAAAGAATTTGCCACGCTGAAAGCTAATAATGATGATAGTATTCATCAACTTGCAGAGAAAGTTGTAGACCTTGAGAAGTCATTCGGTACTTACAAGAATTCTCTGGAATGCTTGAGTTCGTCAAATATGGAAAGACTTGGTCGATTGGAGAATGATAAGACAAGCGTTGTTGTGCTCCTAAACGCTCACAAGGCCATCCTTGAAAAGGTTGAAAATTTCCAGGTGGTATTAAATACTCTTCAGGATAAGGTCATTCGACTGGAGCATATCCCTCAAACTTCGTCCATTTCGGCTCCCCAGGCCACGTCAAAAGCATTAACTGGATCGAGCGCAACAATGATTGGGGTGGTCCACACTGGACTACGTGATGTAAAACAGGACGTAAAGCTCGCTGAAGAAAGGCTCGACAAAATAGAAGCTCTTCTTAGATCCACTAGCCGTACTTCTTCACAGGAAGCTGCTCTAATCAAAGGGTGGCAAAATAGCACGACTCTAAATTACGAATCCAGGCTAACTGCATTGGAGGAATCTTTTAAAAACATGGATTCTATCAACGTGAACGAGGCAGTCGCAAAATTGTCGCCGTTCTCCACTGCAGCGCAAGATGTTGCAGATTTCAAGAGGGCCTTCGAAACGTACAGACACGAGCGGAGCCAGGTAGACCAAGCCATCAATCAACGCGTTGAGAAGTTCGGCGCCGAAATACAGTCATTACAAAAGAGTAATACGGTTATGGAAGAACAGATCAAAATTATCACAGGGAAAACGGAGTCGATCCCTGCTCTCCAAGCTGGCCTGGATGAACTTTTGAAAAATATAAATGCCCTCGCTCAATCGTCAACTCTGATGGATAATCAACTCAATATTTTGACCAATAACCAAAACGGGAATACTATTGCCATAACTCATTTGTCTAGCCGAATGAATAACATATCGACAGGAGATCTAGCGAAGAGCATGATGGGCCAGCTAGAAGTGCTTTATCCGGATTTAAAAAATGCTGAAAGGATCATCTCGGACTTGAGAATGCAACAATCCGACCATACGATCCAATTGGAGAAGTTGAATAGCCGAATGATCGATTTTGAAAGCCAAACTACCCGCAAACAATCTCCGGCAGCTATAGGTAATCCAGGTACAGAGTCTTTACGCCAGGAAGTGGATGCATTGACTAAGGACCAGCTTAACCTCGAAAAAAGTGTTACGACCTACCATAGTGGCTTAGCTGCACTGAGAAAGGATCTCAAGGCTCTAAATGATGCCGTCAAAGATCTGGATGGGCAGGCCGAGGAGCAAAAGAAAACTCTAGATGGAATGCGCGACGAGCTCGTCGAAGAGGTCGCAGACTTGTCAGTCAGGGTAGATGACCTTTACTCATCTAGAAACAACAATACCAGAGGGTTCGCAGACAATAGCTCCACGCCCGAACCGTCTGCCTCGGCTTTAGTCCTGCGATCTTCCACAGTTGAAATTGGTTTAAATGGAAAAAAGAGAAAATATGTGACAGCTGCGGCGTCTTCAGAGCATGGAGCTTCTATCAATGGCCATACCCGAAGCCCCTCGAGAAAGAAGAAGAGAGCCGAGGATGACAACGAGGACATCGAGAGGCTCGAGTAGAAGAATCTAGGACTCGAGAAGAAGTCCTATTCTCACAACCGTTGACGATATGATTGACGAAACCTGAGAAATTATTGACCGCAATTCAACCAGCGAGCTTTGCTTTTCCCGATACCCAGATGCAAAACCGAAAATTTTACTCTCTAGTCTACAGTAACGTCTCATTTTGATTTATCATTTCCAGCAACTTTCCATTTCATGATACCTTTTGCACCACGCTGAAAGGTATCTCAGAAGTCTTACCAGGTCTGGTGTGGGTGTGTTATGAGTGACTTGTACATCAGAAATGGAATTTGAGGATAAATGTAAATAAACAGCGATTGATTTTATACAATGCTTACTTATATTATTTATATAGTAAAACTTTGGTTCTTATTTACTTTATTTTAATATACAAGTGATTAAGATATTAATAAGAGACAAATATCAATATCAATATCAATATAAAGTTTACTATTTCTATTTTTAGTTTCTATAGAGTAATCAATAAAGTCTAATAATTGATAATATACTTATAATCAAGCGTTGATCAGGGTGCCCGCCCTCAATAAACAGAGTGTATGTATTTGATAGATACGATGGTATCGAAAAAATACACATTTGTCTCGTGTAATTGAATGTTTTTTCCATGAATGATTTCATAAAGTTGCTGTCACGCAAGGAGATTTCCGGATTGGTCAAGGAGAAAAGTCTTACACGCAGCAAGCAAATATTTCCTAATTTCTCCCTTATCATATTTTCCATGCACCAAACGCCAATTAGGGAATCTTCTTAGCCTAAGCAAACAACTCAGCATTATCCAGGGCATCCTTTGGCGCCTGTCTTCCTCCATTTGTTCTGAGTCCCAATTCACCCTTCTTTGCCAGTCTCTCGATACCCTGTTCTGCCCTCGCATTGTATCTCCCTGCCTTCTTCTTTCTGATCTCGCTTCTGACTTGATTAGGGGACACAAACTCTTTGTTCTCGTAGATTATCGGTCCACCAAAACTTCCCTCTTGAATGACGATGGGCGTCAATACAAATCTTGGTCCAATTTCCACCAAGCTACATTCTGTCTCCTTGTTTCCCGAATTTTTCGATTTGGATTTTGTAGGAGTTTCTTCTTCAGCACCTTTGACTCTCGATGGTTCTGTCTCGCTGATCTGGTAGTTTCGAATCCAGATTTTGCCATCTGCCAAAGTAAATCCCATGACATGATCGACAAAAGGTTTCGATTTCCTAGCACCCTTTGGCACGCCGAAGATGTGGAGAAAGAGTTCTTTCAGTACACGGAGGTGAGGTTCCTTGTCGAAAGAGGCATCGAAAGAGAGGATGGGTCTGGAACCTTTGAGACAGTTTCCTGTGAAATGGAGCTCTTCCATGGTGTGTACTAAGGTGCTGTTAGAGAGACCTTCCCTCACAGCGGGATGTCAAGATGAACGTACAATTTTGCATATGCATCTTCACGGTGGGCCCATTGGGTGCTTTGCTCATCCACAGGTAAAGATCCTTTCCTTTTCTTGCCTCGAAGAAAAATACATTATTACAGTTATATAATTCTGCCAATTCATTCAATTGATAAAGCTTTGACTTGGTATCGAGTTTCGCATCTTTCCTACCGTGGGGAAGTAGGGACGCAAGGTCATTGAGGAGATGTCGATGTCTAAGTTGTAGAGTTAGCATTTTCCTGCGATTTTTTGCATCGCATCGGTACAAATTTATATACCTGTAAGTTATTCCTCTTGAAGACAAGATCAAAACTCTTTGCTTGTTTTTCTTGACACCAGTCGGGGTTTCTTCTTTATGACCAGAGGTCTTTGATAATGACTTGTAAACAGAAGCCATTGTATATGTTGTGTTGTGTATATTAAGTAGTAGATATATTGGAAGGCTATCGGATCGGGCGCGCGCAAAAAAGTTCTTGAGATCTTTAAAGTTTCTTAAGAATTTCTTTTGATAGTGTAAGCGCAGCCTTAATCTTAGCGCGTTATCAATTTATCCTTGCTAGCGTTATTCTCCATGAATCCTACCAGCCACTTAGCCCCTACCATGAATTGATGAAATTTCAGCCTCGTGATCAGCCTCATGTCTAGCCTTGTGGCTAAACAATTATCTTATAGTACCTAGATAGGTTCCTTAGTAGGTAGATATAATATGGAGATCTGGCACTACCGAGGAACTTGATAGACTGGGCACTTACTTGTATGCGGCATGACGATATGCATAGATCAAAAGATCTTCCTTTTCGGCAACATTTGTTCCTGCATTTGACTTTGACTAAGATCCATGGGTCTCGGTGATCACATACGATATCTTTATGTTTACTTAGTACTTCCCCTATCGATGATGGCCCCTTTTGGTCTTGATTACCATTCAGATAAAAATCACTAATCTAGCTCGTCAAGCTTTTAGACCTACTAGCATAGTATAAGTTCTTAAACAGCACATTCCATTGATACCTCAGTACCATCTATCTGTTCATCCAACCTTCTTCATTCAACTCACCGTGCAAGACTGCACACAAAACCATAATGGCAACCTTCAAATCCATTCACACACGACTTCTTAAGATTCCTGCCCCACTCCTCCCACCTGCATCACCCCACGATCCAACTCTTACCTCCGAGATCGCCTCCCTCCAACTCCATCCAACCCTAGAGACTGCACTACACATTTTAAATCTTGACTTACCATCTGCACACTTTTTGGCTCGTCATATGCAGTCGGCGCCAGCATTCGAAGGCATGTATCTACATGGAATTTTGCACCGAATCGAGGGAGATTACGATAATGCGAGAGCATGGTACAGCGATGTCAACGAGTCAGAAATATACTCAAAGCTTTGGGGAAGGAGTGGTCAGACTTGGAAAGCGTGGCAAAAAGAGCATAGGAATGGTGGCGACAGGGATTCGTTGGACAATGGCCAAAAGTTTTTGGATGCTGTTCAAACCTTCAGAGAGACACAGGGCAAGGAGGCTGACAAGGCATCACTCGAGGAACAAAGTAGAACGGAGCTTGATGGCGTTATCGAATGGTGTGTAGACATGTTTGGCACAGGCAGGATGGTTGATGCTAGTTCTGCTTGGGTCAAACCTAATGAAGAGATCAGGAAGATGGGCGAAGATCAAGTCAGCGGAGGCAGTGGAAGAAGAAAGTTCTGAAAGAATCGTTAGGACAGACATATTAAGACAAAATCCATTGAATTAGACAAGCGTAGCGATCGTTGCAGACGTGAAATCCCAGAGAGGAAGAACCACCGGACAACATAATTGGAAAAAAAAAGGGAAGATATCCTTGAGCCCGCTCATCGAGTGCTTTGAGCGCTTTGCTTAGCCCTGACTTCGTGACCCCCCATGCTCCCGTAATGACATTTAAAGACGCCACACCTTTGTATCAACCACCAACCAATATGTCCGTATAGTTGCGCAAAGTTAAGAACACCTGGCTACTTAACAGCATTTTCCGCCTCCCTTCGCTGCCTCGTCTGAAGGAGGGGGTGTAAGAGTAATATTTGTACCACTTCCGATAGTGGCCTGTGCAGAATCACCGTTATCGAGGGCTTTCTGAGATACAATTCGATAGATTTCTAAAATGGGAGATATTATTAACGTTTGTGAATCAAAGCGAAATGTTTAAAGGAGCCATACCAGTAAGAATGTTTTGAAAGGCAAGCTCAACGTTGCTCGCGTCGAGAGCTGAGGTTTCAATAAAGGATAGGTTGTTTTCGCCTGCAATGACAACGGTCAACATGACATTCTCTTCGTAGATGAAGGACTTCCTTACTCGCAAATTGTTTGGCTTCCTCCGTAGGTACAGCCCTAAGATGCCTTAAATCGCTCTTGTTTCCGACCAACATGATGACGATGTTAGAGTCAGCATGATCCCTCAACTCCTTCAACCATCTTGTAACATTTTCGTAGGTTTGGTGTTTGCTGATATCGTAGACCAGAAGAGCTCCAACGGCACCTCTATAATAAGCGGATGTAATGGCGCGATATCTTTCCTGTCCAGCGGTATCCCAAATCTGCGCCTTGATTGTCTTTGCATCCACTTGAATGGATCGAGTTGCGAACTCTACACCGATGGTCGACTTTGAGTCTAAATTGAATTCATTTCGAGTAAATCGACTCAAAAGATTGGATTTACCGACACCAGAGTCTCCGATAAGGACAACTATGAGAGAAAGAAACCAAGTCAGCGACCAAGGAAACGACAGTAATAAGGCGGGAAGAAGGTTGTGAGGGGGGGAAGACGAGGGATGTTATTTACCCTTGAACAGGAACTATCCAAGAGATGTTAGTATATCCTGTGAGTTTGGCAAGATGAATGGGATTTGATGGATATACTTACGTCGTATTCGTCATTCGCCATGATTGATGTTGAAGCTGGAATGGTATTTTATTATTGAAGGGGGGGGTTTTGAAAGTTGACGGATTTCGTTGTTGCGATGGATGGATGGAGGGAGTGGAGATGCGAGAAGCCGGGGGGTTGTAAGGTTGTGGTTTGGGGTTTTGGGTTGGGTTACTGGTGGGTGTTTTAGACTCGTACGGAGGAAGGATTGTAATTGTGATGCTCTTACTTGGGTATTAAATGAGATGTCAATTATTTTGAGTCATATGAATAAAATAAAAAAGTAAGTAAATAAATGAATAAATAAATAGAATCAATTCCTATCACTTCAAATGTTCAAGGTTGAGTCACTTTGGGTCTTCACTCACTTCAAGTACATAGTCTAGGTAGGGTAGGTAGTTGGCCCTCCTTTTTCACTTTTGTGCCTATTTAACGATTTGCGAAGGACATCCCTCGTATCTACCTACCTAGTATCTACTATCTCTCTCTCTACCTAATAACCAAGTTACTGCCCAGGTAGGCCTGCTGTATGGTAGGTAAGGTAACCTTTGACAACCTTTTTTTAAGAAGGATGTAAAATCTTACATCTTACTTGAAGTAGATAATCTTAACTACCTAATTATTATCAACGTTTGATTGATTCGGTTTGATTAATTCGACCGAATGTCCATTTTATATTAATATTCTTGGCTATCTGTTCGAATAGATGGTTTCAAAATTGATGTCAAGGCGCGCGGCTGATATAATCTTTTCACTCCGCCAATTCAATTCAAACTTCACCTTTTCCCGAGTAACGTGGTTTATCAGTATGTGCACCATATCAGCATGTGCACCACTTTTACCTCAATTATTATCTTTCAATTAAAATAAAATTACAACAACATTATAAAATAGAATTAAATTATATATAATCTAAGGATCAATTAATGCTGGATCTAATTGACAAGTTCATGCATTATATGAAGTACTACTACATTTGTTACATCGTCGTATAATAGCTTGTCTTCTTATTAAAGAATTATCATGTTACGAGGTTTGCCGTCTAGATCACGTGGAAGTGCCCTAGGCTCTCGAGGTGGTTTATAACTAGGCGTCAAGCAGGGACTTAAGTAATGACAATAATGAAATGCAATTCGTAACTAATAGTAGGATATACTAAATGATTGATCTTGAGCACGAAGCTCTATACAAAGGAAATCCATCTTGATTATATAGTCCTTCATGCTTCCATGATTACTAGTGATCCTTCATGATCATTAGTGATCATCTATATCGTGATCCTTAGTGATCCTTAATGATCACCAGTGATCACCTATACCGTGATCCTTAGTGATCCTTAATGATCATCAGTGATCACCTATACCGTGATCCTTAGTGATCCTTAATGATCACTATTGATCATTTGTGATCACGTGTCTTGGTAGTTGTGTAGCCCGTCGTAACATCTATATTGAAAAAGAGGGGAATAAATATATGAATTCGAATATCTAATTTTGAGAGTACAGCTTCAGGATTAAATGGTATTAATCCAATTCCTCGAAATCTAACTTTTATATTTTGAGATATAATTGATTGTTGATATATAGCTTTGAAAACTATAAAGAATTCAATTTTAAAGATATAATTGATATATATCTTGATAAATCCATCAATTTGATTATTATACGAGCGTTTCAGAACATTAAAACATTGTTACGTGACGGTTGTTATCCCACTAGTGGCTCACGTGCACTAGCCCTGTATATAAAGACCTTCTTACTTAGAATCTTCTTAGTTCTTTAGTTTTAGATTCTAAGTAATTGAATTGACTCCGTTTACGACTTTTCCGTCACAAACATCCAATATCAAATGATTGAGTTAAATGATTAGAATACATTAGTAGTTTTATATATATTATATTATTTGCTTTTGTTAAAAGGAATAGAAGTTACCGGTACTAATCACGTGTCGTGATTAGTAATACGGTTACCTAAACAGGCTAGATTAGATGAACCATAAGCAGGCATATTGGTCCCCTCCGAGGATACCAAGAGGAGATCTTAATATGCCTACAGACGTAGTAATATAGTCAATATAGAGGCCTCTTCCACCCAATCTTTTAATAGCTTTATAATATGATTGAAAAGATATTGATTCATAATTTTCGTATCCATTCAGCACTAATATTCGATATTTGTCCTTTCTTCGATGAATAGTATGTTTATCGAAATGCTTTAATCATTTTAACCCTGTCTCATTATTCGTCCATCTATTGGAAGTAGGTTTAATAGCCTAATCTGTAGGAAGATCGGTTTCGGTATATCAATTCAAAAGGTGGACTTGTCCTTGAACTATCAGAAATGGAGGTATAATTTCACCCTCTCTATTACCATATATAATTGCTGTAGCCTATTCTCGATTGCCTAATTGTATTGTCTTGCTTCTGCCATTTCGTTCAACATTAATTACAATTATATAAACTGTTAAAAGGAATAGAAGTTACCGGTACTAATCACGTGTCGTGATTAGTAATACGGTTACCTAAACAGGCTAGATTAGATGAACCATAAGCAGGCATATTGGTCCCCTCCGAGGATACCAAGAGGAGATCTTAATACGCCTACAGACGTAGTAATATAGTCAATATAGAGGCCTCTTCCACCCAATCTTTTAATATAAACAACTATAATCCTCATCATAAAGCTTGTTTCGTCGAAATTGTAGAAATCGCAATCCTGAATATTATATTTCGCTCGTATATTCAATACTATTTGAAACCATTTTTCAATAAACTTAGGATTTTTGCAGAGAGCTTTTTGAAAGTTATAAATGCGATTAAAACATATCTTTAATTCTGTATAACACTTTACGAATCGATGAGCCCAGAGCTTTCCAACCTTCTTTGCCCCTTACGATTGAAGAATATAATTCGCCATATCTTTCACATCACTCAATTTAGATGCAAACCCTCTATCATCTATATCAATTATATATTGAAGAAGCATTTTCTCTTCTAATTCAGTTATTTTATGCCCATTTGCTCGAGTTTCCATTTGGTTATTTCGATCGTTGATTCTATCGCGTAGTGTAGATCGAGGTACTGAATAGACTTTCGCAGCTTTCGTAATTGTCAAATTTTTAGACTTTCGAATAGCTTCAATAGCTAAGATGATTCGGGCTTCTTTTGATTGTGTTTCCATGATAATTCATTGAGATATCGCGAATTGAAATTGAAGTGGTTGAATGGTGAAAAAAGTGGCGACCCGGTGATATTGGCGACCCGATGATAAACCACGTTACCTCTTTTTGGTTTGATTACCTAATAATCCACTAGTCACCTTAAAATTTCACACTGGGAGATGGTACGAAATCACGTGATGACATATTTATTTGGTCGTTTCTGGTCACGGTCTCAGTTGATATTCGTATGATATGTCGTTAGGTAGATACCTATATGAGGATAGCAGACCACCAGACGAGCCAGAATAACATGAGAGGAAGAGGAAATTGATGAATTCATGGCCTTACCCTATCAATCTCGAGCGAATCAACAGAATATTCCGTCATCCATCTACCGTCTCCCATCTACGGTGTATTCTTTTCCGTTTAATTCAACAGAAATCATGTATCTTCCATGATTTCTCCTCTTACTCACCCAAATCAAATTAATGTACCTCCTCCTACCACATCCTCTGCGGGTTGACCTCATAAATTGAATCTACTCAACAACACTGAGCACATGCTACACATTGTATTTCCCCAACCGTCTTCTTCTATCCTTGGCTCATACCCGGTCTATTTGGACAATATCATGGTGCAAAATGTCGTCCAAAAAGGCGAACACGAAGGTCTTCTCCTCACTTGAAGAAGACGAAATTTCCAAATTACTATTAGAATCGACGGATGATGAGGAGCAATATCCTTCAGATCACGAATTCACGGTCGAACGAATTTTGGCCCAAAAATCGGAAGACGGTCAACAGCTGTATCTGATTAGGTGGGCGGGATTTCCAGAGGAAGAATCATCTGTAAATACTCATCATATCAAAACTCATCCTGAGTATACTGCTAATATTTACATCTCACAGTGGGAGCCGAGAAGGAACATATTGGGCAAACCCATTCTTGATGCTTGGAAATCACGACAATCTCGTGAACTTGAGGGCTTGGATACACCATATGACACCAGAAAACTCGAAGCTCTAAAAAGGAGGGTCGAGGATGGTAAATTACGACGTCGTCGTTTGCGACGTGAAAAGAGGAAGCGCCAGGGTATAGTTGTCTCTCCTCACGACTCGGATGCAGATGCTGGCGAAGAAGAGTCTACAGTTCTACGTCAAAATGTTGGCTCACCTACACCCGATGGTAAAAGGAATCCTGAAAGACAGCAGCAAGTTCAAGCTACGAAAAAACCTGAGGTATGCCTGGGCAGTTGCGAAATCACGCAAATATGTGAACTAACCATATGTAAGATTCAGGGACCTGTACAAAATGACTCGGACTTATCGTCTGATGAACCGCTGTTTGTCAATCAACAACAAACGGCAAAATTGGATGCCTCATCTTCTAAAACTGCCCCCCGACCAGAGGAGGAATCACAGAAGCAAGCTGCTTCAAAGCCAAGAGCCGCTGATACCCTGGAGATAGCAGCCGCCAAGAAGTCTACATCCTCTAGAGGTACACCAAAAATTCGAGGAGGAGGTGCCATGCGCGGAGGTTCTTCTCTATACTCACAAAATGTATTCATCAGTGGTAAAGCTCCCAGAAAACAAAAAGCCAGTTTGATTGAAGCTGCTGCAGATTCATCAAAAGACCAGCGGCATTTCAAAACCAGACACATCCTCAGAAAAGTGGAACTGGCTGGTAGAACGATGGCGGAAAAAGCACCAGATCTTGCTTTTATCCCTGGTGGGTTGATCAATCCTTCAAAAGCTTCATCTGCGCAAAAACCAGAGGCTCTTCGGAGGACTTCATCTGCTCCACAGAACGAAGAGGAAAATCGAAGAGTGCCACCAGCTACGCCAAATCATGAGCAGCAAGAAGACTCCCATGGACCTGCTCCGCACCCGGCTGAAATGTCATGGGAGGACGTACAGCATATCCCGTATGAGCAACGAACAAGATGCTTCTTCACTACCCAGCCACAAGGGTGCTATAATAGTCATTGCAAATATCTTCACGTCGACGATCCCCGACTTCCCGTTGTCTCGGCCCCCGATGGATGGTTTGACTCACAGAAAAAAATCTGTTTCTTCTACAATTTAGATGGGAATTGCCGACGTGGTGACGCATGTAGAGACTTACATAATTCGAACAGCAATATCCCAGTGAGGAGTCCGCCGCCTGGATGGGTACCGCCGGCCTCGTCTGGCAAAACCATGTCAAGAAAATCCCAGGCGCCCCATAGTGTAGGTGGTCCAAAAATGGTCTGCTATTATTGGTACTCGGAGAATAATTGCAAGAAAGGGGATGAATGTAAATTAGCCCATTCAAACGACAATGATTTTCCCGTGGCAACGAAACCTGGTTCTATACCATTGAAGTCTATTCCTTGCAAGTATTGGAATCAGGGCCATTGCCAGTTGGATAGGAATTGTTATTTCAAGCACGAACAGGCTCAATATAGTCCCGTAGTTTATACGAGTCATGTTGACCCAGACGTAGTCGATCTGGGAATTTCAAGGGAAAGAGGTTCACAGCGCCCACTGCATAATGCAAGAACTACTCCGGTACCTGGTGACGACGATGCGATAGATGTCGAGATGAACGCAGCGCCTGATCTCCCTCCGCTTGAGCGAAATCATCAAGAGGCTGAACAGTTACCTTTTGATAATGACCTGATGAATGGGGAGGTACAAAGCGCAGGTGCCAAAATTAAAGCAGTCACGTTTGGTCCACAAGCTCAACCTACCAACCTCGACTTTACAAGCCTTCCGACGGATGCTTCAGATTGGAAAAAAGCCTTCGTGAGTGCAGAGACTCTACATTTCGAACAAATCTGCACGGTGCATGATTTCAAGTCAAAATACGGTCACATTCAACAATACACCTACTGGCAACAGAATATTAGCACCGACTCCACTGACCAAGCCGGATGCCATATGGTCAAAAACATAGCTGAATACCTCTGCCTATGGATATCTGGTTTAGCATGTGTTAGCGACAATTATATCATTCTACTTTATCCAGTTGCAGTCGAAGAATGGAAGTATTTAGATGTAGCACCTAGCCTTCCTACCGATGCTAAGCTGAGATATTTGGTATTTGGAACTCAGAGCCATATACTAAGTTCCGTTGAATCTTCGAAAATCAACCAAAATTCATCAACGGATCTTTCGTACAGAGATATGATGATGAAAAGTTTCCATCATCTTGATTACGAAAAACTGATAATGGATCAAAAATCTAAGGACCAGAAAGTCAAGGACCAAAAAGTCAAGAGACTTATCTTCAACTTTTGTTTGATATTTCCTGCGTCGAACCAATCTACCGCGGAATTGATAGCATCATGGCTTAAGAGCTGCTCGATATATAGCAAAATTTACAATTACCAAAAGCCAGGATGCTGGAACCACTTCAGGAAAAATGTCAACGCTGGAGCTGTACTAATACACTCATCTGCGCTTAGTCTGATTTCTGACACAGACCTGGTTCATGGTATGACAACAGAAGGGATGAATTACACATTTTGGTGCATCCAAGATAGCACATCGAAGATGCCGTTCTCCCACATCACCCAGAAACCAGAGTTGGGCCAAATTGTAACAAAGCGCCTGTTGCCTTTAGGATATGCCATACTTCTAACACCAAGTTTCTTGGTTGCAGAACCGGTTATGACACTTAACTTCTTAAAATGGTATCAGAAAAAGCTCAAAAGCTCGATAAATGGCTCAATTAGAGTATTGTGCTGCCACGAACTGCCAAATTTCCTCATGGAACTTTCTATTTCCAAGGTTGAGGAGCAACAAGAACTCATGAGAAACCTCAGTGGCGACCCATCAATGCTTGCTAAGCTAAGCGCGAAGGGATTAAGCCACGAACAGTGTGAAGCGAGACTTGATTTGTATTGGCTTCTTTGTGATATGCTCCGCAAGGATCTACCCGCTAACCTCTCCCCATTCGACTGTGATCCATCCGAGGAAGAGTCGCGGAGTCCATTACTTTTTGCCCCTCCGTCTATTGATCAGAATGATGAGAAAAAGCTAGTCGCTTGGTTTGCAGGTTGGGCCTATGCACATCTGGACAAATACAGGCGATTTTACGTCGTTGGTTCTGGGAAATCCAAAAAAAGTGTTAATGATCCAGTGAGAATGATTCCGGAAAAGGACATCTTCCCGCAAAATTCCAAGGCTTTTCGAGAAGGCGGCGCATTGGCTTGGGCTAGGCGAGGAAGGGTGCCATTTCCTATTGCTACTAATTTGGAACCATCTAACATCAATGTAGTTCAATCCCAGGAAGTGGAAGCAGAATTGAAGGAATTTAAATTTGATCTCACGGACCAATGGTATCCTGAGTGGAGGAGAAATACGGGTGAAGGACAGAGCACAAATCATATCACAGAATATCGGTGGGATCGTGTGTTTGACTCGCTAAAAATCCCCTATTGATCTGCGAGCGGGGTTGGAAGAGGTTTTTTGAGAAGTTCTATGTGCTCTTCACACCCTTTAAATTTCATTGCTATTGTAATACCATGTGCATTCATATTTCTGCACAAATAATAAAGCGGCGCAAATAAGGACACCTTTTAATGCATTGCTTTCTTAACTAAGGCTGTTGAAGCTTTTCATTGTGCTAATAAGCTTCTGTGGTTTTAACTAGTGACGGTGGCATACTCTGCCTTTAGTGGTTGGTTCTTTGATTCATAGGCTGTTGAATAAGCTTTGAAATTTCCAGTCCATCATTACCATACATATCAGTTGGACCAAGCCTTGTCTAGATCATGAATAACTGGATTATATATACTAGGCGGTGAATCATGGTTAAATAAATCAACAAATTGTGTACTGAAGTGGAAATCGGATGGCTTTTTGGACGTTTGAAATGGATCAGCAATAATACCACTTGACCAAAGATTCCCCCATTCAGTGATTAACATTCGTATCCGATGCCAAGCCACGAGATCATGGTCCTTCTAAGTCCGAAAACAGTGATCCGAGTGATCACAAGATCTCTCCCTTAGATTTGCCATTTTTGATATCCCCGAAGTTTTAAGTAAATGGCATCCCATCATATGAGTCTCTAGCTTAAATCATAAAATCTAAGATTTCGGGAAACGATCGTTCCCCTTGTCATCCACCCAGTACTTCGAATCACAAAGGCGGGTCATTTTTCTTCATTGGGTCTGTCTACTTGTGACGGAACACCGCCTGAAGCTGAGTACTTCTCGAGATTGACACATTAAAATCATGAGCATTTTATTAAGAACAGCAGCATTGTTGAAGTGTTTCTAGATTGTGGTGTTTGTGATACCGTCAACCTTTGCAGCACACGTCTCCAACATACCAACAGTAGGTGTGTGAGGGTATCTTATCAATATGTCAGACCTAAAATGTGAGACGAAATTAATCTTCTAACTTAAATCACTGTAAACAGAACGCAAACAACTACTCCAACTATTACCCAGGAACCCCATCGCTACTACTCTCAACATCCTGTTGTGCTCCGTTGACGCCCTCAAAACCAAGCACCGCCACTACATCTAACTCTGCCTACATACACTCGGGAACGCAATACAGCCTGACGGACCATCCAAAGTTTTCAAGTCAACATACTGCCTGACTGCTAGTATGATATAAATCAAGCCCCTCATAGAGAAATGCTTCCAATTACGTCCATGAACCATAGAGGATTCTAAATCGCACCTGCTTAGTAGTGCAAATTTCCGCATGTAAACGCGTATCTTCTTCATAACTTGTACGGTAAATGTCGCATTCGTGCTTGTGGCTCGCACTCACAATTCCGGTTTCCATTCGGAAGCCATGGCAGCCTTGGCGTACTTCTTGCTGCAAGTTTACGAAGCTTCGAACTATTCCTGGTATTTTTACGGATATATGAGACCATGTCCGAAGCAGGGACGTTTGGTTTCATATCTAATATTGAGCTGCAACAATTGTAGATAGAGCATCGACACCAAGCTTATTAGCAAGAGCTCCAAGCCTCCACCAATGGGGGTTATGATCTAATATTTGCCCTGCATCGGACCCATGGTTCATTCTACAGTCAAGCTTCTGACCGAAGATCCAGTCGAGGAGGTGACCAAAACTTGCTGGGCCATCTTCAGGGAAGTACAACTCCTTGGTGATTCCTTCCTTGAGCCATACTTTAAATGCCTTTCGGAAGTATTCCACTCGTGAGCAAAGTAGGTCTTCCGGTAGAGTCTAAAGCTTTCGCTTCGGACAGACGAATTTTAACAGCATTTTTGATTGAAGATAGAATACCTGTGGCCATTTATATTTAGCCACAAAAAGCGAGAAACAGACTTGCCCATTTATCGCCGACTGGATTTCAGATGTTTGAAGCCTTTTTCGAAGGCGAGGCCATATTGAAAGCGCTGTGTAGATTAGAGTACACTGAGATGACTTGCTGTATCTGAGAAAGAAGAATTAATCGAGATTGTGGAGGTGGGGTAGCGTGGGGACCTTAATACGATAGTGACAATTACATGATTAGCATACAAGATGCCGCTACCCGCTTTGATGCCAGAAAAAGGAATCAATGATTAGGGCAGTAACTTCACAGCATAAGAGGCCCAAGCAATCAAGCTGTAATGCATTAACGATAAATATCTTCAGGATGGAATTAAGCCACTGAGTTAAGGATGGTTCGGCAAATACGCAAATGTTACAAAGGATTTTGAATCCCAAGTCAGGATACTTCCTCAACAAGCTTCTGATCTTCGTTAGGGACATTATTACACAGCTAAGTAAATAGCCGCAAATTGATATTTCTTTTTGAGTCCAATAGACCGTATTGCATATGTATAATTGTCTCTAAAGAACGTTGATTGGTTTCTAGAGCAGCGATCGAGATGGTGTGACGAAAAGCTATGTTCGCACAAAGCACATACTGGAAAACAATCTCAGTTATCTAGCTGTCATCATTCCACGAGAAAAGAGCTATCATAAACTTCAGTGCTCTCCAAATCCACGGAATCCTTTTTTATGCCGCAAGCTTTAGGTTCTACAAAACATCGTGGATCAGATCAGGATAGCAGCTTATTGACAAATACCAAAGCTCAAACATCTTTTCATGCATTCTCCTCTTCAAAAATGTTGCAGCAAGACCGTGAACAATTCCTAACCTCAAAGTCGAAGCAGAGATATGACCGCAGATGTATTTGACTTCTTCGACATCAGGGCAAGGCATGATATCTTCTGGCCAATCATGTGAATTTTTGCATGTGTTGTACCGATCTATGGTGGCCTGCATCAGATCATCCATTATAAGCATTTGTGATAGCTTGACTAGAGTGGCCTATTCTTCGAGACGAAACCAGGAATAAATAAGATCATCATGTGATTTATGACACTGGAGAACATTTTTCCCCTAAACCCATTCGACGAGTTGATGAAAAGCTTTTGGTGTTCTTCTTCGAGTACCATTACCTTCTCTCTGGACTCCAGGAAATTCCCCTGGAAGGGGCGCTAAAATACGATCGAATGAGCACACAAGAGATCTTCGTTCAACAACTAGACTTCCCATTCGTCACCGAAGATGATCTTAACCATGAGCTCGACATGGATGTTCCTTTCAAGAAGAATTAGCTTCGTTGGAGGGATATTTAGAGTTGACTAACTCCGAGAACGAAACAATGACAAAATCATTGTACAAATCGCAAGGAGACATTTTTCAGGCGATGTACCCGGGCAAGACTTGCGATCTGAGAAAGCATAGGTAATATTCGCAGAAGCTTTTTAGAAGATTAGAAGGTGGGGACTGGAGACTTCCAATTATAGACACGATGAAACGGTATAGGTGGTGGTTAAACACCCTTTCAGATTCTATACGACATGTATTTGCAATGACCAGGATGTTTGCCAACAAGAAGATCTGCTGACAAGGCGACCACAAGTTCTCTCCTGGTAAATTGGATTCATGGCCATCAAAAGCAATGCTTCTTTTCTTCTTTTGTGACGACCTCATCGGAATATGATAACTCATATACTCAGATCAGCAACTTGAAAAGAGAAAGAAAGAAGCAAAGAAACGTGGGGTAGAGAAACTCCATTAGCCAATCAATTATTCGGTCCCATTGGCTGTGTTCCGCCCCGGAAACTTACATGGACATTAGGTAGCCGAGGCCGTAGCCCCTTTTTTTGTCTGCGGAAGCAAAAACATTCCATATGCTGGATTCTTTGCACGGATGACTGCATTCATCCATGGGTTGCTTATTGCTTTTGCTTCCTTTCTACCCGCTTGATGAATGAGACAACTTCGCGGCGAAGAAATGTCCGAATATGCATGCATTGACATACTGAGAGGAAACACGTACGGTTTACCATTCAATTTGCAACCCCAACCTCAAGTTGTTTGTTTATCTCTACTTGATGGGTAGTTAGTCTCCTGTTTCACGCTGTGCGGTGACTACACCAAGGAAGCGTCTATCAAATGTCGTGTCAGTGACAATGTTTTATTGTCACGCAGCAAGGAGTTTTTGTTAGGAACTGCATAAGATTGTACTGAGAATGAATGAGATGTCAGATTACCACTTGAGAATTTTTCCTTAGTGGTGTGTTCTTAGGATTGAAGGATGAATAGGTGGAGGATGATGAAGAAAAAGAGAAGCGGCTGATTGGAGAGGGTATGCATTGTAGCTACGGAGGAAGAAAACCTCGAGGGTGATGAGGAGGGTGCTGGTCGTGAATGGGTTGACTGATCACACAGATCAAGAAGTATTGCGAAGATGTGTTCTTGAGGAGGTTTTTAAGGAAGTCACATGATTCACACATTACTGGAGCCCTCTAGTTTCTGTGTCATAGTGAGATGCATTCCTCACGAAAAAGCTATATAGGATAAGAAGTATATAGGCGGCAACTTGCTTGCGGAGAGAGGTCAAAGGTGGTGGGATTAGGGATTTGTATCCAAACGACTAAACAGTGCCTATCATTTCCAGCATAACTGCATTTGTTCATCACCACTCGTCAAAAGCTGCACCACTTTCTTCCCATGTGAAGTATAGTGAGACAACCATGTAGGCTCACAGGGGTCCTGCTCTTGCTGCCGGCCGAGCCAATAATTGGATTTCTTTAGCAAACGTTCCGAGAAATCACTTCACCACTCCTGTTACTTCTGATGATGCCGCAAACTAAATAAGTTCTCTGCTTCTTAGCCAAACTATCGAACGTGAATCAGAAAGTCACAACTCGGAGTATCAAATGAGCGGACAGGTTTGCGTCACGACATTGCGAGCCAGTAGAGCCGCTTTCTCCTGTGAAATTAAACTCAAGCATAGTGCATTGTACATAGTTACCGTGAGCACTGGCATCTGAGGAGCATCATCGATGCAAGTCGGTATCCTAATCGCTTCGCCCACCTATTCAACCTACTTCACGTGACCTATTCCTTTATCCCAACTCTTGGCAGAATGAGATATCATGGATATGAATATGAAGAGGGCTCATGCTTAACCCAATTGTCAGTCATGAACATGCTGAGCGTAAGCAAGATAGAAATGTCTGGAGCAGATGCTTGAAAAATTTCGTATTTTACCAGAAGATAGAAGGAAGCTAGGTGGTACTTTTCCTCCAAACCCAAAACGCCAGTGTATGCAACCAACACCATTTCTGGCCAGAACCTTATACAACCCCCTTCATGAAACCTTTTAAATTACTAACCTATTTGGATTTGTTTCCTTTCTTCTTCTTTTCCTTGCTCTCCTTCATGGTATCTTTCTTTGTGGTTCCATCCTTTTTGTCCTCTTCCTTCTTAGTCTTCCCCGTAATCTCCTTCTCGGTTGCATCTGCCTTAGTCTTTTCTTCCTTCTTGGTCTTCTCTACTTTGGTATCCGACTTTGACTTGTCTGCCTTTGGGTCGATACCCTTGCGTTTCAAGGTGTTCTTCCTCGCCTTCTCTATATACTCTTCATCTTCATTTTCATCCCACCCTCCGAAAGCATCCTCTTCCTCGGTCTCCCTGATAGGAGTTTTATCAACATCCAGCTCATCAAATCCCTTCCCAGCCTCCTTCTCGCCAGGTCGGCTCTTTGGTGATGGACCTGTCTTCTTGAATTTAGAGACGAAGAAACCATCAACATTGTAAGCATGGGGGTAATATCTTCTCGTCATCTTCATGTTCTTGTCAAAGCTCTTGCCCATGTATGACGTGAAGCCCTCTTTACCAAAAGCTAGGCCAGTCTCCACAAGCTTAACGTTTGGCCTTTTGTTGAGCACATATTGTACAACTTGCTCATTCTCCTCGACCGTAACACTACATGTAGAGTAAACGATATAACCTCCAGTCTTGCTTGCGTGATCAACTGAATCGATAGCTGAGAGGAGGAGCTGTTTTTGTAAATGTGGAAGCATGAGGAAATCTCGCTCGGTCTTGTTTGTCTTCACACTAGCATCCTTTGCAATGACTCCAGTACCAGAACATGGTGCATCTAACAAGACACGGTCAAAACCCCCAATGACCTTGGGAAACTCTCTCGCATCATAGTTGCACACAATCACATTTTTGGCACCTAGACGATGAATGTTACCGATCAGACCCTTAGCACGAGATTTGTTGCTATCGTTGGCGAAAATGCAACCCGTGTTCTTCATCAATGCGGCAATATGCGTTGTCTTTCCACCAGGAGCGGATGCCATGTCGAGGACACGCTCATTTTCTTGAGGTGCGAGAGCCATCACGGGGAGGAAAGAAGATGCGGCCTGTAGAATATAATGTCCAGCAAGATATTCTGGAGTGGCACCCAATGGTACGGCACTCTCAAAAATCTGCAGGCCGACTTTGGACCATTTTCCTACTGGTTCGAGGACTACCCCGCGGTTGATCAATGCCTGTGCAAGGTCTCTCCGATGTGTTCGTAAGGTATTTGTTCGGATGACTACAGGTCTTGGAGTTTCGTTGGCCTCGAAAAATGCAAAAGCTTCCTTGGGTGGGAACAAGTTGAAGAGCTTTTCCGCTAAGAATCCCGAATAACCATAATACGCGCAAATATCCTTGATCAATTGAGCCGTGTACTCGGCTCTGGATCGGCCCTCCTCAGAAAGGTTTGAAAAGTCATCTAGAACTCGAATAGTATCATTGATTCTGGATCGCAAAAGTTGTAGATCCGGAGCTAATAAAGCATTAGTCTTGGGAGCTTCTCCTTCATCGTCGCTGTCGAAGATATGAGGCTTATCTCCAGCAATGTTCGTTTGCATGGCAGCTTCCTCTAACTCGGCTTGTGCCTCTGCCGCCTCCTCTGCCTGTTGCTCATCCAATTTCCTTGAGAGTCCTGCAATATTTGCAGCTGTAAGTTTTTCTTCGGCGTCGGACTCATCCTCATCCTCGGAGAACATTGCTTTTGGATGATCATCATCGGAATCGTAAACATCACTTCCACTGTCCGAGCCAAGAAAATCATCTGGGAGACCAGGCCCGTCGTCGTCAGAAACATCTACTTCGTCAAACTCGTCATTCATGAGATCTGCTGCATCAGAGTCACCATCCTCCATTTCCTCATCTGACACGGGTAATGGTGCAGCGGCAGCTTGTTTCGACTTCTTTCCGGAAGGTTTCTGAACTAGTAGCGAATTTGTAAATTTTCCCTTCGTCGCACTTGGTGCCGCTGACTTCTTTTTGCTATTGATAGCTCCATTGGACTTTTTGTCTGAAGTTCGACGTTTCTTGTTGGAATCGGGAGCGTATTGCAACGATTCTGCCCTCGATTCTGCTACAGACATTCCAGCTTTGCGTTTTAAATTGGTGAAATGTGCTTCATCGAGAGGTTCGGGCATGCCCTGCTTCTTCATACGTCTTCCTACACCCATTTTGAATGCTTTTTCTTTGCAGTTTCGTAATAAAAATTATGAGTTGAATATGAGGATTCGCAAATGCGATTGAGGGAACTTTTTTTCTAAACGAATATAATTTTCTCGCAGATAAGGTTTAGCGTCATACTAAAGTTATCAAGCTCGGGCGCCGATACGCCGATGCCAAGCCTTTTTATCTGTGCTATGGTTATTCTTGTGATAGGTGATGAAGTGAGTGAACGGATGGTGACTTGTAAGTCTTAACTTGGTGGGCTAATTTGTTAATTTGTAAAATTCGAACACCAAACCTTCCTTCTCCTCAACTTTTACTCAACTTATTCAGACTATTTTTCAGAATGACTGAACTTACATTCGCCAAGTCATTCATTCAGACTCTCGAGTCAAGACCTTTCAAAATCACTGCCGACCATGTTGAAGATCCAAAAAATTATCCCTCAAGAGGGGCAGTACGTTTTCCCTCCCCCTCTTACTTTGCATCACTTACACTTACCTTTACCTTTCCCTTTGCCTAATCTTTCTTCATACTAACGAGAATAATAGACTATCCTTCCAAAGATGCGAAAACCTCCTGCGAAGCGTCAAAAGTTGGCTCCAGGACAAGAACGTAGTATTCACGTATTACTCAAATCATCACGAAATCCTCCGCTGAATGTGACGCTTTCCGCCCTCTCACCAAATACTTCGATTCTCAATTTGAAAGAGTCATTATCTGAGAAAGAAGGGATTCCTGTGGAAAAGCTGAGGATACTTTACAACAAAAAGCCAATCGGGGATGCGAAAGTTCTGAAAGATGTTATTGGCGAAGAAGAAACCAAGGTCGAATTCAGCATCATGGTAATGGGTGGAGCTGCTTCTGTAAGGAAAATTGAGACCCCGGAGAAGGGAGCTGAGGCACCTGTTGCACAAGGGCCTAGTGGATTGGAAAGTCTTGCTGGGGAAGAGTTCTGGGGTGATTTACAGGGCTTCCTGGTACAAAGATTGAGGGACGAAGAGCAAGGAAACAGAGTGTTTGAAGTATTCAAGAAAGCCTGGGAGGATAGCAGTAAATGAGGTGCATAAATTTATTGGAGAACATAGTAAGGAGTTCAGCATTGTACAGTTGGAAAGGCACAGGCACATTCGCCAATTAAGAAACAGGTACTTCCGCAAAAGTCGCTTTTAATGTCTTCAAAAATCGTCACGCTGAAATGATCAATCCGTCTTCAGAATAATAAATTCACACCCAGGCAAATCATCGTAGGCAATAAGCACCCAATGAAACTGCGTTCCTTCCTGTCATGTTCGTTCCCAAAACCATAAGTTGTATCTATGCCTTGAGAGCAGCGGTTCCCTTGCTGACTGTCTTCAACATCTCATTCTCCTCGAGGTCGGCCTCGTCATTTGCTTGAAGTTCATCGCCCGAAAGTCCGGACAGGGCACGCTTGAAGGATTCCTTGGTGGAGGCATACATCATTTTAGGCTGGGGAATTTGTTAGTGCCAGAAGGCGATATAAGGACGGCAGAGCTTACAAAGGTACTGGCATCATCAGGGGACCATGAAATGAAAGTAAGCTTGGTTCTGATAAAATATTAGTCCATGATCCATAAAAACCAAATACTGCTTGGATTACCTCTGTCCTTCTCCGTTGGCCAAATCGTAGTTGAAGTCATAGACAGCGTATCTGGGGCCTTTACCCTGGGTTTTCTGCAGGTGTCTATCAGCGCTTGCTCCTTACAAGAAGCTTTCACACATACGTTCTTGTTGAGTGCCTTCGCATTCACGAGAACCTCGCGGAATGGTTCCCACTCTGCCGACTCGCTGGAGGTGTCGACAACAACCTTTGTGCCTTCATCGTTGATCTTGTAGACAATCCACTTGATCTTCTTTTGAAGCTTCATCTCGTTGAACTTTTCGATACATTCGTCATCGACAGTGATACTGCAGAAACTTGTCAACTAACGCTCTGCGATTCTGCTTAGATTAAAGGTGGGAATAGATTCGCATCAAGGTCGGCGGTCACCGCAATTCATTGGCAGTAGAGGGTTGAGTAGTGGGGCGAACTGACCCTGAGTTAGACTGTAAAATAAAGCTCTATTAGTAAATGGTTGCATGGCAACTAACAAGATAGAAGCTACATACCATGATGTCAAGGGAGTCTATGCGACGAGCTGTCTTGTAGAAGCTAAAAAATCGACCGAAAGTCAGCGAATAAATACTTGATACTTGACAACGAGACAGATAAACAAATCGAACGACTTTGAGCCAGAATCAAGCCTCGGATGAGGAACATACCTTAAGATTGTTAAAAGACCTGCTTTCCAAAGTTCACTGTATGGTGTGGTAATTGTAAGATATTAGGAAGAGCGGGAGAGAAAAGCTTGGGAGATGTTTATCTTTGGGAGTTTCGGATTTTGCGAACGGGGATGAAGGTCAAGAAATTGGTGGGGTTGCTTGCCGGTGTGTGATCACCTGAGTGGGACGCTAAGAATACCTTGTCGTGCTGCCCACTCCATTTGGACAATGAAAGCTGGCAACTTACGAGAAAATTTACCCCTTTAACAACATAATGAGAGGTTCTCGTAAAAATGAGAGACTGAGATCAAGTTGAGAGTTTGTAGTAGGAAGCTCCTGATTGAATATGAATAATATAATAATAATAATAATAATAATAATAATAATAATAATAATAATAATAATAATAATAATAATAATAATAATAATAATTAAAAAATTTATTAAAGAATTTATTCTTTTAAAAAAATATAAAACATCTTTTATAAAAACAAAATATATCCATTTATGTATTCAATATATTATATCATATCAAGTTCAATAACGTGGTTTAACACCGAGTGTATCATATCACCGAGTGTATCACTTTTATCTCAATTTGCACTTTCCAACTTCAACACGCGATTTATCAATCATTTATTATATAATCAAATAGAAAAGAAGCTCAAATACTCTTAGTTATTAAAGCTATTCAAAAAGATAAAAAACTAAGCATTCGAAAGGCTGCCAAGCTATATAATATAACACATATAACACTTCTCTACAAAATGAATGATTTAGTCTCTTGTATAGAAATTCAAGCAAATAATTATAAAATGACCGATTTAGAAGAGGAGATACTTATTCAGTATATAATTGATATAGATGAAAGAGGGTTTGCATCTAAATTAAGTGGCATAGAAGATATAGTGAATTATATTTTTGAATTGTGAAGGGCAAAGAAGGTTGGAAAGCTCTAGGTATATCAATTCGTAAAGTGTTATACGAAATTAAAGATATGTTTTAATTGTATTTATGACTTTTAAAAAGCTCTTTGTAAAGATTTTAAGCTTATTGAAGAGTAGTTTCGATTGATATCGAATATGCGGGTGAAATATGGTATTATCGATTTCGATTTCTACAACTTCGATGAAACTAGCTTTATAATGGGTATAATATACTTTGGAATGATTATAATTAATATTGAACGAAATAGCAGAAGCAAGACAATACAACCAGGCAATCGAGAGTGGGCTACAGTAATTATATATGGTAATGAAGAAAGTGAAATTATATCTTCATTTTTGATAGTTCAAGGATAAGTTCATCTTTTCAATTGGTATACTGAAACCGATTTTCCTGTGGATTGGGCTATTAAATCTACTTTCAATAAATAAACAAATAATAAAACAGATCTAGAATGATTAAAGCATTTCGATAAACATATTATTCGTTAAAAGAAAAGCAAATATCGAATACTAGTATTAGATAAGTATGAAAACCATGAATCAATACCTTTTCAATTATATTGCAAATCAAATGATATTATATACCTCAAATTACTACTATATTCAAGTCATTTAACTCAACCATTTGATATTGGATATTTTGGTATACTTAAACGTTCATATAGTTCTCAAATTGAGGAGTTTACCAAGGCATATATCAATCATATCACTAAAGTTGAATTCTTTATGGCTTTCAAAGCTGCATATCAACAATCAATCAACTCTCAGAATATAAAAGCTGGCTTTCGAGGAACAGGTCTAATACCATTTGACCCTCAAGCTATACTCTCAAAATTAGATATTCGAATTTATACACCTACTCCCCCCCCTTTCGATTTAAACCTTTGGATCTCTCAAACTCCTCACAATCCAACTGAAGCTCTTTCTCAATCAACTTTAATGAAATTGTTGGTACGAGAAGGATACGGAAGACGTAGCACCCACGGATTATGTAGGTCCTGTATATCTAATTGTATTCTGTCTAAAGAGCTAGCTACATATTGAAAGTAGTAAGTCTTATATAGACTTACTAAAAGAGCTAGTCTCTTTCGCGTTCGCTTAGTTCTTTATTACAGTAGTGATTGAATTGAAGTCATTCACTTCGTTCACACAGAAATCTCGAATAGTTCATCATCAATCAAGCTCCCCTACACCTATAATCAATATATGAAAAAGACTCAATTACATTAAAAAGGAGTACTTACTGAACAAGAAACTACAGATATATTATTTCAATAAGAGATTGATATTCAGATTCAACACGACAAGCGTCAAAATAGGGGAAATTCTAATAGGGAATCATCTACTAGTCGATGCTGTAATAAGTGTGGAAAGACTGATCATAATTTAAGAACTTGTCAAAATATTATAATAGATCCTAGATTATTAGATTCTTAATAGTTTTAATTGATTGATTTAATGATTGTTGAATGATATGAGTTAGAAAGTGCAAATTGAGGTAAAAGTGGTGCACTCGGTGATATGGTGCACTCGGTGTTAAACCACGTTATATAAAAGACTAAGTCTATAACGTGGTTTATCAGCGAGTCGCCACTATCAGCGAGTCGCCACTTTTTCACTTATTCAACCACTTTAAACTTATTTTAATCAACAATTATTGAATCAATTGACTTAAACTATTAAGAATCTAATAATATAGGGTCTATTATATTATTAGAACAAGTTCTTGAATTGTGACCAGTCTTTCCACATTTACTACAACATCGATTAGTAGATGATTCCCCATTGGAATTTCCCCTATTTTGACGCTCGTCGCGTCGAATCTGAATATCCACCTCTTGTTGTGATATTATATCTATAGCTTCCTGACCAGTAAGTACTCCTCCTTGACGTAATTGAGTTTTTTTAACGTGTCGACGTTTGCTTAATGTCTCATTTGCCTTCCGAAGCATACGAATCTCTGTACTTAAGAGTGTATTCTCATGAGCTAGTCGTTCTGTACCCTTAGCTAATGCAACTACAGTTTCGAATATAGGTGTAGGAGAGCTTGATTGATGTCGAGCAATTCGAGATTTCACTAAAGTTGATTGTAAAAGAGCTTCAGTTGGATTGTGAGGTGTTTGAGAGACCCAAGAGTTGGCAGATTCCAAAAGGATCGATGGAGGGGTAGGTGTGCGAATTCGAATATCTAATTTCGAAAGCACAGCTTGAGGATCAAATGGTATTAGTCCTGCTCCTCGAAAGCCAGCTTTCATATTCTGAATTGTAATCGATTGTTGATATGCAGCTTTGAAAGCTATAAAGAATTCAACTTTAGAAATATGATTGATATATGCCTTGATAAACTCATCAACTTGACAACTATATGAACGTTTGAGTACGCTAAAACATCCAATATCAAGTGGTTGAGTTAAATGACTTGAATGCGATGGTAACTTTACATATATAATGTCATTTGACTTGCAATATGATTGGAAAGGTATCGATTCATGACTTTCATGCCCATCCAATACTAACATTCGATATTTGCCCTTTCTTCGTTGACTAGTATATTTATCGAAGTGCTTTAACCATTCTAAACCTGTCTCATTATTCGTCCATCCATTAGAAGTAGGTTTAATAGCCCAATCCGCAGGAAAATCGGTTTCGGTATACCAATTGGAAAGATGAACTTGTCCTTGAACTATCAGAAATGGAGGTATAGTTTCACCCTCTCCATTACCACATATAATTGCCGTAGCCCATTCTCGATTGCCTGGTTGTATTGCCTTGTTTCTGCCATTTCTTTCAGAACTAGTTACAACCATTCCAGGGCATATTATACCTATCATAAAGCCGGTTTCGTCGAAGTTGTAGAAATCGCAATCTTGAATACCATATTTCGCCTGCATATTCGATACCAATCCAAACCACTCTTCAATAAGCTTGGGATCTTCGCAGAGAGCTCTTTGAAAGTCATAAACACGACTAAAACACGTCTTTAATTTTGTACAACGCTTTACGAATCGATGAGCCCAGAGCTTTCCAACTCTCTTCGCACCTCTTGATTCGAGAATATAATTCGCCATATCTTCTACACCACTTAATTTAGGTGCAAATCCTCTTTCATCCATATCGATAATATACTGAATAAGCACCTCTTCTTCTTTTTCAGTCAAATTAAGATTATTTGCTCGAGTTTCCATTCTGTGAATTCGACCGCCCATTCTATCTCGTAATGTAGTTCGAGGGACTTTGTAGATTTTCGCAGCCTTTCCAACTGTAAGATTTTTTGATTTTTGAATAGCTTCAATAGCTAAGATTATTCTGGCCTCTTTTGATTGTATTTCCATAATAATTCGTTGAAATATCGCGTCTTGAAATTGAATGATAAAAGATATTGAAAAAGTGGCGACTCGCTGATAGTGGCGACTCGCTGATAAACCACGTTACATGTTACGAGGTTTGCCGTCTAGATCACGTGGAAGTGCTCTAGGCTCTCGAGGTGGTTTATAACTAGGCGTCAAGCAGGGACTTAAAGTAATGACAATAATGCAATTCGTAACTAATAGTAGAGTATACTAAATGATTGATCTTGAGCACGAAGCTCTATACAAAGGAAATCCATCTTGATTATATAGTCCTTCATGCTTCTATGATCACTGGTGATCCTTCATGATCACCAGTGATCACCTATATCGTGATCCTTAGTGATCCTTAATGAGCGCTACTGATCATTTGTGATCACGTGTCTTGGTAGTTGTGTAGCCCGTCGTAACAATACAGTTTAAAAATATTAACAGATCCTAGACGGAGAAGTCTAGCCCATTATAAAATATCAATACTCATATACAAGTACCTGGGCAGGCAGAAGGGTAAATCTACAGGACGCTAAGGTTAGGAATATGGAAATCATCAAGTAGTGATGTGAGATAGATTTTTCTGCCAAATCTACCTACTAAAAGAATGTCCTATCCAATTCTCTTAACACGCATTCAATTATAAGGCAGATAGATTCCAAGAAAAGTACACGCAATCAAGTAAATCACCCTTGAAGATCAAGTCAATCACATCACATTGTAAGGCAATTAACATGAATTTTAACTTTTTTTATATATCATTTTAGCTTCATTATTTTACATGGTCATGCTCTCTTAAACACATATATCGCTCCGTAATGCCATGCAAGACGAATAACGAAAAAGGGTGAGTGGGGTATTATACAATGTTATGTCCGGTACCAAATTGCCTGGTAGCAATTGCGCAAACAAATGAGGCTCAGACGGGTATTTGATTTTACGTTGACCAATAGCTTTTTACATCATTCCTCCTGCGAAACTGTTAGCGCCTAGTGCATTGGGACGTGTGAGATACATGTACTAACCCATTCCTCCCATTCCTCCCATGCCACCCATACCGCCGGCTGGGGGTCCCTTCTCTTCTGGTGCTTCGACAATGGCAACCTCAGTGGTGCCTAACAATGAGGCAACACCACTAGCATCAACCAAACCAGTGCGGACGACCTTGAAAGGATCAACGATACCAGCAGCGATCATATCAACGTATTCTCCAGTAGCACTGTTGAATCCCTTGTTGAAGTCGGATCCAAATTCATCCATGAGTTTACCAACTACTACTGATCCTTCTGTTCCGGCGTTCTCAACAATAGTGCGTGCTGGTTTGGTGATAGCGCTCTTGATAATATTGATACCGAGTTGTTGGTCAAAGTTGGCAGGCTTGAGACCACCAAGAGCTTGACCAGCAGCCTTGAGGAGAGCAGTTCCACCACCTGGAAGGATGCCCTCCTCAACAGCGGCACGAGTAGCATTGAGAGCATCAACGAATCGGTCCTTCTTCTCACCCACCTCAACCTCGGATGCACCACCGACCTTGATAACAGCTACACCACCAGAGAGCTTGGCAAGACGCTCTTGGAGCTTCTCTTTCTCGTAGTCCGAGGTGGCAGGGTCATTCATAACACCTCGAATTTGCTCGCATCGTTGGGCAATGGCATCCTTGCTACCCTCTCCGTTCAAAATGATAGTATCTTCCTTGGTAATAGTGATAGATCCAGTGGTACCGAGCATATCTGCTGTAGCCTTCTCGAGCTTGAGATCAAGCTCATCAGTAAAGACGGTGGCATTGGTTAAGATACCAAGATCACCAAGAATGGACTTTCGGTTGTCGCCGAAGCCGGGTGCCTTGACAGCTGCAACTTGGAGTTGACCACGGAGCTTGTTGAGAATGCACACAGCGAGTGCCTCTCCATCAATATCCTCAGCAATGATGACCAAAGGACGACGAAGTTGAGTAGATGCCTCAAGTGCTGGGATAATGTCTTGAACGTTTGAGATCTTCTTCTCAGAGAGGAGAATCAATGGCTTCTCGAACTCCACTTTTTGCGACTTGGTGTCGGTGATGAAGTATGGCGAGACGTAACCGCGGTCAAATCTCATTCCCTCGGTAATGTCGAGTTCATCTTCCATGGTCTTTCCTTCCTTAACTGTGATTACACCTTCCTTTCCAACCTTCTCCATGGCGTTGGCAATCAATTTTCCAATGTGGGTATCGCCATTTGCACTGATAGTTGCGACTTGTGCAATTTCCTCGCTGGTCGTGATATCACGTTTGTTCTTTTGCAAAAACTCAACAACAGCTTCTACAGCAGCCTGTGTACCCCTGCGCAAGTCCATTGGGTTGCATCCTGCAGCAACGTTCTTTACAGTCTCGGAGAAGATAGATTTGGCAAGGACAGTTGCGGTTGTGGTTCCATCACCAGCTGTCTCGTTGGTTTTTGAGGCAACATCTTGAATAAGTCTAGCACCGAGATTCTCGAATTTATCCTTGAGAGTAATCGCTCTAGCAACAGTTACACCATCTGTTCACCAACAGTTAGAATTGTGCATTCAAAGAAGCCTTTTGAAGAATTTGCAAACCTTTAGTGATCTTTGGGGAGCCATATGCTGACTCAATCAAAACATTTCGTCCTTTGGGTCCTAGGGTTGTGGCAACAGCCTTTGCTAAAGTCTCCACACCAGCCAAAAGAGCTGCTCTGCCTTCAACACCGAATTTGAGCTCCTAAATGACAAAATGATTAACATAAATTTCAACAAATCTATGTTGTGGCTTTGCACCAGGCTGAAATCAACATACCTTATGGGCGAATCTCAATTGTTGTAAAGGACGAAGCTTTGAAGCTGTCGATCCGGTAAGGACCGAAGCTCTAGCTCTAGAACTCAAAGCTCGTTGCATCTTGAAATCAATTGAATGAAAGACGCTTTTGAAAACGAAACGAAAAGAAATCTGGTCTGAAAGCACTCAAGGGTATAAAAGAGGAGGCTTTTTGATTGATTTAAGGAAATGTTAAGAATGGAGACTTTGGGATCTTGGAGATAATTTTTCTGGGCCCCATGTCCGGAAGAACCATTCTCCATCGAATCTGCGAGAAACATTTTGGCAAACGGAAGATCCCGAATGAGGGGGCCGAGGATAAAGTCGCTGACTAATTCACACCGTCAACACCTCACTTCACTTCACTTTAACCTAACTTCACCTCAGATTAGTCTTATTAATACAGTGAACACTACAACGTTCACCCCTTGATAGACTAGTGATGAAAACAAGTGTAACATGACATTCCTATGTGTGTATACTGTATACTTATCCTATTGCTTGAAGCAGCTTTGACATTGATGTCTAGATGTATGATTTTTTTTGCATCTACTAGCACTCAACTCTCCTCTGGTCACTCGTCTCCTTTGCTAGAAGGGATTTTAATGATTGCAATTGGATGGATACACTCTGAGCTGGAGGTCCCCGCTGCACTTTAATCTAATAGCCTGCTAGAATTACACGAGAAGTACTAGTTATCATGTGTGGAAAATTGGTCGCCAGCGCTACCTCTCCTGCCTGTGGATGGTCTAACAAGCATTCTTTGTGTTGGCATAAATAAGGCAAATTATCATTAAAATGTGGCTACTAGTGTGTTATATAGAAGCTACGTGTGCTTCCAACCATGTCTTGTTGATTGATAGCCCTCGATATTGTCTTTAAGATTGTCCTTGTTTCGTTACGCTTGGCATCTGCGTAGTTATGATGATGGATTCCTGCAAATTCTTGTCAATAGTTACCTCTGATTTCTAAACAGTTTCCTTGTTTGTAACTGCCTATCTAACACAATTCTAGACTATTAGTCTACTGAGATAGACATTGATCCTACAGATCCTACAGATCCCTCACAACTCGTCTTGATCATTATCATATCATCACATGTCTGAATCCTGATAGCAAGTCTCAGGCTTAAACATGATCCAAAACTTTTCAAGTCAATTTAGACATTCGTAGGGTAATGAAAGGGATGAATACCGGATAGATATCTAGTCAATACTTGAATAGTACAAGTAAACAACTATCTGTATAAAGCAAGATGAGGAGAACCCAAACCATGTTGTATGTAGCTTTATCCCAGCTTGGGATTGTAGATCAATCAACTGGCTACAGAACTCATCATTAATAAATCTGACAGCCTCCCTACCTGCCTCTATGTGTTACCAATCCATTATAAAGTGCTTCCTTCTTTCCTGATCACTCCACCAGTCTCCTTTTGCCTTATATCAGTATCATGCAAGTTCATCAACTTCTAGTTGTTCTCATCTGAAGCGAGGGTTAAAGGGTAATTGCCTCTCAGGATCCCCAGATTTACAACAGACCTCCAGTTTTAAATCAGCTGGGGGAATGCATATATTTAAAACTTGACATTCCAGTGGAATTTTCATTATCTTTGGCCTGGCAAGATATTCTACTTTATGAAATCATTTAATGGAGCATCACTTCTATTATACCATCCATAAAATAGCCATCAACTACCTCAATAAAATGTACTCTCCATTTGTGGGGAAGAACTTTGAATAAATATCATAAAAGCACTGAAATACTCCTTAAAACGATTAATAGGGATGGTACCTAGGTAATCATTGTCTGATGTCTACTCCCTGAATGGGCCTTCTCTTTATGAGTGAATGACATTCCAATCAACTTTGGCTATCATGTTGTAAACTGTATTTTACTTAACTAAAACAAAGACCGGGTACCTCCCAATCGCCTGAACATCGGAAGATCTTGTTGTCACCATTAGGTAAGTCTTCCATCTTCTATTTCTCAATCATTGCTAATACCTGATGTGCTCACTCAAAAGAAAAACATTTTCAAAATTTAGGAAAACTCATCTACAAACTAGTAGGATCAATGATCTAATTTCTTTCCAAATAGTTATACCTCACATCTAACTACATAAACTCAATAAACTGAAATAATCAAAGAAGATGAAAGAGAAGTCCGAGGGGCACGGACATCAGCTGTTTAATGAACAATCTTATCTATAAGATTCACCCCAGCAGTTCTTCTCATAGACCGCCCGCATTTGTCTTCCTTCATGTTTTTCTGTCTGTAAGTTTAACAACACTTTGGATTCTCCAACAAGACCGAAGACTGGGAATCAAAAAGTCCAAGCATGACTATTTCTCAGTAGTAGCTATAGACAAAAATTCTACTTCTAGTACATGGTGAGAGATCATTTGGTCTAATCTCTTTGCTGATACTAATACTGAAACAATGTTTCCAACTCCCAAGCTCCACATAGTTCGGTCCCATTCCAACAACTACCTTCAAAATCGCGCCACCCAGTACACCTCGTACCGCCGCATATAAGCAAAGTCACACTCGCTCGGCGAACAAAGGAGTACAATTAGCCTTATTTTGGTTGCGAAAGAGTGAGAATATTTGTCTCCATAGTACACTTATACAAGTACATTCGCTCTTCGAAATAAATGGAAAGTACCCATTTGGAAAACCACACCATAATATCTCGTACGATGATCGCAATTCCTTCTTTTTAGATGGACCACGAATTCTCATTTTCAACTCCCTACTGAGCCTCCGAAACGAATGGTGTGACCAGTTGTGAATGAAAGCTCTGTGGAATGAATCACTCGCATAAACAGGTCAATCCAACTCGTGGCTCTTTTTCACATTTGGTTATGGATTTAGTCTAGCTAAATCCATCTTGTGTTTGTTTAGAACCCCTTTCTTCAATGATTAATGGATGAAGACACAGTTGGGGATTTCATGACAAAAATCCTGTGGTCATTTTGCTTAACACATTGCTTTGGACTTCTCTCCCTACAATGGCTAGTCAAGTTAGTCTCGCAACCTTGGAACATGTTGGGAGTACGACGAAATTCTTTCCAGCTTGCCCTATGCAAAGGTGTTATTCAAAGCAGATGGATAGTTGTGCCTCTACAAAGCACATACGATGTCGTGCCACGCCAATATTCACACTCCTGCTGAATCGCTCTTCACATCAGCCGGAAAATTCACATACATTTTCACGAAGCACTAGGGACTTCATAGATAATTGTCATTGGGCATCTATCTATGATACAAGATCTTTTGTCTCCCACTTTTCAGACCGCTGAGCAAACGACGAGTAAAATGTCCATTCAAGGCGACCATCATCCAAATCCAAACGAAAACTCCCATTCGTCTCAAAATTTTTGGAAACAAGGGCAAATCGATAGTCGAATGAGGAAGCGACGCGGAAAGCTCAATCGTGCAGATACAACAGTTCAGCAAAAGAAGAGCAAAGGTAATCCTTGCTCATGATTGGTATGTTTCTGTCTTTGGAACCGTTTTATTCCCTTCGCCAGGTCAAGAAGACTTCCTAAGGAGAAGAACTAGCTTTGACACACGACGATGGTGAATAATTCTGAAAAGACTATGCGGCAGCCAGTGTTTCATGACGACTTTCTTGCATCCAAGCGCCACGGAAAGCGAAGAGATGCTAAAGTTGATATAAAAGTATGGATCCAACTGGTCCAAAATCAATTGTTAATACAAAGAAGAAATGAAAGAAAAAGATTGTTGTACAGATCGAAATGTCTTGAAAATCGCTAGTCCATTGGACGGGAGAGTGGGCATGATATCATTACTTATTGCTGATATGCCAAGGGCCACGAAACTTCGAACGCAGAAGCCGAATCAGAGATTGCCGTCATGCTTGAAAGGGATGTTTTTGGCAAATTGCTCGACCCAGCCATCGGCGTCAGGAGTTTCGAAGCTCTGGCTGGGAACGATGCTGCTAGCATTGGCATAATTAAATGCACCCTGGTCATAGTCGGCGTCGGTTAGAACTTGTGTAAAACTACTATTGCTTGAGCTGACTTCAGTGCCTTGTAAGAATGAACTTGTGTTATCATGACCTCCATTCATATCACGCATTGTCTCATTTAAACCACCATAATTCAGGCCGTCATGCATAGCGGATGTTGGATTGAAGTTATGCATGCCCAAAAACATGTCGTTAGGGTATGAATCGCCGCGATAAGTACTATCAAGGGATGCAGCTTGGACATTCGAAAAGCCGTGGTTGTTGTAGCCTGCGGTATATACCGACGTATAACCTTGAGCATTTATGGGAGCGGCCTGACTGTAAAGGTCATAGCTGTAGTTCATACCCCCTACGTAGTTGTTAGGAGGGAACAAAGCTTGTGTTTGTGGCTCAAAACCATGGATATTGTTGAGGCCTAAGCTTTCTGGACCAAAAACATCGTCGCCGTCTCCAGGAGAACCGCCGACAGCGGTTTCGGAGCCATCATGGTCTTCCTCGGTACATCCATCGTCCTCAGTCTCAGTGCCTACAAGCATATCTTGAACAGATTTACTGGCAAGGCCGGCAGGAAATTTACTGAGTAGATCCGGGGAAAGCTTGAGCGTAACAGGCATAGCAGTTAAAGATGTCATGACATCGTTTCCCGAGCCCTTTTTCTTACTTGGTGTCTCTAAAAGGTATGTCTCGTAATCCGAATACCCGAACGATTCATTCTGCGATTCGGTGGCCTTATCCATATCCTCATCCGTCTCATAATTACGCACATTCTTAACCTTAACCTTCCGCTTGCGATGGCCCTTGATCTTAAGACGGTTTCCGGGGTCATAATCCTCGTCTGATGGCATCTCGGCAGGATCAAGTGATTCAGATCGCTCCTTCTTGATCTTTACAACCTTCTCCTTTGACTTGAGCGTCGACTTTGAAAGCTGCCTATCAGAACGAGCGCGAGCGCCAACCATCTTGGTAGGTGTTTCCTCGCCCATGGTTGCCTTGTTGCTTTGCCATCGAGTCTTATCACGACGATAGGTTCCTGAGCCTCTAGAGACACCAGGAACAACAAGACTTTCTTTCAAGTCGACGATCTCTTCGAGCCAACCAACAGAACGGGACGCCTTGGGGTCTTCAGCATCTGTGTCGCGAATGTATCCACGAATGCTTGGATCAAACACGGCTTTCTTTCCCAAAGGAGGGGGAACAAGGTGGCCTTCTGTGATAAGAACGTCCCGCATCTTGTTGATGTATTGTTGTGCGGCTGCACCGGAGCTGCCAGGGCAGAGCCTGTGAGCAATCTTGTCCCATGGAAGATTGATATCAGCACGGCGACATTCGAACACGATGTGCAAGATTAGCTTCTCCATCATTCGTGTTCCTATGGAAGATTAGTCTATGTACTCATAGATGAGAAAAACAGAAGCTTACTGTGCCATGAAACAAGTTTACGACCCTCGGCTCGACCATTTGGATGAGTTGGCTTGCCAGTGGATCCGATAACCTTATTTACTTGGCTCCAGGTATTCTCATCTGATCTAGCATCGTCATTGTCATCTTCCCAGTCTTCACCATTATCGTCATCTTCAGCAAGAGTTTCACCAAGCAACGCGGCTTGGGGATTCTTTAAGTCAGTCTTTGTGTCTTTTTTCTCTGCAGGGACCGTCAGCTCAACCATGAAATATACGGTTCCGACCAGAAACAAAGTATAGGGCAGGAAGAAAACAACTAATTCCTCGGCAACTTACTTGGACTTTGTTGAGTCTTGACGACCTTGCCAGCCGCGGCCTTAGCACTGGCAGCTTTCTTAGAAGATTGTGATTCGGCCCTCTTTGTCCCTTTGCCCCGAATACCTCTGGTTAATGACTTGGAGGGCGTGACTGGGTCATAGCTCTCATCTGCTTCGATTGAGGCAATGATTCGATCTTTGGTCGCTGGGGTTGCTGTGAGTCTAGAAGCAGCACCAGGTTTGGCTGGAGTGACAACAGTACCACGGTGGGCAGATTCTTGCTTCTCAACCTTGATGATTCGTTGTTCGATGTTTTCGAGCTCTTGGTTACGGTCAAGTGAGTCGGTCATGTTGATATCTCCATCGATTGACGGCATGTTCGCTCTTTGGCTGGTAGTACGTTGTTTTCAAGTTGTTGAAGAAAGTAAGAACTATCTGGAAAATAGAGATCTTTGTCAGCCTTTATTGCTTGGACACCTTGTCAGGCCTTTGGTATTTGGGTGTAGCTATTCCGAAAAGGGAGTTGTAGAGCGGGGAAGTTTACTTGGGGTAGAAGAAACGGGTGAATATGAAATGAAAAAGAGTGGTAAATTGCGAAGAGACAGCGGAGGGATAGAGATCAGGCGCATGTACCAAAGGAGAATGGTGTAAAAGCCTTGGCACTCATATGTATGTAACTGCTGCCTTGAGGTTGTAGGTGGTATCCACCACCGACTGCCCTTGAGATTCAGTTGACAAGTCTGTGAAGTATGACGCGGAATCACACGCTTCTTGGGCAAGAGACGAAAGGCACTTGATGCATACAAGTAATAATCTTGTGCAGAGTGATTTGAAACGGTTTGAAGCCACTCGATCTTGGTATGCTGGTGGTGGAGATAAGATTCCCAAGGCAAGGGTTGCTGCGGCGACGCTTATCATCAGCAAGAGGAAGAGTCCTTTATGAGCTGATTGCGCCTTGATCAAATGCGTCTTTATAGCTCGGAATATACTCAATAGCCCATCGATTCAGATTTGTACTGCGGGTATGTGGGTAATCGAGTGCAGGATAGCGTGACTGCTAGATCGGGAAGGTGGGGTTCCGTTCTTGGAGAATGGAAGATGGAGAAATTGCAGGAGAACAGAGGCAGATAAATGATTGCGTCGTTGAAACGTACCTTAAAAAGAGCTCCAAGACAATTCACAGTACAAGAGCGGTGATAGAGGAATTCTGTGTCCTTAATTGACGACGGGAAGAAAAGAATTGATATTTTTTTGCTTTTGATTTTGGAAATGTAGAAAGATTGTGTTGTTATGAGAAAAGGCGAAACAAGCGAGGACTAAGATCACAAAGATCCGATCAATAACTTTGATCTCTGCCTGTATTATCTGTGTCTGTGACTAAGCCTAAACGGGACAGATAATTTTAATTCACCGGGGGCATGAGTGCATGCGAGAGCGGGAATATTCTTGGTGACGTCAAAAAGGGCCGAGATATTTATCATATTATGGTTATGGCCTTCTTCTCTTCTATTGCAATTGTAGACCATGATGCGGTTTTAATTGTTGTCCTCAGTCACGGTAGATACGCGTTTATCTACAAACATGTGCTCCAGCCGTCCGGTAGGGCAATATTCTATGTGAGGGCCTTATACTACAACTTGTTACTCCGAAGTTGCTCTATATAAGACTAGAAAGATTGATGCCGAAGACTTCAATTATGTTATACTTCAATCCATGGCTCACTCTTCTCACACCGAGTATCTGACGTTGATGAGTAGGTATCTAGCAGTTATACAACAAAGTCATCTAGGGCGACACTACGTAACAATCTACTCTTTCAAATCTTTTACGCAGAGCAAGGCACAACTCACGTGTTCTATGCATCGACCAACCTCCCGGCAGCAGAGGCCTAGATTAATGAATACAATAGTATACAAACCAGCATGTAGCAATTAGGCATGATATAAGACCCAAAGTCCTAACCATGCGCCCCGTTGACTTCTCGTTGAGCTACAAGAAATCGGAACTCAAAGTGAGTGAATTATCGCTGAGTAGTGGAAACCTGTCTGATAAAATTAAGAATAGATGCACTTACAAGACCATACTATTCTGTCTTGCTTTAAACCATATATAATAATGGAAAATAAGAGAATATTAGTAGAAATAGACAGTTGACGATATCATTCTCAATATAACAGCAGCGCTTATTCAGTAACCTTCAAGAGTGAATACATACCTAATACTTCCGTAATGAGGCCTCAGTGTTACTCGTGGATTTATGCTGCAATTTTGGAAGTTATCTTTGGACTTTACTCTAGTCTTGTGCTATCTACTATACTTCAATCTTCAAATCTGGATCCAGCAGTCACCGGGTAACCTCGTTTCTGGAGAAAATATGCAATGAAAATTACAGCGTATCACAGCCTTCTTCAACTTTCATTAAGAGGGCGAAGATGGAGCAATGGGAAAACATTGGACGCTAAAAACAGGTTTAAGGATTTAGAGCGACACTCAATGTTGGCTTGAATTATTTTCATTTTACTCCGTCCTTCATTTTTATGAGCATAAATTCTCGCCTGCACTTAACTGCTCATCTGCTAAAACTAAAAATCCTTCTTCAGAGTCCGGACAATGTACCAGGAATTTCTCCTCAAACTGCAGAGGCCATGAACACAAGCAGAGCTCCTTCCTTTGCATATCCTCCAGTGACACACCACCACCAACAACCAACAACAAACTGGAGCATTCTCTATTCAACTAACAAGGGACTATCCGATCCGCCTTGATTATCGTAACCTTTTCCCAAAGACTTGTATTCTTGCGCATCCATACCCATTCCACCCGAGGTAGCAGCACGACTTTTTGGCGTCGAAGTCATCATGTCCTGTTCACAGTGACCACCAATTCGATTTCCATTTCCCCTCATACCCTGAGCACCCATCATTCCCCCATATCCACCCACATGAAAGTCAAAACCACTCTGCCGCTGCCTACAAGTATTCATACCGCTCGCATTCATACCGCTCGCATTCATACCGCCCGCATTCATACCACCAGTACCCATATCACCAGCATACGCATCCACCTCACCAAACTCACCTCCTTGTACATCCCCATTAACACTTCCACCCGCACTACTACTACCCCCACTATAATAACCTACCAACTCCCTATTAATATCACACAATCCCGCACCAAGACCCTTCTGCAATCCTTCCTGTAACTGCGCACTAGGCGAATCCTCACGATATCCCTCCTCCTTCACAATCCCAAGATTATCATTAACACGAGCACCCATCTCGCGCTTAACTTCTCTCTTAACTCGACTCTTGCTCGTTTTTTGATTGGAGGGTTCTTCCTCATCATCATCGATATTCTCTTCCTCGGGAGCAAACTTGCGTTTCTTGCTAGCGCTGGATTTATTCCGGGAGGTGGAGGAAGGGGCTGATGAGCTGGACGATGAGCTAGGAGCTGGCTTGATGGATGCTGCGTTTGGGGCGATGCCGTGGGAGCGCATCATGCGTTCGTAGCGTTTTGCGCTAGGGAAGAAGAGAATATGTCAGTTTAGTGTTTGGAATGGGGAATAGAGGATTGAAGTAGGGGAATTGGATTTGGATTTGGAGAGAAGAGAGGAATTGGAAAGGAGTTAACTTACGCGGCGCCTTTGGTAACAATGTTGCATTCTTTGGCTACTTGACTGAAGTCTACCTGCTCGATCTTAGTATTCTTCTTTGACGTGACAGTGATAGTAGATGGGATGGTGGTGTGCAAATAAACAGGCATCGAAGCTTAGAGGAGAGAAAGAGGAAATACCTTTCCATTATTGCTATACCGAATACAACTAATAAGGAACTTGAATTGTTCTTCATTAGAAGCTGGAGCCATGACGATCAAATTCTATAGATTGTTGCAGTTCAGTTTCGTATATCTTCTTGTATTGCAGATGTTTCCTCGACTGGATAGATAGACTAGCAAGACAACCAAATAGGTTAGTCTTCTTCCTTGCAGAGAGGAATCGAAATTTTCAGTATTGAATCAGGAAGGACGTCAAAATTGACAGCAGCAAAAGGTTAGATGAGGTAGGTCTTCCAATCTGGTAAAATTGACAAGTTGGGATGAGGGAAGAGGAGGGGAGGACGTCTTTCTTTTTATTGTTCAGACTGTAGTTGAGAGGTTCCTACTTACTGGCTTGTCAGGAATAGTCAATTTGTAGATTTAAGGCAGGCTAGCGTTGCTGAGAGTTTGTGTGTATGAAAGAATTTGAGATGTGGTTGTAAAGAGAGGTGTCATTAAAGATTTAATTTTGTTGTTTGGTTTAGGTTGTCAATGAGGTGTGTTATGGAATCATGGACTTAATAGTGAATTTTGAAAGATTTTCTGAAAGAATAGTTCTTTCAACCTCGAAAGGAGCATTGTTTAATCGTGAGCAATGAGTAGAGAATTGTTATTTTGATTATGGGAGACTGCATTAAAAAGCAAACTATGAAAGTACCATGGCTATCGTCATTGATCATGCATTAGGCCTCTCCCTAATATAACATATGATATCAATCATACCCTTCATATCGTAATCCTGAAAACCCATTTCTCTCTCATAATACAATCATGGCGAAAGGAAACAAATCTGTCATGCTCAATACCGCAACCAAGCTGCGAACAAATCAAATGACATCCATTTTAAGCTTATTCATCCCTCCATCCGAGAGTAACGAGTCGAATGTAGACGAAGAAAGAATTGAAGTTAAAAAGAATCCTCTGTCGAAGTGGTTAAAATTAGCAAGTGTGGATGCAAGTGAAGGATGTGCAAATAAATGCGTGTTTTTGAAGACGAGAAACCTTGAAGAAAAGCACTGCAAAGATCCACAAGAAGAGATATTAGAAGTATCTGGACGGAGCCTAAGCTTTGCTTGAAAGAAACATCCGTCTTAGATATCATCCAGGAAGGTGTCGTGAACAGTATAAACGTTAAGAGCTCGCCACTCCCGATAAGCAGGAACACTCATGCCAAACTGATCGGCCTGGATCTGTTCTTCAGCGTCAAATTCTTCATCATCTGCATTATACCCGGGTGAAGCAGGCATTGACCTTTGGACTTCGACGATAGACATCCTAGTATCATCATCTGATGTCTGAATACTTTCAGAGGATCCAATAGAGTGGCTAGCCCCGATCTTGTTTCCAGTATTTTTGGCTGCTAGGGAAGAAATGTGGTTTGATGACTTGCCATCTTCGTCGTCCAAAATTGGTTCTTCCAGCTGCTCATCACTGTCAAACACTTCCTCCTTGACTTCCTTATTGGCTGCAGCTTTCTTTCCTCTGGATTTAGGAGTGGCTTTGATGGGAGTGTTGTTAGGGCCAACCTTCTTCTTTGGAGAAGATTTCTTGGTGGGGCTTGGAGTCTTAGGCGGGATACTGCCATTCTCGTCATCTGGAGCAGGCCCTGCTTGAGACTAATTGGCGATGAGTCAGTATCATTCGAATGCGTGACCGAGTATACATGGGACTTTATCGAGGGAGCATTATACCTTCAACTTATCAAATAATTTCTTGAAGCTTGAACGCGCATTCCTAGCATACTTGACCTCAACCCGACTAGCAACACGTTCGAAGTTGATCTATTTAATTGAGACCGTTAGTATGTTGCTCAGACGTCGTTGGTAAATTAAAGAGACGGCGAGGTTCTTGTGTTGGAGGAGACGACGTCAGATGGGAGTTGGTAATCTTTATCATGAGGTCTGAAAAGTCAAGATATTCATTGGATATAAACAAGAATACACACGGTAGGTTCAATATTTCAGATCAATTGAAGTAAAAGCTCGACTGAAGACGGGTCCCGCACAATATTGAGAGATGAAAAATATAAAGATACTTACAGTATTAGGAATCTCCCCCATCTCAGACATGACAGCAACAAGCATTTCGGTCTCCTTCGCGCTCAAAGTCAAAGCCGCCATCTTTGCGATTGCTGAATCTGCCTTCAAGTCAGCTCCAAGATCGACGATCAGGACTTCACAAGATACCGAGATTTCAGATGGGAAACTTACCCTGTAGTAGGTAAAGTAATTGATTTTCGTTGCAACACTTCTTTGCAATCAAGACTTTGAACGCGCAAGCTAATCTGCAAGAATTGTGAATTTTTGGTTGTGGTTATGAGGTTTTGGTGTTGACGGATGGAGAAGAAGAGAAGCAGTTGAGTAGCAGCAAAGATAAGCCGTGACTTTATAGCCATAGCTAGCTAGGTACCCTAATTAGTAGGTAGGTAGCAATAGAAACAAAAGTGAATTATCCAGAAATGAGAAATTTCTCATGTCTGGCTGCATCTCATCTTCCCGCAGCCTTCCAGTCAATTTGGAAAAATGAATTATTGCTGCCTCCCAAAAGCCATTATCATATTTTATCGTCGGATTATGCATGAAACATGGATTTTTAGCTTTTAGGCGGCAGAAAATGAGCATTGTAAAGAATATGTTACAAATTCTGCGGGGTTTCCGTTTGGTTGACATTGTTTGCACAGACCCCATATTGCTTTTTCCCTCTGCCTCTGTGGTGGTTAATTTGAACGAGCTGATCGCAAAAGTAATTCACTGTCACATTTGAAGTAAAATAAGTAATAACCGTATAAAGATCTCTGATATTGTAGTTTCCAGAACAACCTCAATGCTGCAGTGGAACAACCAACAACCACCTATAGATCATCCTTATCCCTGAAAACGAGCACTTGACAAATATTAATATCCATGGCTGATAATTTAAGTCTCCCATACTCTCTCTAGTATCTAATGTAAACCCCAATCGCCATGAATACGGAGAAAAAAAGAAAAGCGTCAGGACCTCAAGAGCTAACGTTGGACAGAACCACCATGCGACACTCATATCAAGCTTAGGTAGCATATATGACACCTCAGCTATATAAGAACCAACATCAGCCCCTGGAAAGATGTAATGTGAAAGATATCTACTCATCGTCTTCCTCTTTGGCATCTTCCATCTCCTCATCTTCAACATCGCTAAGCTCTTCTTCTTGAGACTCCTCAGCAGCAACCTTCTTGGTCGGCTTCTTCGCTGGTGTCTTTTTGACACGAGGTTTTGGAATGGCCTTAGTCTTGGTGACCCGATTTTTGGAAGGCGTGGTAGGAACGGCGGGCTCATTATCACCATTTGCATCAGATGCCTTCTTTGGTGAGGCGTCACCTTTGCCAGGCTTGCTTACTGCCATCTCCTCGGCGGTGCGGCTGGAAGCACCGAAGGGAAGGTTGTATTTCTTCTTGATGCTAGAAACCTTGTTGGAAACCTAAAGTATTGGTCAGGAAATGAAATATCGAATGGATAAGAGTACGACTTACCGAACGAGGGTTCTTGTAGTTCAAGAGTTGAGCGACTTTTTGCGTATCGACCTTGAAAGTTTTTCCCTAATCAGCTATTGGGAACAATTATTTGAAAATCAAAAAATGTGCGGCATGAAAGTGTAATGCGAAATTGACGAGGATGTGAGATATTTCTCGCGAGGCATTTGCCAAAGAAAAAGGGGGGACAAGCCATTCCTTCCAGTCACGATGTGGTGACATCGTAGAGCACAAGAATGAAAGACTTTTTTTTTTTTTTTTTTTTCATATTTTCAGATGAGAATTTACAATCAAAGAAGAATGAAGAACTTGGTAAATTATTGGGATGTTGAATTCTGGAAGTGGGAGTACAGTAGTAATTGTGCGTCGCAAAGCGAAGATGGTAGGTTAAAGAACGACGCCAGCATGAGAAAATCGCAGCGCGACAAGATGACTTACCTGGATTGAGCCACCAGTAGTATTGCGAAGGCAGCACATGAGAAAATCAACTTCGACTTGGCTCATACCGCCATTGGCCTGAGCTGGAGTACTAGCAGCCTCGTTGTCGGACATTTTGGTTTTGGCTGGAGAGGTGTTTGTTGTGGAATGGGACGCGACGAGCCGATCTATGTATACCACAGCTGTCAGCACGATAAAAGTATCGCAGAAAGATGAAAGTAATGAAACATACATGATAAACTTGCAGGATGATGCAAGCTATTAATGTATGAAGTGTGAGGTTGTTAAATGGTATGAGAATGTGAATAATGCCAGCTGATTGAGGTTGAGGAAAATGGTGTGTAGGTTGGATGGAGAAATTAAATTGAATGTGCGATGAAGATGTTCTTATATGTTTCTATGGGGATGGTACTCATTCAAATTTCCCTCATATTCTCCGTCGCTTGATTGGATGATGTGGAAGTCAACCTTTGTTATTCACTAAAAATCATCTGCAGATGTTCATTCTGGAGGCTACCCGCTTTCACATGTCACTTTCACCGATGCCAGCTCTTTTTCTTTGAATGAATTAATCGAATTTTTCAGTTTTGAGCATTCATCTAGATTTGATGGAAGCTTGATTTGGTATCAAGAGCGGGGTAAGGGCTTTATTGAATGAATAGATATTTTGTGTTTGGAAAGGTCGAATGAATGTTCATTTCGACATCAAAGTGCATCTAGCCTCATTTGGTAGGTTATGCAAAGTTCTCACGTCTTTGTAGGTACAGTTAGAATTGCCAATCCTGAAGGAGCTGGCATCATCACTCTAGTAGTACCAGGAGCAAGACCGACGGTATCATCTCGAGCAAAGATCGATAGTTCAAAAGGAATACAATAGTATTCTTTCGTACTAGCTAGCTAGAGATAGATCTATAGATCTCGATCTTAATATTCTAGCATGTTCTGAGTGATCGTTTGTGCATGAAAATGAAGTGAATAAAAAAGGTCCCACGAGATGCATTGTCCAAAGCGCCACTAGATGAAGCAATGAGTCACAGAAAAAATTCCTTGAGCTTTCAACAAGACTATTATTTTGAGGCCATAATGCAACCATTCTCATCAGCGACACCCAGCTCTAAAGTAAAGGTGCACAAAGATCGTCAGACCGAGAGTCGCGGCATACGGCAAAAGAAATCATCCACAGCGTCAACTGCCATAAACTCTGTGAGTAAAATTAAGTTTATTTGGGAAGTCTACAAGTAATCTGGTGTGAATTTGTCCATGGACTAGCCTCAATTATGACCGTGTTTTGCTGTATTAACTAGAAGTGGGCATGGATTAAAAGCGCTGTGTAATCATTGTACATCTCAATATGCTTCTATTTATATTCAAATTCACCCTAAATGCTCTCACCCAAGCGCACATATACTTGTAGGGTCAAATCATTAAGTTATTAGACATTCTATCTATGCTACACCTTAACTAATTATTTCCATATCTACATTCATGTAATTCGCGTTTGAATCATTATTGGGATAAGACCAAAAGAAGTCGCCGAAAAGCAAAAATGACCACCATTGACCAATCCCATAAAATCTGACTCAAAAGTGGCCATGTATGTCCTTTTATCAACCGCATACGACATGCATGGCGAATAAATCTCTCAACACTGAACTGATACTCAATCTGCGAAAAATAGTTAGCTCACTGCCAAAATGATAATGTATATGATGTGATAAAAGATTTGCAGACTTGAGATACCAATAAATCTTACGGCTTGTTGCTCTACAATTCTACCACTACTGTAAGAAAATCTTCCGGCTTGTCAATCTTTGCTGGCACTACCTCCTCTCCTTGATCACTAACGGTAAGGGTGATCGTCTCTATTAAATCCATAAAGATTATTCAGGCCGAACTCCTCAATATTCCGATGCTCACTTTCAGTGTCATAAACATCACGCTATTAGCATGCGTATATAACTTGCGGACTCGTCGTCTTTTCTCGGCATGGTGTATCCTTGGCCGCGGTTTTGTGTGAACTTCGACGGCTTCGTCTTACCAGCATTATGGAAAGCTCCAGGCTTGGTAGATTTCTCCTGACCATTCTTAATTCCTTTGGGTCAAACCATAGTACTCTCCCTACCAGTCTTCTCTCATTCGGGGATTCTTAGGTAAGGGAATCTGCTACCGTAGGGATGAGCGGTTGTGCCGGTACTCGGCAATGATTTCTAAGCTTCTTCTTAACCTGTCCAAAGCGAGCACAAGCAGAAATACATAGGCACAACTGAGCAACAAGAGCCCAATCAATCTGTGTACAAGAAAAAAATTGGTAAAAGTAATCACATGTTCGGTTAATTAAAGGAGTTGATGGCTGTAGCTTGAGGGGTAAGAATGTGAAAAGATGAACAAGAAAAAAAGTGAAAATGCAAAATTTGAACAAGAGATCAAATTCATCAAATTGCATAATGGAGCTTCAGTCGAAAGATAATTGAAATTGAACTTACACTTAGGACAGCTTTCATGGAATCGAGAATGGCGAAAATGAAATACACATCTTTCGCAGTTGCCAGTTGGTACGTGCGGTCTGGAATCTTCGGCTGTAGGAAATATTAGTATGATAAGTTTGGTACCCAATACCTATACTGACATTATTTTTTGTTCTGCAGTCATAGGAGAGGCTGGTTTGACTTCTTCGACTTCTTCGACTTCATGGTCTTTATGGTCTTTATCGTCGCCCAAGACTTCTTTCTCTTCCTCCTCTGGTACCTCAAATTACTCCCAACCAGCATAATCAACTTCATTACCAGCACCATTACCATCTTTATGATCACCCTGATCACCCTTATCATCCCGGTCATTCTCATCGCCCCCGCCGTCTCGGTCTGCTAGGACCTCACTACCCTATCAATCCTCAATTTCCATAACCATCTTCACTATTCCAACCATCGTCGCTATATCCATTCCTGTCGTTGACCTGATCGTTCTTGCTATTCTAATTTTCTTTGTCTTCCTCGTTCTCCTGACGTTGAAGACCTCTCGCACGTATTTTAGCCTACATAGGTATCATTAAGCAATGCCGGAATTTTCGAGAGAAGGATATAACTACTATTTTAAGGTAAAAACTCTTCTAGTATAATGATATGCGGTGTATGGGGTCTAAGTTATGATATTTGATCAGGAATTTTGGAATTCATCGAAGTTTGAAAATTGGGAAATGTGGGAAATATTTTGTGTTCCTAAATGATTACTTGAGGATTAAGCGGCAGAAACTACCACAAGTGAATAACAATAATGAGCCGTGAGTTCAAAAAGCGAAAGACTTATGTTATTCGTTACTTGAGGTTGGAAACTTCGATCCATTGGTCAAGTAGACATTTCCTGAAAATGCCAAGATATGGATAAATTCCAAGCTTCTGATATTCAAATGTTTTGAAGAAACAGTTGTATTTATTCTGAACTTTGTTTTCCCATTGATTGTGGGAGGGCGCGTTTATTGTGTGCAGGGAAAACTTGCATGTACCTTGAATATAGCGGTAATTACAAGCCTGACATTTTCTGCATACAAGCCTTTCTCAATGTCCACTACTCTCCATCTTATCTTCGTTGCCATATTCGCAATCTCGAAAGATAATGGAATTGTGAAGTTTGAACAAGAACTCTCCGAGTTACTATAGATCGATCTTGCAAAGAATAACCCAGTGTTCCCAAGTAAAGTCATCCGTCAATCATCTGCTTACCATGCTCTTCTCTTTTGCATAATCCTTCTTACATCGATACTCCAATTGATAAAATTCTCGACTCTAGAGCTAAAGCGCATACCCGTTCGGTGAAGAACTAGGTTTGCAAACTATGGCATAAACCGTTGCACAGAAACTCACGATATCACATCTCACATTTTTATATTATATTTCTAGATGTCGTCAACTAGTTCCACTAAGCATATTTAATTCATGGTGGTGGCGATCTAGCCGCCATAAATTCGTGTTCTCCAGTCTCGGCAGGCAGGGGAAAAGGGGCCATAATTTTAGTGGAAGATGCACTATATTGGGCAGCGTCTCAGTTTGGTGCTACCCCACAAATTCGTACGACATCAATCTTATATCCAGATAGGGAGATCCTGTAAGACGGAAAACTGCATTGATAATCCCCCGCCCGTATTTGCTTTATCCAGTTTGCCCCGCTTTCCCGTATTTTCGAGGTAACATTCTTTACCTTGAATTACTCTGGATGAATAGTAATCTACAATATTTCCCTCCAAAAAAACTGTAGCTGACAAGTTTTGAGAGAGAATGGAAGATAATCTTGAATTTCTACACCCGAAATATCACTTTGAGGCCCGGGACTTTAGAATGGTGAGGCTTGGCGTTCGCAAGTGTAGAAGTATTCGTAGAAGCCAGACAGATGGGAGCTAGATTCGTGGAGATGTATTTGACGGCCACCCAAGATGATCGTTCTGAATTAACTTTGAGATATTTAAGAATTCCCTGTGCTTTTATCTTTTCACCATCACTTATTGCCTTTAAATCTTCGGAGTACAAATCTATAGTCTTTCGGAACTGAATCTCACGAGAATGATGGGTTCATATATTCACGAGTAAGGTCCCCTGACATCTTGAGTCCACCCTGGAACAAGTCATCCCTGACACGAATACTAGACATGCATACTCCGGAATCGTCACGGTAATCGTTGGCCCAGAAGGACGACCATTTTTCTTCCACGAGAGTCTCCTCTGCGAAAAATCCCCCTGGTTTCGCGCAAAGCTGCACAGCCAAAAGACTGAAGAGTACAGTGATTCCGCCATCGAACTATCACCCATAGAAACCTCTTTTCGAGATTTCCAGCAAAGTCAACGCGAGATCATCTATCGATACGAAGATGATGTTCATACATCCAACCAATTCTTTACTTGGATATACGGATGTGTATATGTGATACCTAGACGTGATCCAGAATCCTATGACACTGCTATGCATATATCGGAATGGGTAATACTCCACGTGCTAGCTGTTGAAATGGGAGTTATGGATTTGGCACATAAAGCTCTGTGGGAGTATGTTCACTGTAGGGATACCCTACGGACAGGGTATTGGATGCCTCTGCCATCGGAAATCTAGTATATTTATCATAACCGAGAAAATGCAAATGATCTCCGGAATCTCATTGTGGAAAAACTTCGCGGCCTTCTCTTCTCAATAAGATTCGATGGCATGAATAGACAGCTATCTACCCTCTGCCACCGCCATCCTGCTTTCAACACCGATGTATTTGAAGAAATCCAACGACATTCAGAGCAAGCGAGTGGATGCGACTATGGGACTATTCAATGCACGTCTCACGCTACGCAAATCTTAGCGGTTGTGCAAGTCCAGATTCCTACTTCGAGGTCGAGTCTCCTATTACTTCGTCGGAATATTTAGACGATATCTCGGATTTGGATTTAGATGATGCTGCGCCTTTCTTGATGTCAGATTGTGGGACAGTATCTGCGGAAGAAGAGGATGTGTATTCACGGCAAGAGAGAGATGAAGCGATGACGGAGTATTATGAGCGTAGGGATTTAACTAGCTATGTCTTTTGATCGGGGATTGTAGGGTCAATTTTTTATTATTGGGATGTGTGCGGTGCGAGTGGAGACTCTTGTGCCTTTCAAGTCAGGGAAGTTTGATATATTAGCGTTGTGGTTATGTTTACTTTGGTATGTATGGAGTTTTGAAAAATTAGGATGGGAAACCATCCGACTGGCGCTTTCCACACAGAGATGGGGTTTTGGATAATGGCGTTGTTTGGCTTTCGTGGGATGTTTTTATGAATTATGAGGGATGAATATATTTTACATGCCAATTAGGATACAAAGACTGTTTAAAAATCCAATTTCCTATACATCACAATCCACAAGTGACTACTGTTAACGTCACACGCAACGGATATTGATCAAAAAATCTTCCAAAGAGAGGATGAATACATTGATAGTCCTCTGAAATACAACAGTAAGAAATCTTAATTTGATAGTAACTATCCCACGAAAAATACTATCTCCCTGACTAGACGCCCATCTCGAACCAAAACTCAGTTATATGATAAAAGTGACGGTAGTTAATTATCGAGTATAAGAAGACAAGATTAGATGATAGACTTGAGGAAAGCGTGGAGAAGGATCTAGTAAAACGATTCATACTCTTGTACATTCAGAGCATTCGAGAGCCTCAAGCTGGGGCCAGTGTACTGCAAATTAGAGATAGAAAAACCGATAGTGAGGAGCTCGTATCATATATTTTATTTTGGTGCAAATGGCATCGAAGAGATTTGGTCTGAGAAAATGGCTAGAGTTGCGCCGTAAGGAAGATAGTTCCGAAGTTATTTGACAATAAAGAAGACTCATCTATGTATTGCAAGGTAAAGAACAATTAGATGCTTTCATACCAGTGAATGTTTCTCATGCCAAAACAGCGCTGAGAGTTCTATCACTCAAATCAAAGGAGGTAAAATCACAAGCAAAGAAAACCAAAGCACCAATTTATCTCACCCGTCAAGCTTACTCGTCAGAACCCAATTCATCTCTATCCAACCTGTCAATCTCTTCCTTCCCGACCTTCTTCCTAACACTCATCTCAAACTCCGGAACGGCCACCAAGCTTCGTCGCCAGTCCTCTAAAGTATCCTTACTGAACCCGCCCGAATTATCAATCATAACTCTAAACGAGCGCCACATTTTCATCATCGCACTAATCATTACTTCACGTATCTCGGAATTCTTCTCCGTCAAATCGTAGACTGCAATGACTTCTTCTGCCGTAGGAACTACGGGATGATGTTTGCGATCGTGTAGACATTTTTGGAAACGGTCTAGAGAGCTCTCGCATTCAGATTGCATGCCGAAATAAGAGGCGAGCTTTTAGACTTTGCACCAAGCTACTAGACAGCCAGTATGGCGATTTGGATCAGACGTGGGACATCCTAAATCGTTACAGTACATGTATCCAATGAGGTGAGCTATGGCATCGACAGTGTAGAAGTTCTCCGGATTTGTATCATCTTTGTCGTCGTCGAAGTCTTCAAGCTGAAAATTTATTCTTCTGGCGGTAGGGTGGTCTTGCTATACTTTTGAAAAAACTTTAGAGGAATTGATAGCAATGTCCTTGTAGATATTGAAGACATGAGATCCGACGGTGACGCTAAATTCTCGCGCGTATTCAGAATCCCTGAACGAATGTCAGCTTTGGATATTAAGACCGGCTGGATAATGACTTACTTAGAAGGTATGAGCGCAGCAATTGTTCTTGGTTGCATGTCAACTTACTAAGAAGGGTAGTACTGAAAAATTTGGTGAATCTTGGTGAGATACCTACTTAAGGTTAGACTGAGATGAAGTAATTGAGCTTGGTTCATTGGGGCGCATACCTTGGGTAACAATAAATATAGGATTCCTTGAAAGATTCTCTTGCAATTCAGATACAGCCACTCTTACAGAAAATAGAAGTGGATGTAGGAGATAACTATGCATAAAGATTCTCCCACGGCATAAGGCTGCCGTACTCCACATAGAAGCTACAGTGGACTGATTAAGTATACATCTGCACAAGTGAATATAATGAGGATGAAAATCTTTGATATTTCTTGCGAAGGATATTTGAAACAAGAATGAAGCGGGCACCGGCCCTTTGACAGCTTTAAATCACACAGAAAATAAAGTAAGTGAGCATTTTAACATCTTTGGACGGATACCACGACAGCGCAAGGTTATGTGTACCTTTGTAGTATCTCTCGGCTCTTCAAAATCTCCCATATGTAACTCTATTCTGAATCGCTGAGGTTGCATCCCATCACTGCGCGTCCTAATACGAGGTTGAAAATATTGAGTTCTTCCATCTTCTCATCATCTCCGGGATGAGAGCAATCAACAAACGGAGCCTCGCATTATTTATGTCCTTTGTGTGCCTGGCCAGTCTGGGTGATTATATAGTCAGCAGCTGTGGGTCTACATATTTAGGCTTGGTTGACACTTACCGGATGTACATGAAAGTGGCAGGGACAGAGCTTAGACTTATGGGACATGCTGAAACTCTCATTCGAAGCCCATTTTTCTACCAACTCTTCGGAACGTCGACCTAATAGCTGAAAGTTTCTCGAAAGCCACTTGAGCATGCCTTGGAAGTACCCCGGCAGAACGATGCAGTTCATCATCACTTCCTTGCGAAGTTTGATGCAAGCGCGATCTATGAAGATGCAATATTAGCAATTACCAACTGATAAATCGAAATAGAAAAGCAAAACTGAGGATTTATGAGTATACAATAAGAGAAGGGTTAAAATGATGAGAAAGTGAGGTGTGATGATGCAGGCTGCATAATTAGGATAATGCACTGCGCTTACCCAAATGCATAACCGTGCTTGCAATACAGAACTCGCGCAATGCAGAGCCTGGCTTAGTCTCTTCCCAGATTTTGGCTGCAAGGCCTGGGCCGAAAACTGTACCGTACTTGAGATAACCATCCTGAATGGCATCAATAGCGCGATTCATCAAAATCGGATACCCCATCTCTCGCCAAGCGAGTACAGGCTAACCAGAGTCTTGAGGGTTTCATTAAAATCTTGGAGCAGCTCTAATTCGAGACGATGAATTTCTGTGTAGGATGGAGTTTTTGTGACGTTTATCTTGGTTCGTGGTTTCTGAACGGTACCTGAATGTGACGAGGTTGATAAGTCATTTGAAAATTCAAGGATCTTCGGATTTTATACATGCAACTAAGATAACATACCATTATAAGTCCAATCTAAAAACAGTTTGAAGACTTTTAGGTCCTCCTCATTGAGGAAGATCAATCCTTGTGCTCCAGCCATGGTATCAAATAGCTTATTTGACTCAAAGTAAGTAGTACATTGTTGAAGTATGGCTTTGTGAACAGTAAAAGCTTGACGCTAAAGATTATTTAGAACAGAAGATCTTTTGATGACGCATATATGTTATATACCGAGTCACCAACACCAACATTAACAGAGATGGTTTCATTGCCTAAGCTCCTGCGCGAAGTCAGCTCGTGGTGATGATAGAGACAAGCATTGGATTGCGAAAGATAGCACTGACTTGAGGAACTTATTAAGCTTGAGGCTGTGGCAAGACATATTGGAGATGAAGTAAAACTGACGTGAAATGCCAAAACTTTTAAAGAGATACTTCTCAAATCCACGAAGCTCAAGATCAGTTCCGAAAGTGAGATATAAGTATGTACTAAAGCAAGTTCGAGAAATATATCTCCTTTACCTCAGTAGAAAGTTCTATGTGATTTGATCAAGTTGCCGAGATGATTGTTTGAAATGTAGAAGAGATGAAATGAAGAAACAAAGTGAGTGTTTAGAGAGACGCAAGTTTAGGCTAAAAGTTGTCACGTGTGTCGACCCATCCTACCACACTTGAGGATGAGAAAATAAGCCAAAGCCTGAGGCAAGAGCGATAGAAGTGATGGAAACAGTGGAAGACCAGAGTAGGTAGAGTTTATTTCCTGTCCCCACTTCCTTTCCTATCTTTCTCAATTAATTAATCGATACATGTTACAACTGACGCAAGGTCATACCCTCCTAGAAACTAATTGATGTTCATCGAGAGCAAACGAAACGGCCGAAAATGATTGGAACTTTCCTCCCACCCAGGAATAATCTTGAAGATTGTAACTCAAAAGTTCTCTGTATGCATCTCGGCAAGATGCATTGCACCTCAAGGATGATGACATATAGCTATGTCACGTTGCTTTGCAAGCACCAGAAACTGACAAAATTACTCACCTTCTGGTAGTAAGTAACTTGTAGGATATGAGTTCTTGCACATGATAATTCTGGAAAAGGTAACTCTACTGATTGTGTCGGCAGTCACATGGGAGCCATTGTTTCCGCTGCTTTGCTTACCTTGCCATCAGCGCCTTGTGGAGGGTTTTAATCCTTTTAAGTATCAGTCTTTCATGTAATAAAAAATCTTTTTCGCTAGAGCCAGAAACTGTGTGAATTATGTTGCCATGGAAGATGTGTGATCTTACCTTCAAGGACTGGCCTCGAAACATTGGGAGTATTAGGCGTGACTCATTTGAAAATTGACGCCTGGAAGATTTTCATTTTTTTCAAAGCTCCTGATACTCCTGACACCCCTCATATTGCAGCTCTTGAAATTTCGAGATGATGATCGGGAATCTTCGGATTTGGGCTAACATATAAATCATTGTTTTTTAGCAGCAGCCTCTGAGACCAGCGGATGAATACTAAATGCTTACACATAGATTCATATTCTTTTGTCTTTAGCATATAGAATCTGACCTCTGAAAATCAAATGGAGTGGCCACAACAAGTCGTCTGATCAAGCAAGTCAAATTTCAAAAAGTTTACACGGTTTCATTCGGGAAAATAAGCGCAGCTACCTATGCATGCATAGCTTCTTTTTGGTGGGGAACAGGAACAATCTCAATCGTCGTCAGAGAATTTTTATGCCATCAGATGAAGTTGTGGAATGGAACTTAAATCTGAGACAGATTCTACCAAGCAAGAAATCTCCTTTCACTGAGCTGGAAACAGAATCTTATGCAGGGAGGTCTGTATCAGGAACTTTACCTGGAAGCCTGCAGCTATCAATGCAATACTACTAGTATTGTGAAACAATGAGGAGAGCCTCTCAAGTGTTAGCCCGAATCTTGAACCATGGGAGAATAGAGCTAAACGCGGGAATCTCGCTTTCTGTGAAAATCCAAAGAAAAGAATGAACTGTTTTTCTATACAAGCGGTAGAAACATGAATATTCTGCGCTAGTAGTGAGCTAGTCATCAGACTTCTACTCGATGCATTCGACCTCTTTTCAGATTCTTTCAATAATATTTATCTATTTGAAATGATATCCATAATTGCAATCCCTTCAACAAAGAAATAAGACAATCTTTGAAAGGAAGTCAAGCCAGCGAAGCCTTAAGTTAGAAGGATGTGGAAAGCAGGACAGAGAGCCGCAAATTTCGCGACACTTTCTTTCCTAAATCACCAAGTATCAACGATGAAAAATATACATTTTTCGAAACCTAAGAAAACAGCGGCATTAGCACCATGTCCAGAGGTAAAGCTACAAGCTCAGAAACAGATGAATGAATTTAGATGGTTGGAGCAAAGTCAATCGAAAGCCTCTAACAACTTAGAAATCCAAGCTCTGGCTCGGAAATTTCGGCCACATCAATATTTTTGCGATGCCACAGTGAGCAAAGCTGTTAAGTATGACAGAGCTACTGGAACCTCTTACTTGGAATTTGATGAGGCCCATTCATCTAAAAAGTCTAGACGATCTTTCCTAAAAGCATTGGTTATCGCTGCTGATGGAGCCTGTCCACATAATGGAACCTCTCTGGCAACAAAATCATCTTTTGGCGTATTCTTCGGACCGGATTCACCACTTAACACATGTGATTTGATTGCAAGGCCTCCAGGAGAAAGGCACACCAACAATTATGCCGAGTTAACATCGGTTCTTCACGCACTTGAACTTGTCACACATCATATCACCCTGCGCAAATGGATCATTGAGAGAGCTAAGAGAGTCAAGAACAGGGCTAGAAAAGTAATGGTGATTATAATTGTTGATTCAGAGTTCGTTGAAAACTGCCTTACCATGTGGATTCAGGTCTGGTCGAAAAACGGGTTTAAGACTGTTGAAGGAAAGCCGGTTGCCAACAAAGATCTCATTTTACGTATCCAACAAATATTTGAGCTGCTTCAAGACAATGTTGATATTCGACTATGGCGTGTTGGCAGGAAGCAAAATAAAGATGCACATGGCCTGGCTAAGCGAGCACTTCAAATGCAACTTAGACTTCCCGAGGAACAAGACATTGCTTCGCCAAGCCTTCGATACTTCCGAGACTGTATTCGCACGAGCGACCCACGAGTGATGAAATTCTTCACTGAAGTCGGCTTGCTCTCTCTGCAAAAGAATTGTATGGAGATGCACCTGGGTGAGATTATTATGTATATGGTAATGGCTGGAAGAGATCGCGCAGAGAACTTCACGACCCTGTTCGGACCAGAGCACCATATTGATCATCATTGTATTATGTACTGGGAGCTGAGCCGCACAGTCTTCTACCTTATGATGTATAAGCCTGGTCACTGTTCCTATCCCGATGGCCCTGCTTGGGAACCTAGGACGAGCACATTTGAATATGGTTTTGCCGGCGGATACCCAAGACCTGTCGATTCAGATGAGGCAGTCAAGTTACAGAAGTGGTGCATCAGCAACCATATATTCTCCGATGGGGAACGTCTCACGTCGTTATTGGAGCTCATATCTAAAGCCCGATCAACATTCGGTCATGATGAGAACAATTAATTTGGACGCCCTGAATATCATCATTACTCCACAGGACTACTATCGCCATAGAATTGACACATTATTTTAACGACTTTGTTTCTTTCCATCTTCGATGCGAGCTCCGATATTTAACAAATGAGATTAAATACCCATTCCTGCTTTTTCTGCAGCTATAATGGAAGATGCCCCTTAAATGAAGCCAGCGTTCCGATACCAATCCACGAAACCAACAGTACGAAACATTTTCGTCGACAAAAGATCAGCGAGAGTTTTGAATACTGAATAGCAAGCGACAATTAAAAGGGGAGCGGTCAAAATTCCAGTCCAGTTGCAAGACGGCACGGTTACATGTAATTATATTCTCTAAAAACTTAGGACTCGACAGGGACTATTTCTTATTAATTAATTAATAAAATAAATACAGATACTTTAGCTCTCTTTTCTATGATCTTCTCAGATTGCTTCTTATTAGCAGTATCTACTCTTGATTAGTCACCAAGCTACAAGTGTGGTTCTTTCATAATTAGGTGGTGGAAGGCTGAACCGACCAAGTTGAGTCGCTTTGCCTCGGCGCTCTTCGACGGCCGACTTACTAAAATTTAGGTTTGCATAGTTTTCAGTGGTTATTATCACAATATGGCGTATACACATGTGCAGGCATTAGGGTAAAGCTAGAATGCATTCTATGTAGAAGCTCGGCTAATGATGCATAGCCAGGCGTTTTGTTTTATGATGAAATCTTCCGATTAGGCTCTTTAATCTACACAATATCACCTCTTACCCCATCAGGGATGTATGTAATTGAAAAAGAGACATATCTTTAAAATAACGCGGAAATATCATTATTCCGGGTTGTTGGTTTAAGAAAGAGTTGTTTGTGCCTTGATAAGATTCTTCCCCAACCGAGGAAATCTTTTCAAATGAGATCTCAGTCATTTTACTTCGTGCGTCTCAATTGGATACCAAACTTTCATTTTGGGGTCAAGCCAGCTTGATGATGCATTTTCCTTGTATCTATAAACCATCATTCATGGATACAAAATCCTATTAAGAATTATAAACCAGATTTTGACTCGAATGCAATCACTTTTCGTTGGGACCAGTGATGGGAGTAACTGGTCGATATTAAATTGGTTGATATCATCAGAGAACGTCTAAATTGTGACATTTTATACTATAGTATGCATATAAAATATCATATACCATCGACCACACATGAAATTACTGGAATTCAATGAATTCCTTCCAAAATGGATAGTACTGAAGCAATATCAACAACATTCCAACGATTTATCTCTTTTCATGGTTAGTGGTATGTGGTATTTCATATGACACTTATTATTGCTAGCGGTATGGTATTCAGTATTACGTTCTCCAGTGCGTATCAAAAACTTCAATACGCCTAGCTATAGTGGGCTGATTAATTCACTTTCGCTTACGACCGGGTTCTCTCAGGATTAACCACATCACCAGTGTTCTCAAAGTTTGGAAGATATATTATCGCGAAAATAGCATAAACGTTTTATTGGCAGCGAAACTAGGATAAGTTCCATTGAAGAAGCTCTGCTAGCTATGTAAAAAGTCAAACGTTTTTCTAAGCAGTAAATTCCTCCACTAATGCTCTGTAGCACACCAAAATCCCATGCGAAAAGTCACGCTATCCGCTGCGCGCTGAAAGCCCCGCTAAAGCTCTTCCGCCAATATGATATCACTCTTTAACATCCCATTGGCTACTTTCCTCCTTCATCATCCTTGCTATTCCTTCCTGAGCAAATTTGTGCGCCCGTTGTTCATAGGTCGGATATTCGCGAATTCGGTTGGTGTAAATTTGATCTAGCCAGATATCGACATCTTTGGCATCAGCTTTCGCCCTCTCCATTTGCCGTGTGAATTCAGACATATTAATCTTCATGCGATCTTTCACCTCCTCTGAGGCACTTGCCGACTTTTGAACTGTTCGTGGGACTTATCATACAGCGTATTGTTTTCTTTCATTACTACTTCAAGGGATAGTTTTAATACCGTAAGACGGTCCTTCAAAGCTTCTCTTTCCGTCTGTCGATTTGGATCTTCGGGCATGAGGTCTGCGAACTTTACCAGATATTGGCGTATTTGATCAATTTGAGCTAATGACAGGTTAATTCTTTCATTATAAAGGATTATGTCAATGACCTACAGGACATTGGGTGCTCGGGATATTCCTTCTCATTCTTCCCACTGTTAACGAAAGGTTTAGTAAATCTAGGGTTGAAACTGGAAGATCCAGCAGCAGAAGATTCAGCGGCCGACATGATGGTCGGTAACAGGGAGGAGACTTGACGGTGCGATTAAGCGAGGGACAGATTTGTTGGAATGCGGTAGTAATGATGCTTAAGTAGGTGATTTTCGATGCAGGTTGATGCACTAGATAGACGATGAAGGATAATTGTGGAGTAGAAGTTAATTATTTTCGATCTTGTGGAGGATATAGGCAAATAAACGAGATGGACTTCGGTTTGAAAGAAGGTAAGTTGAGGCGTCTTTGGCTTGAAGAAGTGTCTTTGAAGTTTGGAGAGGTATTTTTGGTTCCCGACGTGCTGAACCTTCCACCGAGGGGATTCCTGTCTATTTATGCACCTATAAAACACCTCAAAGTTGACTCAAAGTAATTAAAAACCGCTGTGTCATTGAATTAAGACAGATTTTCGTGTAGGTCATCCTCAAATCATAATATATACTGAATCACAATTTGATATTCCAGTCATTTCCCCTAGAATCATACCTATTACACCCTTTACCACATATTCGACCTTCGAGACGTGCTGCCTTATCAAGCGACTGAGCGAGAAATAGCTCTAATTTTTTTTATCATTCCTGATAAATAGAAATTGCCCTTTAAGTCTTCCTAGCAAAGATAGAAGGGTTTCCATCAGCTTCTTACGAAAGTCCCACCAATAAACGTTCTGAATAGTTTCGCCGGTCCGGGTGTAAAAAGCTTCCATTTCAAGACGCGCATTCTCGGCTTCGACTAAAGGCAGTATCAAAATGGTCCAAATTCAAAAATTATAGTAAGAACCTACCGGAAAATGGCTCCAAAGGTCGCTGAGGCATGATGATGGCCGGTAACGAACACCGTATTTGACGGTATTGAAGGAAGAGGTTTCCGAGAATGTAGAGCTGGCGATATTAATAGAGTGATCCTATAATCGATAACGCAGGTAGATAGATGATGAGATGTGGACGACAAAGTGATATAAATCTTTAATTCGACGAGGCAGCTTGAAGTTTTCGAACTTTTCGTTTTCGTTTTCGAGATTCGATTTCATTTGAGTGTTAAACTCCAAAATCGAGGGGAATGGAACCTAATTGTACGTCTCGGAAGCACCTTGAAGGAGCCTTAAAGTATTCAAAAGTATTTTATTAATGAATCAAAATTGTTTTTCGAGACACTTATCCTCAAAATAATATCAAATCCCTAATCAGAACTTAATATGTCAGTCACTTTCCTCTGAGTAATGGTCCAGATCCAGACTCTCCAAAACATATTACAACCTTTCTGAATCTTTAATATTATTCTTTTCAACTCAACCCTTGTTGTGTTTTAATATTATAGATTGCACATGTAGTCAATGTAGATTTGGTACATCTTTAGGAATAATGTAAATCCATTATTGAAGATACTAATTTGCTTGCCCAACCAGTGAAACTTCGATCCTCCAACCAACTATCGTGCTTATACTCTATGCTTGTTCTACCCCTAAAACTTCGTTGCTCCAAACCCACGTCGAGCCTAAATCAAAAGACAAATCGTACTCCAGAGACGTGCAAACTTGTTTCTCCTTCCTACACTCTTCAGTCAGGGTTCCACGTAAGGCATCCATCCAACCTCCATGTGGAGTTCTATCAACATATGTGGGTAGATCTGAAAGGAGATTGTTGCATTTGTCAATCTCACTTTGGAGATTGATTGATAAAGCTCCAGTTCTGGCCCGGAGGTCTGTTAAGACTTGCGGTCTTTGCGGATCATCTTTTGCAAGTTGTGTGAAAGATTCCATAGCAATGCGTAAACTGTTAACATCTTCTAGGGATAGATCAGTATGCTAAATCTACAAAAGAGTATGGTAAGGACCTACTAGAATAACTATGTCTAAGTGGCTCAGTCATGATGATGGCTGTAACAGAAAAGATAACCGATGGTGCGGTCGGAGAGGCTTACAGGAACGAATACGTAGGGTTGATGATGATCGGTAACGGTGAGAAAGACGATAATGCTAAGGAATGGACGATCAAGCGTGATGATTATGATAAATATCTTTTGATTTGACGCGAAAATATGAAGCTTCGGGTACATTGACTTGGGCGTTCGAGCTAGTGTGTTTAGTTGCTGGACTTCGACAAGAGAGAACTTTCCACTCTCTTTTGTACACCTACACCGCATTGTGAAGTTGACTCTTCAATCACTATTCGAGTCACTTATCCTCAAAATAATGCCATATACTGAGTAAGAACCCGATAATCGACTCATTTCCTGTTGGTACGAGAAGGATACGGAAGACGTAGCACCCACGGATTACGTAGGTCCTGTATGTCTAATTGTATTCTGTCTAAAGAGCTAGCTACATATTGAAAGTAGTAAGTCTTATATAGACTTACTAAAAGAGCTAGTCTCTTTCGCGTTCGCTTAGTTCTTTATTACAGTAGTAATTGAATTGAAGTCATTCACTTCGTTCACACATTTCCCAAGCAAATTTTCCTCGAATCACACTCAAATTCACCATTACAGTCACCGTCTCCTTGAATATACATCGCACTAAGGTATTTTCGGAGTCAAAATCCATCATTCGAGTAATCCCCATTCAAACAATATTCCAAATCAATATTTAAATCACTCCTTTTCTGGCCATGACCATCATTCAGATGATCCTCTTCAGAGTAGTACTCAGAATGAATATTACTGACACTCTTTCCAAAATCATGCCTCTGAGGATCACACTTCGAGTCACTACCCGAGTGAAATCCTACGAATCCATGCCTCATACCAAATATATCAAATCAAAATATGAATCACCATTTTTCGTCAACCTCCTAGACGATGCTTTTTACCACTGCAGAAAGAAAATACCGAGCTAGATCAGGAAAATTCAACTTATGCTTGATACCAAGTCATACTTATAGCCACCATTCGATAGATTCATAAGATTATTATCCCAAACTAGACCTCAAAGAATCATACTCTAGATCATACTCCAAGTTACAACCACCCAATCACCCCACTTCTACACAGGCCAAATATATATGTGTATAAATGAACTCATCACTAATCAGCCCATGATATACATTCACTAGCAAACCCTTCCAGACACTTTTCCCTTCACCTCCCTCCCCCCCTCCCCCCCCCCCCCAACACCCTCCTTTTCTCAGCCAAACCCGCAGAACTTACACTCCCATTCCAAAAAGGGCGCTGAAACTCACTCCCCTAGTATCCCTAGCACCCCCAGGAACCCTCCAGAAAATCCAAATATAAGTAGGTACGAATAAAATTAATCATGCAAGTATACAAATAATCTCACACCCAACTCATGTATCTCTCTAGTATATATTCAAACCCCTATCCCTACACAAGCCTCCTTATACCATCTTATACATACATACATACATACATACATACATACATACATACATACATACATACATACATACATACATACATACATACATACATACATACATACATATATACACATATATACATATATACACATATACACACGCAGACACAGTATACTCACTCCTCTTCAAAACCATGAGAAAATAATACAAACAGAAAAGAGGAAGAAAAAAATAAAAATAAAGCACAAAATATAGTATATACTAATACATCCGCTTGGTTCGTCCACATATTATAGACTCTATCTCTCTCATACATACACACACACACACACACAAAAATATCAATATAAAATTATTCGAATAAACCAAAACAAACACAAACACAAACTCTTAACACAACAACACCATCATCATCCCCAGCATCGCAGCATCTCCATACACACATACCCACATACTCATCAAAAATAAATTAAAAAAAGCCACACAAAAACCCTATATGTATGCACTAGCAATACAATCTCCATCTCAAGCAAAAGTTAAAAGAAGGGGACATACACCAGAACCACCTCCTATTTCGACTCTAGCACCGATCCATACATAATTCACCAGCTTCCATCTACCTGTCTGTACCCAATAAAGTTTCCAAAGCACTCAGCATATATGTAAGACTTATAAGAAAAACTAAACTCCTTTTAATTCGTGATATATAAATCTCCAATCTCCAATCTCCAACCCAAATAACAATAACAATATCCATATCCATAATATTATTCTTCTCACGAACCCTTAGAAGGAAACCCTAAAAACCGAATGATAGGAGTAAAATACAAGAAAATACATAGTCAAGTATAAAAACCCGATCATAACAGTCATAACCTTCGTAGCTCTATTAAGCTTTTGTTCGTTCCTTTCATTGTCTCGTCGTAAGGGTATGGCATCCCAATCCATCCACACAAATAAAAAACCTTCCCGTCCCAACCAAGGATATTCTTTTGCCCAGATATACGCCCTAATGTTGTGTCGCCCAAAAATTCCAAAAAAGAGAAAAGCATTATGCAAATAGCGTCGTTAAAACCCACCAACCATCATCTCTAGTACAAACCAAGATCCATCCGACCCCCTCATCATGTTTCCTATCTTTTTCTATCCGATAAGGTACCATCCCAAAGAATGTACAATGCATGCCCTCATGCCCGATGTGTTCCCGTCGTATACTCATAATTCGTTGACTACGTCTCGGATACTCCATCTCCAGGAGTTTCCCTCCGTGTCGCGTGCAGCCCCAGTCCATTTCTCACATTTCCTTCTCCAGCGCTCCTCCTCCTCTCTCTGTCGCTTGACGAACTCTGGGCCCACGTCAAACTCTTCGCCAACAAGCCAGTCGCTGAGACCACTGGGCACCTTCACCCTTTGAACCAGAAATTTCATCCGATTCTTTGGAGGGACCTTTCTTCGAGATCAGGAACATCCTTGAAAACATCCTCCTCCTCATCAAGTGCATCAAAACCATCCATAGTATCGCCAGAATCGCTCTTTGCTCTTTTGCTATCACCAGGCATCTTAAGCCAGCACATACGCTGTGGATCAAACACCATGCCACCAACAACTTGGACATTTTGGGCAGAATTGATGTTGGTTATGAGCGCAGGACGAGGTGTCGAGCATTCCTTCTCTCGATACACTTGTGGCGGTGCTGCTCGTGGTGTTTGGACAGGTATCGAAGCTGTCGAGGTAGCGGAAGCCGGCATGTCAAAGGCAGATACTTCAATCTCATTACCTTCCCATCGATAATTAATGGGGTCATATTTCATCCCTTTCACAGCTACGCAAAAAGGTTAGCTCTGGGCAGAAAAAAAAAAGATCGGGGTAGTACACACATCTAGGGTTATTAACATTTCCCAATGGCTTAATAAGTTGTGGCTTTTGAGGCACCTTGTGCTTTTTAGATCTAACGGAACCTTGTGCATGAACAGGACTAAGTCCGGTGGTAGCTGCAACCTTAGCCCTCCATTGGTTTGTAAGCGCAGCAAGAGGAGCTCCAGACCCAGAGACCGAGCGATTAGATGACGTCGCTTCTCGAGCCATACGACTTGCAGCAGTATCGCGAGCAAAGCGCGGTAGTTCAGTCCTACTTTTCGCTGGTGTCAATGGTGTCAAAGGTATAGGCGACGCATTTCGTGTGGGCATAATGTGTTGATGAGCTTTATTGCGAAGTGTAAGCTGCCTCGGCGGACCACGGCCAATTGGTTCTTTGACATACTTTTGCTCCACATCTCGCGACGTAGGTAGATCATCAAAAGCGTCAAGTTCACAACCATCACCAAAATGTCTCCGTCGAATAGGTTTTGTGATTTGCCGCTTCAAAGTAGCCTCACGAGCAAGCATGTCAGCACCCTTAAGAGTTCTGCGCGGACTTGGCGATCGCATTGTTTGCCTTGAAAATGTTCTCGATGGAGGACGAAAATCAGCACTGTTAGTTGAGGATTCAGAATCGTTACGGCGAAGATGCCGGGATGATTTGGCAGCAACATGGTGTGATTGAGAGACTGGAGCACCAGCAGGTAAAAATGGAACAGGATTCTTCCTGACAAAGGACATGCTGGACTCAGCTCCCGATCGATCTCTTTCGATAGGATCCTTGGACCGAGACATTGACAGTGGCCTATTGCTACTTTCGGTCTGAGACGGTGGTCTCTCGTATCGTGTAGGCATTGGCTTGGCTGGCGATGGCTGATAAGTTTTCATGGTTGGCATTGATCGCTTAAGCTTCAAGAGCTGCGAACTGGTCGTGGTGGGTTCATTGCGTAAATTTGAGGCGGATGATTTTGAGCCTAGTTCACGACGCCTGGGAGTTGATGGAGGTATTGGGTGGTTGGAAGATGTCGCGTTTGATATTCCAATGCCATTGATTGAAGATTGAGTTGAATGACCCATTCTAGATTGTGATCTACGATTTCGACTTGGTATTGGTCCACCACTCTCCGAGACAGGTTCAAGGGATGATGGAATACGTTCATGTCCAAGTGGCCGAGGGAGTCGGGAGGTAGAAGGCGGCGCAGGTTTGTTCGTAAAGGTTAATGAAACAGATGGCTTGGGTCTAGTTGGGCTTTGTTGTTTAGTGGCTTTGACCTTTATGTTACGATTTAATGTGAGCTTCTTCGAATCAAAGACGTCCCCGTCGCCGAGCTCAAGCCCAGTCAAGAAGTCATCCTTTCCACCCAAACTTCTTCTTGGTTGCTTTACCTCTACTTGGCGTTCGGGCCAATCGTTCTGTTGACGCTTCTTGAGAATATCATCGAAATTGAGAGGGCCACTTGGTAACACTAAGCCTTCAAGACCCTCATCTTCGCTTTCAGCAGTCATGGAACTAGCAATACTGGGGCTCATAGCAAATGAATCTGAGTTCCTGTTGGATCGGCCATCTCTTTTCGTTCCGCCAAATCGAGTACCTAAACTACCTTCACCCCAATCGTCAAAATCATCCTGGATACTCTGAGGGGTCTTCGGGATATCTTTACGAGTAGTGAGCTTCAAAGCTCCATCTGAAGGGAGCTGCAAATCTTGTTCGAAATCTTCTTCATTTTCTGTACGTTTCTCTGGCGTTGGTGATGTGACGGATGGCATAATAGACACAGCGTTGCGTTTCTTGGAAACTTTTATGGTCGCCTCTCCATCTGCAAGGAAATCATCGTCTTCATCTCGATAGCGATCAAGCATGTTTGATGATGCAGTCTTTGTTTTTAATTCAGGCCTGTGGTTAGTATGGAATACCGGAGCAGCCATCAATGTTTTCTGTGGGCTCAGGGATCCTGGGCCGCTCACTTGACGGAGCGTCTCCGGAAATTTGGATCCATCTTGTCGCTTGATCTTCAGGGCTTCTCCAGGCGGTACCTGGATATCCCCGTCATCCCAATCATCTGAAATAACTTTTCTTAGTTTTCTTCCACCAAGCCTCTTTATTGTTCCCCCCAGTAACGCTGAGGAAGGTACGTTCTCCGGCAAAGGTATGCCAGCCTTTTTCGCCGTCGCGATCGCATCGTTCGTGGCTCGTTCATCGTCTTCCGGCAAGTGTACTTGTCGTTCTTCATTAAAGTCCGATCTTATGGATAGACGTGAAGAAACGGATTCTCTGCGTGTCGAAACCATTGTCGCAGTGGTTGCTGCCGAAGCACTTCGAAATGTGAAATCATCGCCCCCAATGTCGAGATCGTCATCGTCCCAATTTTCCACGTCGTCCTCCACAGGTTTCCGAGGTTTTAATACCAATTGATCCATTTCGGATCACAATTTGTGTGTCGCAGAGAAGCGGAGGTTGCGATATTGCGAAAATATGTGCCTTCTCAGATGCGATGGAAAATATGAGTAGAATTATTGACAATAGGCTCAACCGCTGGAATGGCACTGTCGTAAATTCATATCGTAAAAAAACTCGTCACTTTGTGTATTTTATTGTTGTTGTATTGAAATTGTATCCGCAACAGGAACTGCAAGTGTAATTTGTTTTGTTTTTGTTTCGCGTTGGATCGAACCGTTATTCCTAGGATGTACGAGTGAGTGAATCAGTGCAATCGTGGTCGCAATGGTGATTTCGTGGTTTCGAATTTGTGGTGCTAGGTGTGCTCGGTGCTTCGATTTAAGAGCAAGCGTGAATTGAGTTTGGTGAGTTGAAAATAAATCAAATCAAATCATTTCAATTGATCGAATTGAATTGAATTGAATTGAATTGAATTGCATTGATCTGGATTGTTTATCTATCGTATTGTATTGATGTTTTTCTTCCCACCTTTGCTGGTATCCAACCGTCCAGCGGCCTTTGAGGGCAGGTACTCACTCTACCAAAGGAATTGTTGTTGTTGTTGTTGGAAATGGAGATGGAGATGAATCTCTTGATAGTCGTACTCCTGGCGGGTGGGTATTAAAAGATTGAAGTGGGTTGAAAATTTCGATCTCCGCTGTGTTCACTGGGGATGAGTGGATGAGTAGGAAAGTAGGATGGATGATTTGAAGCTCCGTGGCTGGCTAGTTTGCCTTGACCACCACATCAAAAATTGACCAGCCACGAATTTGATGGGGAATGAGAAAGAATGATTGATTGAATTAGACGAAAATTCAAATTTCGAAATTAAACGCGTCGCGTACCTCGTACCTGTGGTTACTAGGGAGTACAGACAGAGTAGGTAGGAGTGCTAGTGAGGTAAGATCTTAACTGCAGGTGGCTATCTTGGTCTTTTGTTTTGTTGGATATATTGGACCTATCAGATGACATTATTTGACTGTACTGTGTTTATGTACCTATGTATGTATGTATGTATGTATGTATGTATGTATGGATGGATGGGATGGATGGCGTGCGTACAATGAGTATCAACAAAAAACTCTTTTTGATTCGCCATGAAATAAAAAGTTGGACCCTCCAGGCAGCTGAAGTGAGTAAAGAAGGAAAAGGAAAAGGTTCCTCACTACTTATCACTCTTCGTTGCCTGATAAGATCTTCTATCCCCTTACTAATAACATAATCTCGCAAAAGTAAATAAATTGATTATTTCATCACAACATTCAACCCCAAACCGACCATCTACCTTTCAATGCTTGTCTTTCATTCTATTCATCGCTTGGATCTTGGATTTCACAAATGAATGTGTTGATCTTCTTTTTTGTCTTTCTTTTCACTTATTAACCCATTGGATTTATTTTCTTGTCTCGTTACCTACCAAGACGTCATTAAACCACATTTTAATCAACGCCAGGGAAATCATCATGGCAGCGAAGCATCTACCAGCAGTTCTTCGCATCACATCCAGCGCTGCAAATCCAGATGAAGTTTTTCTTCTTCACGTCGAATCCGCCGGGTCACGACCTTTGGATGTAAAGTTAATTGGGACCGATGGTGAACTCGTATTTGCAGTCTCATGTAAGCTCCGACCCTGATCATCCCGTGCTGGGGGTCCCTGATTTTCAACCCGGATTTTGGAGTTCATGCGTTAATTGCGGGACCTAACTCTAACTTCATTTATTTTTGTCTAGTGAAGCATAGCAAGATATCTACACTCAAAGCAAGAAACTCTCCATGTACCGATGGAGAATGGTCTGTTATATTGTCATCCATCCTACTACATGAGCCGCCGAAGGAAGAAGGGAATGTGACAAGAGGGGTTGAGATTCATGCTAAAGTGGAGAAGAAAGCCGTGACCCTAGTGATCCAAAAGGTCATTGAAGGGATCAGAGTACGTTTCTTCTTGGTCATTATGTTGGCAAATTTTATCATATTAGGTACTAAATATATACCAGCAACGCCTCGGCACAATCAAACTAGATGAAACCGAGGAAGAAGAAATTAGCCTGTTCGATTGGTGCGCTCTGGCAACAAAATCGGCAGATTCGTCAAAGGATGAACTGGAAGCGTTACGGATCAAGTACGGCGAACAACAGGAAACATTAAAGAAACTCAATGAGAATTTCAGGGAATTAAATAAACAAAAGTCTGACCATGAAAACCAACTTTTGGAGAAATTTAGCCTCATGTTCAACGAGAAGAAGCTCAAAGTGAGGGACCAACAAAGATTATTAGCGGGCGCCAAAGTCGATCCAGAAAAGGTCGAGGCATTGCAAAATAAAAGATCTGGGAAGCCTCGAACCGAGGGCGCGTTGAGAAGTGGAAAGCGCAAAGCTGGAAAAGAAGTACAGCTTGAGAGCTCAGATTCTGATGATGCATTCGAAAAGATGGACGTCGACCAAGGTCAAGATGAGAATGATACAGCGGACGAATCAGGCCAACCAGAAATCCAAACCCCTGATCAATCGGATGAGGAAACTGATACGGAAGATGAGGAGGCGCCGCACCCAAAGTCTCACCATTCCGTGAGTAAATATGTTGTTCAAAACGAATCTGACGAGGAAATGCAAACAGCACCGAAACCAACAGAAACAAAAAAAATCGCAGAACTATCAGCCAAAACAGAATTACCGTTCGCAAAGAAGTCAGCGCCGGTACCTGCGTCCAAGCCTGCAAATGATGGATCTGAGACCGAATCGGGCTCGGACGATGAGTTATGATCCCATGTTCTATTTCGGTACCGGTTCTCCTACAAAGGACTACGAATCAAGTCAAAGGAATATCTTAAACTGTCTCGTTGATATCATGTGCTACACCTATCTGATTGGGCCCTCAATAACATGACCTCTCGGAGGCGCATATTATATGCAAATCATTATCACGAATTCAAATCTTCAAACCCTACTCATCCACTTCATACAATTCGGTTATCCAAAGTTAAAGCTCCACAGTGACTCGTGCGTATCCCTGACAACCACAATCTCACGCGGGATTGATGAAATCACGGTGGGGTGGGGTGTAATTGTGCGTGCTGCATGCACAGGTGGGGTCGTGAATACCTAGACCTGCACGGGAGCTATGCACCACAAGAGTGTGGATATCACACCGACATTTTCAATTTGCTGGTAAGAGGGGCGTCACTAGGCGGTGATTGTGTGGCGGGTGATATAAGGCAAAGGCTGGACTTTGTCAGTGGCTGGTTGGTGTCATAAATTTTGAAGGGCTGGGTGCGATAATGACAATGGTCAATATCTGGTGTGTGCGGAGAAGTGGTAGAGCTTAGTGAGTGCGAAAATATGGAGAAGGCACATAATTGCCAGCCTTTTTTTGTTTCTATGGCAATGCTATTTTTGTTTTGTGCATACATATGACCGATATTCCATAACTGTTTAGTGACAGGCTATATAGCCGCGAGGATATTGATATGTTGTTAATACATGAAGGATGGTTATCTTCAATTTAATCTCAAAACCTTATCACCGATCAAAGTAGTCCAGCCCATCGGCGGTGTTTACATATCCATGATATATTTACTATTATCAATCAAATCCCGCTTCTTTATCTACATCTATAGTTCCGCATCGATGTCTCTATTTTCATATGTTTCAAGCCTGGGAATCATAAGAATATGATACAGGAAGTCCTGGGTGTGCAAAGGTTACTATTCATCATGAAGTCATGTGATGTAACTTTTTGTTCTTTAGGTAGAGGCAGTATCCGCCATAAACTCATGAATGGTGACTAGAAGCGCGTTTTGTCATTAACCAAAATTTGAGAGTAGTAACTCCAATGTCTTTTTCATAGTGATGACACTTCAACCGGGTTCATCTCCATTGATAAGTTATTTTGAACTTATATCTTACCTATCAATTCCATTTGTATATTTCCACTTTCTAGTAACTATCGCATCTTCTTTATCAAGTCCATAGTATCATCCAACATACTACCACTGCCATCACATTTCGTAATCTACCGAACTGCTCTATGCTCTATGCTCAATAAATCAATGTGTATATTTCATTTCATCAATCACATTTCAACATACCAGCTACTCCACCTCTCCCACAATCAAGCCATTCAATACCAAGTACTCATTCCCCTTCCAGCCACCACCATCTCCCCCTGCTAATAGAATCAGTTACATCTTTTACCTCTTTGGTGAATTTGCCCTTACTCTAAAAATACTAAACCAAACCGACTAGACTAGACAATACAATAAATACCATCAGCCCACCATTCGATAGTCGAAAAGCTCGGAAATAACCCAGATATGGAAATTCGGCTAGAAACCATCAAACCAATTCAATACAAGTAGTAAGTACACTTACAGCTCTAGAACTACGTCTTACAATCTAAACACGAAGTATCTATACTGCGAGTACCCATCCATCTAGTCATCTTAGATCTCGTTTGTTGATGAAGAGGAGCAATAATTATAAAGATGTATTTGTCATACTTTGTAGTTTATTAGCTCAGATTTACTTATTCTACTCACCTGGATTGTTCAGAGTGTTGCTAGATGATGAGGAGGAAGTCAATATAAGGGTAAATATGATATATAGCTGATGGTGAACCATCCGATGTCTTTAGTTGTATTGAATATATATAAATATATGTATATATCCGTTTATAAGATTTCACAAGATACTTTGAGATAGATTGGTTTCGGATTGATAGGTAGAATGTAGATAGTTAATTTATGCTACATCAAAATACTTTCATACCACCAAAACCGGAATTAACAACTCTCGTACCACGAAGATCAGCTTGAATTTACTCTTATGCAATTTATAATCTATAGTAGGGAAAAGGTAGAATTTATAATACAAAAATGGAATGGTGGAGAGGTAAGAGGGTTTAAAGGGTGGAAGGGAAGAATTTATAGGAAATTAATAGAATTGATGACGGGGGATAGATAGATTCTCATTATTTTAGGTTAGATTCTAAATGGTATAAGGTTAAGTGTAATCTTACAATACCTTTAACTTTTGGTGGTATGAGAGTGGTTTATTGTTTAATTATGATAATACGCTGTAATGATATGATGATTTTTACGTTTGGAGATGGATATATATGTGAAAAGAGAAGGGTTCCTAATTACTATCTTCTTTGAGACAATAATAGTTTCCTATATATCTTTTTTGTATATTATTGTATAATGTTGATCTTCAATCCATTAATTCTATTATTTGTAATTTTCATAATATAGGCTCTCTAACTCGCCCTTCTATTCCCCCTGCAGTATGCTATTAGAATTGATTTATACCGACATATCCAATTTGGAAGCACGACGACTTATTATTATTGCCACTTATGGACTTCTTTATGCTCTCTATACCATGGCGCTAAAAAGCAAATTGACCGTCTCCTTATCATCTGAATAAATTATATCTTTTAATATTCTAAGAGAGAATGTACTCTTCGCTGTCGTATCTGCTGCGCGACTGCGTTCAAATCTGTGTATGGCTGTATGTATATATGGGTTGCCATTCGTTGAATACTTGAAAACTAGCCTTATTTTCAGGGACGAGATGAATTTAAAGGGATCTGTGAGGAAGGTCCCATGCCATATGGAAATATTCGTAATAATAATTTGGAGACAGAAACATTCCGAAAGCCTCTCTGCTGTTCTGTCCGGCCAGTACCAAAGATTGAACGAAGTCAATCAAAGGTGCGTAATTTCACACTTGAAATGATCAAATCCAAATCATGCCAACACATCCCTTTCTATTTCAAAGTAATCGCGTGTGTATAGACGGTGTAGCATTTGATTGACGACTCAACATCTCAACATCCAGGTATCAAAGCCCGATTTGCCAACTCTACAGCCTCCACATTATCCTCTGATGGAACGCTCCAAAAGCGAACACAAATATTCCGCTCCGCGAGATCGAAAATATTCTTATCAATCCTATCTATCAACTCGCCATTCACCACCGGTTTACCCATTGCATCGAGGTCTTTGAAATTATTTTGGCGCCACTGCCAAATCAATACTGTGAGACACTCGTACACATATATCGAGTCCGTCATGATTATAACTGTGAAAGCCGGACCATTCTCAGCATCAGCTCTCCAAGTTTCAAAAAATGAACTCTCATTAATAAGCTCCAAAGCACGAAAAACCGCCATAAGCTCCGCAAAATCGCTAGTATGAAGCTCCCCTCCCGGTCTCTCAATCCTATCACACAAATTAAATGAAGAGTCCTCTCCAAAAAAAATACCCAAAGAAGATTCCGTCGCCAAATCACTCCCGTCATGCGGACAAGCTCCCTGTACGGCAACAACCAAAGTCTTCGGGTCTCCGGATATGGTTGTGGCGTCATGAATCATGGATATTCCTTTCAATTTATCATAATAGATGAATTTTTTTGTATTTCTGCTTGCTGGGGAAAAATACTGATGGAGGTCAAATTTGCGAGAATAGATTTTCTTGTCATCTGGAGATCTGTTCTGGTCGCGTCTGTTTTCCCGTGAGAGATATCGGTCTAGCATTGTGGATTTGGAGATGGTAGATTTTATCTTCTTGGAAGTAGTGCTATTTTGATGCTTGATAGTTCTCAAAAGAACATAGGAACATAGGTTTGATTACAAATTTTGTTGTATACGGACGGACATCCCATGACAGCAGCAAATAGATGCGTTGAAAAACTAGAGCTAGCGCAGTACTAGCGAAAGTGGATGACTAAGCATAATTTCTATACTTCTCTCAATAGCTCAGGTACAGAACTGGTAGTAGAAACTAAAAGCCTATTCTTAAACCTCTATTGTAACCCGTGTGTAATTCACTGGTTAGAACTGAGTTGGGACTGTGCATTTTATACAGGTACTTCCTCAGTTTTTGCCCTAGTATAGGATATTCATCCTCTCAGTGCGTTCAGAACTAATTCCACTAAGATTTATGTTACTGATTTAGGTTATATATGATCTGTTTGACATTTCGGAAACATACTAGGTATCAAAAGACGAGACACAGCTACTGAGCAGGTCTGGACAGTTTATTGAGATAATATACTGTAAGTTCTATTTGCATCGTCAAAACCACGAAAGCAACCCGTGAATAGCTTTACTGATTTGATACATTCTTGCCACGGCTTCTTCAATCAATGCTTTTTAAATCCCCCCAGCATCAAATATATCTATGACCTATCATCCGGCGCGAACTTATTCTTCCAAAAACCCCTATAATGCTTCTCGTTACCAATTCTAGCAATCTCCTCCACCTCCTTTGGTGTTAGCTTAAACTGACTAATCTTCTGATAGGCTCTCAATCTCTGCTCATTTCCACTCGTAGTCAATGCTACCATTCCTTGATCAATAATCCATCTCAGAGCTATCTCTCCAGGAGTTACACCATATTTTCTAGCTAGGTCGGCGTAAGTACTATCTAACGGTCCTGGAGAAGCTTTGACGGCCGCCGTCAAAGGAGAGTAGGCGGCTATTGCTATATTCTTTTCGCGGTGATAAGGAATCAGGGATACGTGTTGAAGGTAAGGATGATATTCAATCTGGTTGATGGAAGGAACAATCTTAGCTGTTTCCAAAATCACTTCCAGATCCCTTTGTAGAAAGTTAGACACGCCAATAGACTTGGCTTTTCCAGATGCATGAATAGCTTCCATATCCGCCCATTTACTCTGTAGTTCTTGAGGAGTATTGGCGAAAAATGGAGCGTGAATCAAGTACAGATCGACATATTCAAGCTGGAGCTTCTTCAGAGATTCTTCAAAGGCAGCTTGAGTGTCGACTACTTGGGTACCAGTGATTTTCGTAGTGATGAAGAATTTCTCCCGCAGAACACCGGATTCTTTGATTGCCATGCCCATTTCCGTCTCATTGCCATATACTGGAAGAATGTGTTACAAATAGAAATTCTTCGACCACATGGATGATTGGAATTACCTTGAGCTCCATCCAAATGATAGTAGTCAGCATTAATGGCCATAAGAGCCGTCTGCACAATCCTCTTATCGACAGTTCCATCGGAATTGGGTTTATAATGAGCAGTTCCAAGGCCGAATCCGAGCATTGGAATTTCATTCCCATCATTCAATTTGAGCTTTTGTAACTGAGCCATTTGCTTTGGAGCAATACCTGAATTGCCTTCAGCTCCGAAAGAGCTTTGATATGCCGAAGTTGCAGAATTCATGATGCGACGAGCAGAAATAGGAGAAAAGTAGATATTGTAGGTATTTTTTATGAGAGGACGAAAGGATACTTTGACAACGGAAGAGAATATTGTACTCATGAAAAATAATGAAATGAAGAAAATGAAGGAGGAAAAGGCGTCATCAGTATCTTCGGCGAATGAGACCACTAAAGAGGTATTTCTTCATTTTGTACTGGTGTACCTAGGTAATTTACTTTAGCAATGATGATCTCATAGTATTAACCCCGCCTTCACTATATTTATAGTGTTTGAGATAGCTTACCAAGCTAGTTACAGGGGGAGTTGTTGAGGAAGCTACAGAATACAGGGATAGGTAATCACCATTCAACATCCTAACAAGCCTGACGACATTTGCATCGGCATTTGCGTTTGCCCCCCTCGTTCACCAGTTCTTACTAAGGTTACTTGGAAAGACCAATATAAAATTCACAATTTTATCCCACGCCATGCCATTTATTGACAGGTCTCACATATTTTATATTATTTAGCTTCCATTTGACCCGTATCATTAATACATTTGTCGATGCTCTCACGACTAACCTCAATACCACGCATGCGTATAGCTCAGATGGCATCTCACATCACTCAAAATAATGCCCCAAAGGCCTCTTCCTATGCCAGCACATCTCTAGCAGATCTTCCCAAATCATGGACATTTACCTCGTCACTTCCTCCCGATCCTCTCTTCCCAACACCTGCCGCATCGCACAAAACACCCCGCGCTGAAATTGGACCTCGGCAGGTCAAAGGGGCATTATTTACATGGGTTCGACCTGAAAATGCGATAGATCCGGAACTTCTCGCTGTAAGTCCTACTGCGATGAAAGACTTGGGAATTAAGGAGGGAGAGGAATCAACAGAGGAATTCAAACAAACCGTTGCTGGCAACAAATTATGGGGTTGGGATGAAGAGAAACTAGAGGGTGGATATACATGGGCACAATGTTATGGTGGGTGGCAATTCGGATCTTGGGCTGGTCAACTTGGTGATGGACGAGCCATATCTCTATTTGAGACCACGAATTCAACTACCAATGTCCGATACGAGTTACAATTGAAGGGTGCGGGAATAACGCCATATTCGCGATTTGCGGATGGGAAGGCCGTGTTGAGATCAAGTATAAGGGAATTCATTGTATCTGAGGCTTTAAATGGGTTAAAGATACCTACTACTAGAGCGCTATCTTTGACCCTTTTACCCCATTCGAAGGTTAGAAGAGAAGCAATAGAACCTGGGGCGATTGTGGCAAGATTTGCCGAGTCTTGGTTACGCATTGGAACATTTGATATACTACGAGCTCGTGGGGATAGGGCCTTGATCAGGCAGCTTAGTACATATATCGCGGAGAATGTATTTCAGGGCTGGGAGTCACTACCAGCGAGGAATCCCGCAGATGATGGAAAAGTGCAAACCATCGAAAGAGGAATTTCTAAATTCACAATTGAAGGTCCTACAGGTCTTGAAGAAAACCGATTTACTCGTCTATATCGAGAAATTGTGCGACGCAATGCAAAGACGGTTGCAGCATGGCAAGCATATGCCTTCACAAATGGTGTACTCAATACGGACAATACATCCATCTTTGGCTTATCCATAGACTTTGGACCATTTGCGTTCCTCGACAACTTCGATCCCAACTACACACCCAACCATGATGACTATATGCTACGATACTCCTACCGCAATCAACCAACCATAATCTGGTGGAATTTGGTCCGTCTCGGAGAATCCCTCGGTGAGCTCATGGGAGCCGGTGGTGATGTTGATGCCGAAGAATTTATCGAAAAAGGTGTCCGCCAGGAAGCCGCCGACGAACTTGTCGCTCGTGCAGAAGCCCTCATTACCCGCATTGGCGAAGAATACAGAGCCACTTTCCTAGCGGAATACAAGCGTCTCATGACAGCGCGTCTTGGACTTAAAACCTTCAAAGAATCAGATTTTGAAACCTTATTCAGTGAACTCCTCGATACAATGGAAAGTCTAGAATTAGATTTCAACCAATTTTTCCGTAAACTCTCCTCCATCCCTATTTCCTCCCTCGCCACCAGCACCTCGCGAAAGGAAATCTCTACCAAATTCTTCCACCATGAAGGCGTAACCGGTCTAAACAATACCCTCCAATCAGCCACCACTCGTCTGAGCAACTGGCTCGATAATTGGCAAGCGAGAATATACGAAGATTGGGGCCCAGATGGGGATGATGAAAATCGCATGCTGGAAATGAAGAAAGTAAATCCAAAATTTATACCTAAAGGATGGGTATTGGATGAGATTATCAAGAGGGTTGAGAAGGGGGGCGAGAGAGATGTTTTGAATAGAGTCATGAAGATGGTGAGTGATCCTTTTAGAGAGAGTTGGGATGGGGATCAAGAGGAAGAGGAGAGGTGGTGTGGAGATGTTCCAAGGCCGGGTAGGGCTATGCAGTGTAGTTGTTCTTCTTGAGATGAGATGAGATGATGAATACATGAGAATATGAGGTTATACATATATATGTACAATAAATGAATGAGTAACTTCACGACTGGATAAATGACCGACTACACTACATGACTGGGTGTTGGGAATGCATATATCACTATTGGCGGTAGGAATTGATAGGTTCGCATGGCAAAGTTAAGAGAATAAATACACCTCTTTAACTGATCAACCAAAGTCCAATTTGCACACTTCATGAAATCATAACATAGAAATCCGTATTGGTTTGATAGTTATTTTATATTTCCGAAGGGTGTTAAACTGAAATACTTAGTTATGCACCTTCCATTGGCCGTCAAACCCATGTCCACATTTTCTTGTTCATTTGTTCATATTCATCTGATTTCTCTGGAATATCTTTCCGCATTGGAAATGCCCCTAGTATCTTCGAAAGGAGGACGAATGACAATCTTCACTCAAGCAATATCAACTCCCTTCAGCTAACCCTTTATTTCGTCTCATCGTTGACACCTAGTGGAACTCTCCGCAGTACATGTCTCTGATATCAAAGGAGACCTTCTTGTCTCTGTCAATAAAAAACCCCCTGCTCCATTCATTCGGAGTAAAGTCGCTTCAAGCTCCAGCTCCACCCAAACCAACGAATTTCCAGTGAGTCATGGCCTCGCTCACGGGACCTTCCTGGTGATGCATGTTTAGATTTAAAGAAAACTACCGTGAATGCGCGCAAAGAAATCCTCACTCTCCACAACCTAGTAAGGGAGGCTCTCTCTGAGACCTTCTTACCTTAAGATTGCACTCTCCATCGCTGTTCTGATCTGAAACACAGAAATTTGTCGCAAATATTTTGATACAGAGCAAAGAGTACTTATCCTGACCCAGCATATTTCGACAGTTAACTCGGTATGATTTATTGTACCAGAGTCTGGGCATCACCACGACCTCGATAACCACCACCTCGGCCACGTGTAGGTTGTCCGTTACCGCCATAACCACCTCTTCCTCTGTAGCCCCCACGGCCACGGCCTCGGCCGCGATATCCTCCGCGATAACCACCATTATCAACACTTCCTTGTCCAAAGGTCTCGACATTCTTCTTTTGTTCTTCACCTCGCCACTCACGTCCACCAGGTCTGTTACCGGCAGCTTCTGTACGATCCTTTGCCTCGCTCGAGATGTTGTCAAAGAATGATGTGGCTTTGTTGTATGCCTTAGGTGCTGTCTCTTCCTTCTCAGCTTCGGGCGCGGTTGAAGTATTTGGAGGCTGCTCCCCAAGCGGAGATCCAGCAATAGCCTCCTTGACCAAATCTTGTTTGTTGAATTTTGCGTTTGCAGTTTCGAAATCGAAATCGGCCTCCGGAACATCAACTTTAGCTGGACCAGAAGCTCGGCCACCTCGACCTCTACCTCTTGCCGCAAATCCATTGTTACCTGGTTGTCTAGGAGCGCGAACAGGATCGGTTGTTCGCATTTCGTTGACCTTTCTTGTTAGGTTGTCAACTGCGCTTCCATTGGTTTGTTGACCTCCGACTGGAGGGAGTTTCGCCATTGCAGCAGCAACGGCGGCAGTCGCAGCTTGTGTGGCATCTCTCAAACTTGCGGCAGCGTCGCTTTGTTTTGGCACGGCTGGGGCAGTGGTGTTTTGCAATGGAGCCTTAGATACTGCAGGACTAGCTAATGGCATTGCAGGTTGAATACGACCGCTCTTGGGACCACTTGGGGTAGCTCGCGCAGCGGGTGGGGCTGCCGGCTGGGATGGTTTCGTAGCGGAGACCTCCGCTTCAGTTGGGGAAGCCTTGGAAGGAGGTGGGGTTGCTTGTTTGGGAGCTGGTGCAGCAGTGCTGCCAGCACCAGGAGCTTGTGCGTCAGCTGGTTTGTCTGTAGCGTTTGCGGAAGTAGGAGTTTGTTGTTTGTTCGCGCCAGGTCCGATTGGTGATGGCTTTTGTTGCTGATTTTGTTGCTGAAATTGCTGATTTGGTGGTGGAAAGCCATAGCCTGGAGGAGGGGGAAATTGTCCAGGGTGTTGTGGAAATCCATGTCCAGGTGGCGGGTACCAACCTGGCGGGGCACCAAATGGTGGCATTCCTGGAAAACCTGGACCAGGAGGACCTCCACGGCCCCATCCTGCAGGCGGAGGAGGATAAAATCCTGGAGGCGGGTATTGCCCGAAAGGAGCCATTCCAGGAGGCGGTCCTTGTTGTTGGGGACCATTCTGTCCTTGCGGTGGAGGTCCTCGTGGATTTTGGTTTTGAGGAGTCGGGGGTCCTTGTGCGGAGGGGGCTGGACGAGTTCCGCTCTGTAAAGAATAATTTTGTTAGTAAACATGCTGTATACACTCAATGCGAATATATGATTGAGGTATCTAAATCAGAAGGAAGGCAACGGAAAATCTCCACACGGTTTTGCGCTCTCGGAGACAATATGATTTAACATCCGAAACATTTCATCATTTATAACAAGTCGATATATGGCAGTGCCAGAAAGCCAGTGGTGCTGGTTTATCAAGAACATCGCACTTACTCCTAGAATCGCAGGATCATTAGGTACCTGCGGAGGCTTGTTTTCCTTGGGTGCAGGCGCTTCCTCAATTCGCAGATCCTTCACATCACTACCACGGAAGACAATGTACTCGTAAACACTATCCGAAGGTGGAATCTCATCATCCGGATTGTTCTTGCGTCCTTCTGTTCCATGAGATTTGACATTTTCCAAGGCTACTGTTGAGTTCTCTGAATTGATCTCGTGGAGAGTACCGACATATCTTAACTCGCGTCAATATCCGGCCAAATATATCTCAACTATAACAAATACCTAATATCACTCCTTGACACCAGGGATATCCTCGAACTATAGACGCGCCATGGTCAGCATGCATTGTAGGAAGTTGGAGGCAAGTGCTTCAGTTTCAGCCTTTGGAAGCTCACCCTATGAATTCCGACATGATGCTTATTACGCTGCGATCAGCTCACAGCTAGCTGTAGGGTAAAGAAATGAGTAAAACAAAAGAGAGATGTAAATTTTTGGGAATCGGGCAATTGATGTCGGTGTGTTTGGGAGGGTTGAGAGAGTTGTAAGAGTTGTGATAGTTGTTAATGTTGGTGTGTACTTTTGTGGAGGGCATGAGTGTTATTCTGGCGAAAAGCTAAGCTAAAGGTGCGGCAAGGAAGCGCTCGCTTGAGCTTTGTCCTGTTTCGGTATGGGACCCGCGTCAAAGCGCTGACTTTTGACAAGATTATATCATATGATTGGACGATGTAAGAGCTACGGGTCACTACTAACACCTTTAATTTCACTACGGTTGATTTTAGTGATTGACTAGGTAATCACGTGCCCTCCTCATTGCAACATCCCACCATCTGGGATTCCCTCAGCCTTACAGCAATCCAGCCATCATATAATTAACTCCTCAAATAGCGATTGCCGTCCTTCCAGAACTCTACATATCTGCTTATTCACTCCTCTCATCACTCCTTAAACATCATCTTCCACATGGCGACTGAAACATCAGATCAGTCTGGAAGTAGTGACGCCAACATTTATAAGGATCTCCAATCATATCCATGGAGTACTGATAATGAGTTCCAGGTAAGCAGCTCTTTTGAATTCTTCCCTCAGTCATCAGCCTCGGCAATGTTATACCTCAATGTTGCCCCTCATTATTTTGCCCGGAGTAACTTGTTCGAAGCTTGATACCTCCATAGGTTTATGTACTGACAATCAACAGGGTGGTCTTTCTGCTATACTGGGCAATGCATCTTCTCCTGAACAAATTCGAGAATTGACACTTCGGGCTCAATGCTTCTATCTTTCTCGAAAGAGGAAAATTAACATCAATTTCGATGAATATAAAGCATATCTTGCCACCCATCCATCCACGCCTTCCTCTACTGATGTTCCTGCGACTACCACCGTACTCTCGGATCCTACTTCGTCCCCCAACACTTCACATCCCCATCATGAAAATGACCTACCCCCTGCTAGTACCACAGATGATCAAAAGACTGCACCATACCCTCAATCTTTTGCTGAGATCGTTGCTTTGATCACAGCCGGTGGTACAATCCCGGGCATCCGTGACATTCCCGATACAGTTCTTACGGATCAGGGTACCAAGCCAGTTGCACGAAAGCGCCGTAAGCCATGGGAGAAAGACGTTGATGAGGAGGCCATTCAGGGTGGTGGAACTTTTGGCGATCACAGAGATATCATTATCCAACAAGAATATCCCACTGATGTATAGAGAATATTTATTTGCACATCAGTCACGATATATCTCAGCCATCCATAAAACCTTCTGGATGAGGATATATCCAAGGCTGGCGACGTCGCAAATGCTATACATTGAGCTTTATTCTCAACAACTTTTTTTACAGATTCAGATCAGAAGCTAAGTTGGTTATGGAGTAGGTCCATTGAGCTAAAGGACGACTAATTTATAATTCCATATATGCTACTCAAACCCGGCCATCTAAACTTGTGATTATTTGTAAGTTGTGACACCGCACCTTAATTCTCTCCATCAAATTTACTCTACGCTTAGAATTTCTGCGCTTACAAAATTGTCTAGATTCTTAAACAAGTCATCTTCTGCGTTCTAGTGGACGTATTATAATCACTAGCTTTTGTCTAGTGTAATATCTTGCGGCTTTAAAAGTTGCAGTATCGTAGGGTCTCAAGGCGCTTAATTTGATGTTCGAAGTATATAGCATTCCAAATAGAAGCTTGGAGCTTGGAGGAGATTTATTTGGCAAATGTGCTCCAATTGGAGAACCTCATGGATAAACTCTTGCTTTCGTCAGATGTCTTGGTGGAAAATATGTCCGCCTATAAACATACTTCTTTTGAAGCTTCCAGTGTCATCATAAGAGTTTTTCTATTATGATTAGGTAACTTTGAATGAAATATATTGGGTATCTTTGTTCTAATCTTTATTATTCTATCTCTTTTCTGAGTCCAGAGTTTTAATTCTGGATGAGACGCATGATCCATTAGTTGAAGATTGCAACTAATGAGGATGTAAATACACCATGGCTGTGAAGAGCATATTTTGATGATGTCATCTACTCATTTCTGAATTCACTCTAAATAATTTTTTGAGCTAGAATTTTTCCATTACAAATTTCGATGTTTTATTAGCAGCCCAATTGAGTCAAAACTCCCCAGTTAGAGCAGATCTTATGCATTTTGCATTCCTTGTATGCACATCTACCTTCGAAGAATGGATTTACACTCAAATTTACACTTTGAGTAGTTTAGGGAGAAAACTTCATTGTTGATATTCATAGGAGGCTCGCCAAGCCCTATTTAGTAAGTCTTACATATTTTCTTATCGAGGTCTCGGACATGATAATAGGACATGCGCAGATGATCTTCTTTGTATTTCTATCAGTATGTTACAGTCATCTGCACCTACCTAACTATGCATAGCTTCATTACAAATGATACGGTGGCAGAAAACAAGTGGTCAATGCCTCGGTCAATGCCGGTTCAAGGTTATCCACCAGGTGACAGAATTATCCCTGGCCGGCACCTCATCTATCATTCACTGCAACATCATACCCAAGTGACCTTAATATTCAATACCCCATATGAAATTAACAGCTGTACAATAGTCTATATACCTACTTTAAAAAGCTTCTCCTCCCACATAAAATCACCTCCATATTACAACTCAAGCAATTGAACTTGAAAATATCAAAGAATAAACACAATTACCTCAAGAAAGTCTTGTATATTCATCTACAAGCCTTTCTTACTCCCATAACATCAATATGAAGGTCGTTCTGTTTATCTCTGCACTTGCTGCTACCCTAAGTGCAGCTGCCCCACTAGAGCCAAGACAATCTATATGGGGTAAACCTACAGATGTTTCTGTTCAGTACTGCTACAGTAAGTAACACGTTACTGCCCCTATCATTTCAATCTCGTACCCTCTTTGACCTCTAACCGACCGCCACCACAGATGATTTCCCTTGCATCAACGCACGCGAAGCATGGCAATCCTGTCAAGTATCCTCGCTCCCAGGTTCCTACTCTCAAATCACCGATCCCGAAGCTCGCAATACTGTAGTCGCTCAATGTCTCTGCGACAATAAAATTGTCAATGAAACAGCAAGCTGTATCTCATGTCTCAGTTATGCTAGCGGTAACTTCTTGGTCCTCGATACTGTAGAGCAACACGCTCAAGATATGTGCGATAAGAAGACCACTCTCAGTCAATATGAGAATTATGTATATCAGTTTGGTGGATTGTTGCAGTTCCCACTCATTTTGCCTTCTACTTGGCTTAGTGGTACAAAGGTCAACCTTCCTGATCAAATACTCATTAAGGATTAAAGTGTTTGATATCAATTGTAAGTCCATAATGTCCCGTTGACGCATCAATTTTTGATGGAACTAACATATACATACAGTTTCGATAATTCCGGATGAAGATAGAGTATGTGAAAAGGGACAGCAGTGTGGCCACTGCGGAGATTTCTGCTTCGAAGAGCCGCTTTTCTCTGTTAGTTCTGATTAAAAAAAACACTGAAAGGTCTCGGCGTGTTTATTTCCTGGAGAAATAACCACTAATCAGATTCAACGAAAAAATTAGATATTTATCTCAAATACGGGTGTTGATTTCATAGTAAAGGAATTTAACGTTGCATCTCTTTGTGGTTGCTGCACTTGAGGATTTGTTTTGTGAGCGTGACTAGCGTGATTACCGTGACACATGTGTGTTTTTGATATCTCAGTGACAAAAGTTATATATACACAGCATTCAACCCCACGATGGCAAACTTCTTGGGTATTTATTTCTTCGAAATCATCAAGCTCACTAATATATTTTGAGACTCGAGCGAGCCATTCCACTGTTTGCGAATTAATTCAATTTTAATTGTAGAGACAATTGCTATTATCACTCTTGCGACCATGAAGCCTCCTCATAGAAAATTCCTAACCTCCATAAAAGCTCAAGCCTTTATCTTCATCCCTTTTCGTGACCGATATCTTCAAATTTTGGCTCCATTAGCTACTTCCATTCCATCAGAGCCATAATACCCCAAAACCCCGCAAAAATAAACCTCTACTCCACTTTTATGCCGACTACCGTGTTAAGCAGGTAGTATTATCAACGAGTCAGTCTACCATTTTACCTATAAAACCATGAATAAAAACTCCGCTCACAGGCTCACACATATATCCAAAAAGATAAGAAATGTAATGTAACCCAACCATTACAATCTCCTCCCTCATTCAGAAATGCCCACTTCTCACTTATCATACCCAGATATCGCATATCCTCAGGATTTATATTGTCTCTTAGTTTTAACTGGACTACTAGCTCTTTAGTTATTAACCAAAACGGCAGCTGTTCATTCATGAAAAATATATCGCACTAGTCGTGGAAGAATATTTTGAATTATCCTCGGTTGGACGGTTAGTAAACCCGTAGATGGATAGGTTGATTTTTTTTCGAGCGGCGGGCCGAGATTTCCGAGAGTGAGCATATTTTGACTTCTTGGAATGATCATAAGGTTTTGTTTGAAGGTATCATGCATACTCTTGTTGAAAAGGGGAGAGAAATGGATGAGAGTGAATTTTTGGATGTGTGGTATTCTGGGTTGTGGTAGAATTTGGGAAGATGGGAAGTGAGTATTCGAATGAGAAAAATTCAAGGTGCTTTACTTCTCTTATTTATTTGTAAGATCTTACTTTCTTCTCCACTCTTGTCCGTCGAGGGTTATAATGATCAGTAGGTTCATGAACAGCGTCGTTATTCAAGATAACTAACTAATAGACCAGAAAGTAGGGATTAAATTTCTTAAAAGTCGAAAATTAGAGATTGGATATTGTTTGCGGGATCTTGAGTCAACCTGCTTCAAGCGGGCTGGGGAAATGATACATTCTCACAGGAAATTCTTAAAGCTTGTGAAATCTGGCTTTTGAGTAAGCTCTTTTGTAGGGGAAATTGTGAAGAACTGCAGCCTGGGCTTGATATACATGGCATTAGAAGACGACAGGAATGATTTTTGACCTAGAGTCGTCTAAAACAATATAGTCAATTATGTTCTCCAGCGACAGCAGCACACTCAGAGTAGGTTTTATTCAACTACAGTTGTGATATCCTAGGGCTCGGCGCGAGCTGAAAGTCTACTTAAGTTTGTAACTTTATTGCGGTCAGTGAAACTGGATGGAGTCTAGTACAGTTTGTTCTGCTCCCAATCAGCTCAGAGGACTACGTAAGAAAGTAGTTAACTATTTTTTTTATTTTTTTTGGAGCTTTCTGACATGAAAGACTAACCACTTACACCCAGCAACAAATTCAGTTCACTCAATATTGGGAGAAAGATCAGAATATTTTCCCTCATCGGTAGTTGCACTGAAGGGACGATGATTTTATCAGTACCTGAAGAGTGTAGCATAAGAAAGGACTGGGTGAAGGCATGGAGACACCTTCAAAGGACCGCATGACAGGATCTAAATTGAACAGCCTTGCCAGTGATGATTCAAATGAAATCACGACGACTAATAATGAGACAGGTTATCGACGCAAGAGACCATCTCTCTCCTGTTCATTGACATACCCGTACCTATAAGGTGCAGGCAGAAGAAAACGAAAACGCCGGCAGTTACTTCTCTTCATAAGAAAAGCCCAGTGAAGTCTAGTAACGTGGTACATTCCATCAAGTTAAAACCACTGAAAGGATTCGCACCACAAATGTTGGATGAGATAGGGAATTAATTTAAATTTACCACTCTTGAGCTCGAGTGAGATCCATGGCAGTATACATTCAAAAATTCTAAAAGAAAGTTTCCCTAATCGGAATTCTGATGATGAGGTGCGAATAGCATTCTCTAAAAATTTCATGTGTTGATTCATCTACATTCAAGATGATGATTGTGGAATCCAGATGAAGAAAATTTGCAGCAATAAATGTGTAGCAGAGTTGGGACGTTGTGCTACGTCAATTGAGGTTAGAGAAGAGTAGCTTCTAAGGATAGCAGGACCGGAAGAAGTACATTATGTTCGGTAGGCAGTAAGCATCAAATATTGCTTAATGTAAGTCAACCGGTACGCTGGGCTGGGATACATGGTAGCAAGTCAATCTTTTCGCAGCCGTGCTATTATATGAAGCATATCATTGGCATAGAAACAAATGCGATGGGTAAAGAATTATGATTGTACAAAATGTCATGTAGACGTAAATATCCATCTCCTCGCGCTCGTACAAAACATTCCGCCATTAGGATACAAAAGCTGGTGTAGAGGTGGATACAGATCAGTATGCCCATTCTACCTCCGTATGTAGTATGAAACAAACCTTCATCAATTGAACATTCCCTCCCAAAAGACAACTACATCCTCAATTGCCCATTTTTCACCAGTCTACCACTCTTCTAATCTAATAGTAGGCTCTTGTACACTCCGAATTTTGGACGCCGTACTCAAACTTGCAGTAACCACAGTGACTGCCGGTACCTCCCATCTATCTACTTCGGCGGCGACCGTCCAGGGATGTACAGAAACTATTTTTTATGAGAAACGGTTAGTTAGATGATCATAAGACGAAATCTATGTTGAGTATGTGTCAAATTTAAAGAAAAATACTCACAACCGTGATTACCCCTTTCTATCGCACGCTCTTTAATAAAACCAAGCACACGCCACGCATCCAATCCCAGTCTCTTTGCCGACCAGTACTCAACTTGAGTTTGAATTTGTGGTAGAGGGGCTGATTTGCGTAGTGCGTGGTTCCAAATGCGAGAGACACTTTTCCGCGATGTAAGAGGAGTTTCAACTGGAACGTCCACGACAATTTTGACCTTTCCCGGAGTAGTAAAAGTAATCTCACCGTTGTAGATAGGTCGTTCTGGTATTACTTCTTCGGCACCTAATACCAAGGCGATGGTTTTAAGTTCTGGAAAGGTGTTGATGATGCAATTCACAAAGTCTAGCATGTCTGCTACCTCAAAGAGCGATTTTCTGCGTGTCTTGTATGGTATAGCAAGATGACGCAGTCGATAGAAAGCCGAGCGAGCAATTGTTGCACGGCGTAGTTCATCGAGCCAGAAGTCCCCTTGGATCCATATGGTATCGTTAGGATTGAAAATAATGTTTCTACCCGTGTGAGTTGCATACACGGGAAAGGCACTGCGTGATCCATCATTGAGGGAATCTTGCAAGGTAGTACAACATTCTTCATCGGTAAGTTGTTGCAATGCATCCTCGATGCTCAAAGTAGTCTGTGATCTGGTTATTCCTGGCTTGGTAAATCTTTCAAGAAAGATAGCCCGGTATTGATGATTAAGACATAGAATTGGGGGAATAGAGCCGCAGGTAAGTCGAAAGCTTCTTCCAAACATGAAGTCATACCGTAGAAGGTCAGATGGGACGAAGTTCAATGTTGTGATGCGTGATTTTTGGAGGTACAGTTCCAAAATGACAAGCTATTGGAACGAGAATCATCAGCTAGGCATCATTTGGGATTAGATATGTATTAGGGAGAGAACTCCAATAGAGTGTATGAGGGATAAAGAAATGATATGCATACCCTCAGTTCCATTGGCAAGTCTTCAAACCTAGCAAATGTCCTTCCATTTTCCTCCCGTGATCGGACAACTTCAAGATCTCCATTGATTTGCCTTTTGCTGTTCGTACTAGCAGCTACACTCAAAACATTTCCAGCTGAAACCGTGGAATCTTTAAGGAATACTTCTTTTGCAATGATCTTGATCTTTTCGAAAAATCTATGGTTTTGGTGAAGACTTTCTGCTCCTGATAGATACCCTAGAACTAATCTGTGATTTTTATTAGCTGTGGAGTCTCTCTTAGACATCTTCTTGTTAAACACAAATATAGAAGAAATCATTGCGGACAACAGAACAAAGATGTAGTGATTTTGGCATTGCAAGTTCTTCTAATTAAACTGTGTGATATTAGATTCATAAAAATGATTAGCCGAGAAGACGTGCTCGAAATAGTTAGTGCAAATAAATTCTACCATATTCAATTTTAATGATTAAAAGGTTCTGCCTGAGCCTGGTGAGAACAAAAGAAATATCTATGTATCCTCTCATCAGATTATGGATATTCGAACGAAACTTAAAAGGAGTACCTCCTAATCTAAATCGACCCCATTTTGACAGTGAGCAAGTCGCACATAACAGTTCGATGCGGTAAGTATCCAAGGTTGAAATAGGGGGCAAGATGAAAGAGAAGACTTGCCAGAAAGCAGTAGAGATATATGAAGTAGAATGGCTAATTCTGGAATGGTCATGAAAATATCATACTGCTAAATTAGACGTGCATATCTCTCTTTAGTCCATTCTGAAGTCGACAAATAAAAGCCTTATCATAGCTTATCACAAAATCAGAAAACAAGAGACCAAAGTGGGATATGAGATAAGTGAAGATACTGTGAAAAACATAGAACGTAGAGGGAACGAGGTAATGAAGAAGATCTTGTACTAATCTGAGGTCGACCTTGAAATTCCCTGTGACTGAGATATGCGATGACAATATTAGAAGATATCATGTGCTAAGAAGATATCGTATGCCTTTAGTTGTTCTTGACTCATCAGTATACTATTAAAGTTTCCCTATTTATTGATCCACCGTTCCCAAACGAACGGCACCATGCCATTTAACTGCTATCCTTTCCCTTAAGTTGCTGGTGAGTAGTAGCGGCTAGAAGCTTGATAGTAGGTACATTCCACACGCGAAAATTCTCGATCATCTTGCGTCTTCATTTCTCGCCATCATGAAATTCAACACAAAGATGTATTGCATGAGGTTAATAGGTGGTCGCCTAGGCTGCTGTTTTTGAAGAGTTAGGCAATACAAGTGTCTATTTAGAAGAAATTTAACAGAATGTATAGGAAAGATGAGGAGTCGAAGAACACGAAGTATCACTATTGAAACGATAAAGACAGCACGAGAGTAGTTGTTAGTCTTTAATTTCATACATAATTTATACTGTTCATACTCTAGGAGCTTTCGACATCCAAGCAACGAGTTCTTGATCATTTGGGGAAAATTTTATTCTTCAAGTCAACACATGACAAGCTACCGCCGTGGATCCCGTTGGTCTTCCCGACTTCGATAATATTGTTCCCTATCCCTATCTTGCCTCTCTCGCTCTCGCTGTTCTCTCTCACGCTGTTCTCGCTCATAATGATGATCAAAACGCTCTTGGGGTTGATGTTGTTGATATTGCATGTGATGGGAAGTTTGCTGGGCATAACTTTGTTGTGCCGGAGCTGATGCAGACGAAACAGTATTATAGTTCCGGGCTTCGAAGCTGTTTTGTCTTGAAGTGTGCACATGATGACCCACTTGATGGGCTTGAATCCACTGACTACGTGCCGGTGGAGTTCTGTGACCACTTTGTCCGAAGGCCATCGATCGATGGCCTGCTCCCACTTGAGGTGCTGTGTGAAAGTCTACCGCTGTATTTGGCTGCTGCGGCACAGCAAATTGTGATTGACGACTGTAAATATCACGATCAGATGTTTGGGGTAGGTCGTGTGGTGAAGACATCGTCTGACGTGTCATCTGTTGGCCAGGAGGGGGGGTCGCAGAATAGGGGGATTCATTGATTTTTGTAATTGGACTTCGTGCGTACCCACTAGGAGCATTCATTTCGTTTAGAGGCTCTCGACGAATGGTTGAAGACTGCGAAGCAATTGCTTGGCGGGAGGGTTGAGAATATATCGGGTGATGCTGGACAGCGGGCGGGGGCGCATGATTCCTGCCGTCGTAAGACGTTGGTGTGTAACTGCGGCCTACTGAAGATGAATGTTGATGCATGGATTGGGAAGACGATTGTGGATATCCGTGCTGTGGATTTGTTTGAGGAGGTATCTGATGTGAAACCTGTTGCATTTGCTGGTTCTGTTGCATCTGCTGAGGCATCTGTTGTGATTGTTGTAAACTTTGTGATGGATGTGATGAATGTGATGAATGTGATGAATGTGATGAATAACGCGATGTCTGCAATGGATGTTGAGGAGGTGGCGGGGTTCGAGAACTTTGCACAGGAACTGCTGGGGTACCACCACCTCTCTTAGATTGCACTTGTGCTGGGGGCGGTGGAGCTCTGCTAGGTTCACTGGTTTCATCGTTCAACAATGACATGATATTGGATGTCTTCCTTGGTGTATCTTGCTGGCGGATGGCGCTAACAGCGGCTGATTGAGGAGGTGGTGTTGAATACTGCTCTTGGATAGGTGGGGTGCTAATGCCTGGTCGGCCGAAAGCGGGAGATGTAGATTGAATCATGTTTTGAGGAACACCCATACCATCACTAAGCAAGCTTCGAACGCCCTGACTTCGCGCAGGATATTGTTGGTGTGGGACTTTGGGTGGAGCTTGCCTTCGAACGTCCGTTGTGGAAACTGCCACATATGGAGCTTCAGGTCTTGAAGGTGCCATTGATCCTGTACGGCTAGAGTGCGCGGGATATTCATACTGCTGTGAGTTCCGTACCTCAGCCTCCTCTTGCTTCAATTGAAAGCTTCGTTGTTCTCGCTTTTCTTTTCGATCTTGTTGTTCTCGTTGCTCGTGATCACGTTCTTGTTTTCTCTTCAAGTTTCGCTCGAGTTGTTCTTGCTTTGATTCTCTTTCCCTTCGCTGCTGCTGCTGTCGTTGTTGATGTTCCGTAAGTGTTTCCATTTCTCTAATTTGCTCTCGTCGTTGGTAAGCTTGCTGCTCCCGGACGGTCTGCTCTCGTAACAAAGCCTGCTCTCGCAATAGGGCCTGCTCCCGTAACAAAGCCTGCTCACGAGCCTGCTCACGTAACAAAGCCTGCTCACGGGCCTGCTCTCGAATCGCCTGTTCTCGAAGGGCCTGCTCTTGTAAAGCAAGCCGGTCTGTGGCTTGTTGTTGTTCCTGTGAGATTCGTATTCTCTCTTGTTCCAAAGCCTTCTTTCTCTCTAGATAAGCTTCCTCGGCAGCGACCCGAGCCGATCGTTGAGAGGCAATAGTGGCTGGATCTGAAATTGGCGAAGCATTTTGAGACTGCTGCGAAAGAGTAGACTGTGGTGTGGAGCGTTGGTTATCAGTAGTGAAGAACCCCATGGACGGACCCCTCGGCTGTCTGACTTGTTGGCTTTGCATTTGTTGTGGTTGTGATTGTAACTGAGAGGTGGTTGATGGTGGTGGTGCTGATGCCGGTTGTTGCTGTTGCTGTTGCTGTTGCTGTTGCTGTGATATTTGAGATAAGCTCTGTTGGTTAGCTTGATGATGTGAACGTTTGGAAGGCAGGGAACTAGGAGTGATCGTTTGATTCATTGATTGAGGGACAGGTCCGGCTTGAGCCAAGGCAGGGAACCTGGTACTCAATGTGGATTGAGGAGGAGATGTTTGAGGAAGAATGATAGGTTGACTACCAGACAGTTCTTCGAGATCCATGGCAGATGCTGATCTCGATAGTGGTGCCGGCGTGGGATCATATCGTCGCTTTGTTGGGGCGGAAGGCGTGGGCGCTGGTCCAGTAGATTCGCCTCTGTCACGTTTTGAATCAGCCTCTCGAGTGATCTGCTCCCATTCTTTTTTGCTCCCGGAATCGACAGAGCGCTGATAGTAGTTCTTAACCTGTTCAGCAATGTTAGCCTGACGCTTGCGACCAGCTTGGCCTTTCGTGATCTCAAGCCAATCGGAAAAAGTTTTTTTATATACCATGGTATGCGTTTTTGTTCCCATATGTTTTGCAATTCCAGCCCAATTTGTGCCAAAGTGTCGTAGGAGTCCAGGAAAGTCACCCACTTCCGGGACACTCCAGTAGCTAGAAGTTTGTTGTTGAACAGCGGAACGACGATCAGGCTGGGACTCGCCACCTGTTGGAGGGGCAGAGCCAATGCGTTCTGGTGCAACTGGCACCTCTAGATTAGCTGGTGCAGGTCTCTCAGGTGGCATAAATTGAGGTGGAAATGTTGGCATCTGGTGAGGAATAAGAGCATCGTATGGAGCGTAGCGAGTGGTGGCAACAGGAGGCCTGATCGGTGTAGGCTCGGGCGCAACAGTTGATGCAGGAGGATTTGGTGATTCACCATTGCGACTCGCAGGAGAAGGAGCAGCCGCTAACAGTTGACCGGCCTTGGGCTGCTTTGGGGCCTTTTCTCGAGGAGTTTTGGCCTTTCTCTTGGTTGGAGCTGATTCGCCATTTGTGTCTCCTTTCGGAGTAGCGACTTTCTTCGCCGGGGTTGGTGCCGGGCTAACACCTTCATTGTCTGTGGTAGGCAGTGGTGCTTCAAAATTCCAAGTTGGAGCAGCAGCTCTCCTAGGTCGACGACGTTCATTTCCATTCTCCACATCTGGCGTAGCCTCTGTTTCATTACCACCTCCGTTCTCAATGTTGGTAATGAGGGCACTAGATTTTTTCGCTCCTTTTCTTCTGCCGGTTTTAACTTGGTTCTTCTTCGACTTGAAAACTGCCTTCCACTCATCCGTTGTTTTTATAATATAATAATGCTGAATGCAGGCCTGGTAATCGCGATGCGGAAGGGATTGTGCAATAATAGAAAATTGCTTGGCGAAATTGTGGTACTTTTCTTGGAAGATCTGAGCCTCTTCCTCCGTAAAATTATCTATGGACTCTCCAAACTCGAGCATACGAAACGATCGTTCAAAGGGAACCCTGTGCGTAGTATCCACAAACATAGTTTCCTTATATTCTTCATCCCAACACATGTCCGGGATAGTTGCTTCCTTGGAATTTGCCGTTTGTTCCCTGGCATCTTGTTCTTGCTGCTCTTTCGATTCTTTAGCTTCACGCTCAGATTCACGAAGCACACGTTCAATATCATGATCCGTAGCAAACCTACTCCCAGTGCGCCGCTGGCCCTCTGCTTTGAGATCTAAGCCAGTTGCCGATTTGCCTCTTTCGGCCAACTCCTCGGCCTCTCCTTTCTGGGCCTTGGTAAATACTTCTCTACTGCGCACAGCGATCGGATCCATATCCATATCGGTAAACCTACGATACTCGATATAACTCTCCGACCACGACTTGCCCTCTTCTTGTTGTTCCCTCCATCTTTGCGCCATTTTTTCCTCTATAAGTCTCGTAAGGGAAGATTCAGCATTTGCATCAACTTCGAGGGAGTTCAAAAACTCAGGATCCTCATCCCATTTATTATAATCAAATATAGGTAAGGTTTCTGGAGGAGGTGTCTTCGTATCCCTGGGGTGCTTAACAGATTCAAGAAGTTTAAATTGGCGATCCTCTTCAAGAGCAGCTTCTTGTTGAACAAGTTTTTGACGGAGAAGTTCAAATCCGGCCTGTTCGGCTTCATCTTCGTCATCATCACTTTCTTCGGGAACTTCCATAGTAAGTTCTGGTGCTTGTGGCACTGGTGACGGTATCTGTTGTCGTACATAATCAAAAGCTCCGGCTGGTTCTCCTCGACTATGGTAGATCTCGCCTTCGGAACGGGCCACGTTTTCATTACTAATCTCCAGATTCATAGATCGATCCCTTTTGTATTCCTCCGAAACTACACCTTCCATATGATGATCGCCATTCGTATCTTCAGGCACCAACCTTGGGACGGGACCTGTGGTTTTTGGACTAATCAAAGAATCATCTTCAAGTGCTTGAGCGTCTGGCAAAATCTCGGTATCGATGGGGTCGATAGATGGTGGATGATTATGTAGGGGTTTGGTGTCCGGTGTCTCAACCTTCTCAGAATTAGACTTGGATGCTTCGTCTGACACGGGCAGTGATGTATCTGCATGAGTCCCCACGATCGTCCTCTCTACACGGGGCTCCAAAATATGCTTTGGATGGCCTTCCACCGACTGAGGTGGTCTCTCTAAATCTGAAATCTCCACGCCAAGAGATTGAGGTTCTAAGCTAGTAGTATCTTGAGTGACACTTTGAGAATTGCTATACTCAAGTCCAGTGGTTGGAAGTGGTGATAACTTGGTCGTAGAAGGCTGGATGTCTGAGGGCTCGATGGGGGCAGGTTGAATAGCGGGAACTTCAAAATCCTTGGATGCCGCACTTTTTGGAGAAGTTTCTTCGAAAGCACCAGCTTTGGTACTACTTTCTTCAATGGACTGGTCCTTGGCAAATGCTACATCTGCTTCTGTAGTAATGTGATGAGGTGGAACATCACCACCATTTTCCACTGTCCTGGTCGAAGTTCGTGAATCACTTTCCAAAGGTGATTGACTCCTCGCAGGCGGCGGTGATGCGTAATGAGCATTTGCTGTCGTAGATGGAGTTTTATCTGTGATAGGATCCTTTGCAGTAGCATCATTGAAGACATTGGAGTCTTTAGCTGATGCCCCGGATTGTGCTGGGTGATCTTGAGAGAGCATAGCCAACTTCTCAGAATCAGTCGCTGGAAGCTGGCACATGGGATGTTGCGATCCCTCAGATTTTCCGGCTTCGGTAGTAGTCGCTAGGGCGGATGGTATCTCAGGTGGTAACACTGCAGAAGTAGGATTTTCACTGTCTCGAGATTCATGTTCAGCGGGATCCATATTGAGTGTCGATTTCGGCATCGCGACGAGCTCTTGCTGAGATGCGGGGTTATGTTCAGGCTCAGGCTTGGACTCCAATGCGTCCTCCATCGTCGTATCAGGCTTATCAGTCAAACTTTCTGGAGGAATGCACTGTTTCAACCCGCCAGAACCGTCTCGTGCATCTGGGACTAGAGGTAGATCTTTGAACGAATTAACAATAAAGAACTGGTCAAGTGGAGGCAGGTCGGGCCTGTTGCGAGTATCGTTCATACTACGTTGAACCTCCGCCAATTCACTCTCGAAATTGATTTCGTCCTCTGGATCATCATCGTTGAAGGGATCCAAATCAGAATCGGAATAGTCATCAGTAATCGGAATCTTGGGTGGGTGTCTACCAAAAAGGGGTTTTCGCTGGCGACGTTGTTCAGTCACCCGTGCTGCATCATCAAATTTATGTTCGGGTGTTGCAGCAATCTGTGTTTCCGATCTGGCGTCTGACGACTGATTTTCAATAGATTGTGGCATATTAGACTTTGCAGAAATGTAGTGATTACTTGGAGCCCCACGTCCCGCATGAAAACGGGGCGCGGTTGGGACTGATACACCTGGGACAGGACTTTGGCTGACTGAGGCTGATGCTCCAGTTGATCCAAATGCAGGCACTTGGGGAGGCGGTGCTATGTAAAGTCAGCGTCTTATCAAAAGGCACGCATGTGCCTTGTGCGTGGACAGAAACCAGGGCCACGCAGGGATAAAAGAAAGAAAAATGGGTCGAGGTCATGAAACTTACTAGCTGAAGGTTGAGATCTGCGAGGAAAGTTTGGTTCTGGAGACCTACTACGGACCTGGGGTCGATGGTAAGGTTCATCGTAATAGGGTCTACCACGTCCACGTCCTATTCCACTTCCTCTAGCCCTACCATAGCCATGCACAAACGGTTGGGCTGAGTCAGAGGAAGGCGAGGTAACAGACATTGGACCGTCTCGCGAGCCTCTTCTAGCACGATCCAGATCCAGGCTTAAAGGCGCATCGCGATTATCTCTACTATTGTAATTAGGAGATCTTCCTCTTCCGATAGGAGAAGAAGGCCTCCTTCCTTTGAAGCTGTCCCGACCGCCCCATTCTCGATCACGGCTTCGATCATCGCGGAACGGAACCAGGGGTCCTCTATTATCTCTTCGCATATCTCTATAGTCCCTGTCTCGCTCGACTTCTCGGCCACGGTCTCGTTCCCGATCTCGGTCGCGATCTCTACTTTCATCCCGCCAGCTACCTCTTCCACGACCACGACCTCTGCCACCTCTAAAATCACCTCGATATCCGAAATCGCCTCGATACCCATCGCCAAAACTATTGCCGCGAGGACCGCTAGGGGGATCGATATAGCTTTTCGAACCAGCCCTTGGCCCGCGAGGAGGATCACGTAAGGAGTTATCTCGATTTGTATCTCGCGGAGGTATATGTCTATCTGAAAAAAGTTCTCGATTTTGGTTGTGGTTGAATGCAGCAGTATTCGCTCTTGAATTTGATGGTGATCGTCGCCTTTCTCCCCCGCGCGCAGCACCTCGGTATGTATCCGAGTCGCGACTGTCGAGATATCGTCTTGGAGATCGCTCTACAGGAGAACGATCTCGAGGGGAACGTCTTCCATCATTTGAATCATATTGTGTATGCGGTCGAGTCCTAAAGACTTAATGTTAGAGTCAATTGTTTAATGGAGAGTGTTAGGGAGACAAACATTGTATGAGGGAGGTATCTAGGAGGGAGCGAAAGACTCTGATTTATGACAATTCCCAGTGATTTGACGTCTTCCCTTAGTCTATATCCTATTGATTATTTAATATGGCCTTATGGCTAGTACCACTCTGCCGGGCCAGCGCTATTTCAACCAAAGTGGATATTAGAACGTCAACAAAAGGAGGGGAATAAATGGTGGATATTGATCTTGAGTGACTATTAACGCCGAATGCGGACCGTACGTACAGACGGGGAGAGTCACATAGAATTGAATGCTTAGTATCTTTGAGTTGTCGCAGATGTTGAATCAAGGAATTGAAGTTCTGAAGTTCTCGAAATGGCCTTGTTCAAATGAGGCTACGTGCATCTGCGACCCGATGAGGTTAACTTCATGCATGGGCTAGTCTTCAAACCCTGAAATTATAGGCATCCACACAACAACCGAGACCAAAATCGAAATATGACAGCTCTTCAATGTCTCAATTAAAGACTAGACAATTCAATTCATAGCACCTTAGACTTAGGAGCCCTGATTTAGATTTGATAAAAAGGTTGTCTTCAGACTTTGTGATTGATTACTCGTTTACTTTCTTGATTGCTAAGTCAGCTCACTTTGAATCAGAAAAACTGTATGGCAAAACTCATTGAATTAAAAATTTATTATTAATTTTTAAAAATAAAAATATAATACACTGAGTAATGATTTATGTTTTAAATAAAAAAATTTCTTCTAAATAAGTCTGTGACCAAAAGGGTGTTTATAGACCAGCAGTTGTATTTAACTTAGAATCTACAGGTGAAGAGCACCTGTAGATGGGGATAGCTACTCTATATATACACAAATGAATGGCCTAGCCGCAATGGCTAGGCAAAAAGAAGTCATATTTATTCCTCCAATGATCTTACTTTACCGATAACCATTGATACCTAGTACTTGTCCGGATCTGATCCTCAGGTCACCTAAATCGCATACTAATCTCGAGTAATCGTATCATGTGTGGACATGGTTAATGTACCTGAGGTTTCTTATATAATAAAGGTGGGAGGAAAGCAGGGATTTCCGTCACAAAGTCAAATAGATTTATAAAGTTTTAGATATAGAATTTTCATTTATATAAATAGTGTTATTTCTTTGATCTATTCTGTTTTTGGTAAGGACTACAAGATACCCCATAAATTCAGCTGGTAAGAGGGGCCGAGAGTCCGTGCTTCGATGTGCAAGCCACAATATCGAAAAGCTTTCATTACCTAATCATTAAAGATGTGGCTTGGCAACCACGCACAGACCCTTCCTGCAGTAGTTGCGACGACACGTGCATGCAGAGCCTCAAAAGCAAAATGCAACGGACCCCACTACATCGCTTATTTTGACTGATTCCTCGCAACAAAACTTTTTGATTGAAGTTTGCGATAGGCAGAGATATATGAAGAATATATTATTCTGTACATATTTTCTAAACAAAATTATAAGAATCTTCACTTTCCTGGACAAAGCTTGATGACGTTCAATGAAGCTCAGCTTACACTTTTGAAAACATCCGCCACTTCGAAAGCATCATCAAATTTTTGGTTAGCATTGGTTCTTAGAGAAGTCTAGACATTCACTTGAGTAAATCCAGTCATCTTCCATTATTTTATACCAATACTTACGACAAAACCAGGCGCTTCTTTGTGTTTTATACATATTTTACTCAAGTGAACGATCACCTTCCATACTGCTGTATTAGCTACCATTATTTTGTAGGTATATCACGTGAAGAGTAGTGTCATCTTGGAATTTTGACCACGGCAAAGGATTTGGCTACCTTGCAGATACATTCTGCATCTTAATCGCGGAAAATATCCAGAAGATAAATCCACGGAAATGGCGTCAACACCCGCTCAAAATGGAGCACCTCCATCCTCGGTCATGGATGCAGTTCTAGTCCCCTCAAACGAAATGCCTGTCGGTGCACAAAAAGTCGAAGAACTCGACTTCAACAAGTTCGCCGGTCGTCTGATAACCGTTGACGATCTTTTAAGTGGTATGAACAACATGGGGTTTCAAGCAAGTTCCATTGGCGAAGCTGTTCGAATAATTAATGACATGGTACGTAACCCCTCTTTAACCAGCAAAACGAAATTAACATTCCCAGCGTGCATGGCGTGATCCGGAAACTTCAGATCGTACCACTATCTTCCTCGGATATACTTCCAATCTAATTTCAAGTGGACTCCGGGGCACTCTCCGATACCTCGCTCAACACCGCCACATTTCTGCTATCGTCACCACTGCCGGCGGCGTTGAAGAAGACATCATCAAATGTCTTGGTCCCACCTACATGGGCTCATTTTCTACTCCTGGAGCAGATTTACGCGCCAAAGGTCAAAACCGTATTGGAAACCTTATTGTCCCCAATAACAATTACTGCGCATTCGAAGACTGGGTGATGCCCATTCTCGATACCATGCTTACCGAACAAGAAGAATCGAAGAAAGATCCCGACACTGATAATCACATCCACTGGACTCCCAGTAAGATAATCCGGAGATTGGGGAAAGAAATCAATAATGAAGAGTCCTTACTTTATTGGGCCTACAAAAATGACATCCCTATTTTCTGTCCAGCTCTTACCGACGGATCCCTAGGCGATATGCTTTATTTCCACACCTTCAAATCTTCCCCGGCTCAACTTCGTGTGGACCTCGTTGAAGACATTCGAAAGATAAACACTTTAGCCGTGCGAGCCAAACGAGCAGGAATGATTATCCTAGGTGGAGGTGTAGTCAAACATCACATTGCGAATGCATGTCTTATGAGAAATGGGGCCGAAAGCGCTGTGTACATTAATACTGCACAGGAGTTTGATGGAAGCGATGCAGGGGCAAGACCAGATGAGGCAGTTAGTTGGGGAAAAATCAAGGTTGGAGCTGATAGTGTGAAGGTGTATGTCGAGGCAACTGCTTGTTTCCCATTGATAGTGGCAGGCACATTTGCAAAAGACCAGGAGAATAGTGGATCTCAAACAGCTCAAAAACCTTCGGAAACATAAACATAGAATGAAATATGATTGACATAATTCACATCCCTATGCAAATATTATGTCATATTTAGTGAAGTAGTGTCATCTTGTAATGATTTAATGACTACTAACATCCAATAAACTCGGAAGCTATTGAAAGTTCGGCCAACGTTAGTACTAGCATCCTTCACTACGCTTAGAAACTGCTTCACAAGCTCGTTTCCTGAATCGGCAAAAATTCCCTCAATTTCCATGACTCAAAATCCGAGCATACTCCTTCCTCATCTACCATCTAATCTGCTTTAAACTTCAACCTAGTACAATAATCATAATATAAGAGCGTTGGAACTGTAAGCCATATATGTAATGGTTTTCAGCTAAGCCTAGTACCCTACTTTTGAGTCACTTCACTTTTGGGTCACCTTTCTCTATTAAAATCAACATTTATAATTCTTTTATTTATAAATATAATTTTTTAAGAAAGTTTGATTTCAGGTTCATTTTTATATAATAGTAAATCCTGAAAATTTTGGATTTTTTATGATTTTATTAATTAAGATATTGAAAATTAAAACAATAAGTGAAATCATGGTTTTTGGTGTAAAAGGTGGCCGGAATGGGGGTAGGGGACTTATCAGTAGGTATATTCGTACTCTTCGATATTTTGTAGACTATTTATCCTACCTCATAAGGACATAACAAAATGGTTATCTCGCAGGCCCTATCCATGGTAACCTAGGGTATACCCTACCCTTTGCCAAGTCCTGAACAATAAGATTTTAAACTTCAATTTGCTTGTTAGTTAAGGAGCCGCACATTCAGAAATAGGTAAACGAGTTATATCCACGACCCTGTGACAACCTCGTGAAGTGATAAGAAGACGGGATTAGATCTAAAATACACTTTTCGACATTCATAATGGAATCAAACGTTCACAAGCAGGTAGATAAGCAGGTAAACCAGATTGTTTTGGTCAGCGCAATCTCTTACAAATCAAACGTTTTTTTATTTGAAGGAAAAAAAAAAAAAAAAGGCACGCAACGTTCAGTTGTATCTTCCGCACAACTCAGCAGGAACGCCCGAGTCTTTCGTTGCATAGCCCCTGCGATCCAACGCAATAGCAGGGTCTCTTCTGTCGCGTTTATTGTACTGCGGAAACGTCTGCCTCTTCACCTCCTCATTCTCAGCCCTCGCAGCCTCCATCCTCTTCTTCTGAGCCTTCTACATTTCGTCCCGGGACAAAGCAGGCTTGGGTGTCTTATTGACGCCGCTTGCACGAATGCCTTTTTGCTCGGGCTCTCTTGAGGCCCTGGCCGGAACTCTCTCCTTGCACTTCTGCCTTCCCCTTTTGGGAAGCATGGGTGCCAGACTTCGTCTGACGTCTTGATTGAGCAGTGCCATTGTACCAAGCACCGCTCCGCCAGATCCTCCAAGCTATTCATAGACCCGTGCCTGCGACATGTTAGTAGTCGCTCGACACCAAAATAGTTTAGCCAATAGTCCGGATTGCTGTCCAAAAAATATGAGACCTTTGAACATTGAAATTGTTTGAAACATTCAAATACTTCAGATTTTTGATATAACTCAAAATGTTCAGATCATTCAAATTGCCGAATTCACTTCAAAGTTTTCAGATATTGAAAGCTAAGATCCAGTCTGGACTAATTATTGAAAAATTTGCACTCAGGAAACATAGAACTTACAATCTATCTCCTCCATCAAGGGCATACTCTGCTGCATACCCCATCGTATCTTCCGGGGCAGTCGTGTCCCAGGGCCCAGCTTCCATCATTCTCGCCAAAATATCGGGGGCGGCAAGACCCTCCTCATCGAGGGGTTCACCCCCATCTATGCCGACATGCGTCAAATATGCCCCACATCACACCCGGAGACCCGGCGCCATAGCTGTCAGAGCTGCCGCTACTATCCGGTGGGTGGAGCACAAGCGACGTATGGCGGTTCCGGATGCAGGACAGACCGGACCGAAGGCAGAGGAATTGGTATTCATTTTCGCTAAATTCAACTCTTTACGATTGATTCTTGGTTTAAGACTATATGTAGAGTCATTGTTAGCCTACTTGTTGAACGGAAAACAACTTTCGTGAGGAGCTTTTCCATTCTTGAATCCAACTGGGACATTCAAAACATCTAAAACAGTGAATCCTACTCAAACATTCAAAGTTCAAGTTGATTCTACAATCCGGGACATTGGATACCCCGGAATTGCGGAATGATTCCAGACCGATGAATGTTAAAAAGGCTTTTAACATTTGAGAGTGACTCAAGTAATTCAACGAATCCAAAGATCCCAGATTACTTAAACATCCCAAATGAACTCAAGATTTGAAAGTGTCCCATTTTCGAACTGAAAATCGTAGTACAGCATAAGAATACTGTTCTTGTAGTTTGCCACAGCGACTCGAAGATGCCACATGAAATTGTATTTTAAGAAAGTGCAGTAATAAATGCGGTACGAACAGAAGAGGTACTTACTTTGTAAGGACAATAAAATGTCCTTTGTATTGGTTAGACGTTGAAATGTAATAAAAATGTAATACTTAATGAAATTAAGTAGAAAGCTGAAGTATCTGTATGTAGGTGAAGAAAGAAAGGAATAGAGAGAATAGGAGGTTTTGAGGCATCTTTTATAAACAATCTAAGGGATTTTGTCTTCCAAAATCAGCTAAAAACATATACTTTTGTGTTAGTACGTTTACGGTACAGATATTCAAACCATGAATGACTCAGTGTATCCAACAATCTTCCCGTACTCCATCTAGATGACTATCTGAACAAATAGTTTGTAATTTAATTGGACTAAATGGATTATTGGAAGGGTTCTTATATAAAAAGTTTGGATTAGATAGTTTAATATTAAAAAGTCTAGATTGCCGTTTAGATTTTTAAACTAATTAATTTTATATTATATTTAATATAGAAAAGTATGTACTCAAAATTTATTAATTATAACAAAAAATAATTTTATATTGTATAATTCAATTTTTAAATAATCTAAAAATCCAGACGAATTGGATTGTAGTCCGATTTGTTGGGATATTTTAATATTCAAGATAAATTGTTTAATATATCAATGGATTGAAGCTTGATTGTTTAATTCAAAAGACTTAGTCCATCCTGTAGTCCGGATTATTGGATATACTGGGATGATTATAATCTCTATGGGAACTTGAGATGCATCACACTGTTTATATGTGTATGAGCTAGATAGGAGCTAGAACGGAACGAGTACATCTATCGATGCGTAGGAAGAGCTTTTCGCGCCAGCGTTAAGAAGTGACTTTGGGTTGATTTAGTATACTCAAAACATACAAGATTAGCCACTTCAGATCGACTGGCTACCACAACTTCTAAGATATAAGAACTCAATCAGCGGTCGAGGAGCAATCTCTTGGTTCCCAAGATACCAAATCACAAATGCCGAGCGACGTAATGAAGGTTAATTCTGGTTGTGGGTGTAATAATCGTGATTCGAGGCATCTATACTCGACTACAACCGATACATGGTTGAGAAGATTCAAATCCGCACTAAAATTTGCGCCTTCGTCGAGAGTACATGAGTATGTTTGCGAAAATCTCAGTGACATACGATTTTGAACGTGTTTTAAGTTATAGATTCTATTGTTTACAATGTATCTATCAAGAACCATAGTGGGAGCCAGATAATTTCGCTCCCCGAGTCTCTGTCTTCTTCTGCATCCCATTAGTGTGATAGGGAAGTTCCATCCCAAGTCTATAGGAGGTAGAAAAGGTTCTCTACCTATGCCACGTTGTTCTCTATACCGAAGGAGCTAATGATGTGGGCGGGTACATCTTTTCAAGTTTTAGTTCTCCTATAGAACTTCAACTGACTCCCTTCCTCCAATGTTCAGGAAACCTTGAGCAACACGTGCTTGCCATAAAATGGATGACATAATACTTCTGTTGGGGCTGTTTCGGCGTTTGAAAATAAGACTTTAGTTCCATATTCCAAAGAACCAATCCGTCATTCTCTCGCTTAGTGCCAGATACTAATCACTTAGCTTGGATTTAGGTGGAACTTTGAAGAACGGGAAATCATCTTTTGATGATGCCGATCAGTCTCTTGATGTTCAACTTCCGAGAATATAGAGTAATTGGATAAAACATATATCATGACTTCAAAATGTCTATGAGCTGTAAGATAAAGTTGCTCAGATGATTACACGGTAATTGGCTGAAAGTTTTTGAAAGAAAGCAAGATACTTACACTGTAGAAGTAAAAAGGGAAAGCCAATGGCTAGGACCCACTTTAGGTTAATTGTTAGCTTATTCGCTAATGAGCTTAATTTTGGAATGAACTAGCTTATTGCCCAATGTATCCAATTCAAACAAAAATGAACATTCTCGCATTTGAACTTGGCTCATTCAAAAACATTTTTCTCATCCCACTACACTAATTCAACAAGTAAATCAAGATTGACAAAGAGTTAAGCCTATATATAAGTAGATTCAAAACCTGTAAAGAACCAAAGCTTAAAAGTACCCGAAGTTTATAAGAATTTATAATCAAAGACTTTAAGGATCTAAAGAGCATAATTTCTGAATAGAAGAAAAAGCTACAATAATTTTGAAAATGAAGGTGCCGGGGAGAGGGGCGACGATGAGGCTGAATATGTAGGTGTGGGTGATAATGGAGTTGATAATAAGGGTGAGGGTCCCGGCAATGAGGTTGATAATGAGGGTGGGGGAGTTTATTATTTCTATATGAGCTTAGTTCATTTGTGAATGCTTTCATCCTTCCTAGTTCGTTATCAACTAGTTCATTTTGCAACCCAGTCCATATATAGGAATGAGCTAAGTTGATTTCGGAATGGGAAAATTGTGCAATGGCCGGGAACAAATAAACTCCGGCTTCTGACTCCTTTGGACTTGACAACATCTAGGTAATACTATAACATGGGTAAGAACTGGCATTATGAACATCCAAAAGACACTAGTTTGTTACCACGTCGTCCTTTGATTGCAGCCCGATTCACACTGTGATCAACGATACGAGTGGACGTTCAAGTCACACAAACCTGTGCATTGAGTTCTTGAATATGAAATCGGCGATGAGACAAAAGATATACAAACTAGGTATTTGCCATTGGCTTTATGTTCCTTGGAGTTTTCTTCAGCATGTTAATGTATCTGGAAGACGAGTCAGACCAAGAAGGCCCTAACTCTTAGCCCTAAGTTCGGTGAAGTAAAAGAATTTTAATCAAATGTTTGTATCCTTGACATAGTTTCAACCGAAGTCACTACTGGTTGCTAAAGTGGTATTCTTGATAGTGAATCACGAATTTAATAAACTTGAATTACGAAAGAAAGCGATATTTACGTGCAGTCATGTGTCTTCCTGATCAAGTCGCTTTCCCACGACGGTGGCTGACATGTTCATGGAAGTTATGGAAGTTTCAATTCCAGTTTATCCACACTCAATTTGAATGTAGTAGTACTGATGATATGGCAAGTGTGGGAATAAATAAAATTAAAGTACGAAAGGCACTCAAGTTCATTTGGGATAGCGAATTACATAAAAATTGAGTGTTTGTCGAAACTAAGTAACGGTGTGCAGGTCTCTAATATGTACACCATTGAGATATCGTACCTAGTGTCTAGGCCTTTCTAACGTACTAGAACCAGGGAGATCAGGGAGAAACACTCGGAATGAGCAATAAACATAGAGCATGGACATGGGGTATGGACATTGGGGATTGAGCACTAGAATGCACAGGTATTTAGAAATGAACGTTTGAAAAGCGTAACCAGCTTGTGAGCAAGGAAAAGTCATGATTAGGCTTTCTTGTTGTTTTCGACATGAGTTTGAGTCTTGAGGCGCAGTACTGACAATGTCGATTTTCCCAACTACACTCGCAGCTTCCTCGGTTGCAGAGCAATTCCCCATTTACTTCTCCAAAACATCTCTTTTCAAGATAGGAAGTGCAACTTGATATTGAAAGGTAGCTTCCATCAAGACTAATAAACATACAAGAACATTCAGAATAGCAGAACCTTACGGCCCTGGAAATCACAATTCCATTTGACGGGAATTCTTTTCGAGGCAGCTGTCCTCTGCTCCATTATAAGAGCGCATCTGATCTGACCCTTGTACCCATATTGGCAATATCTAATGAAATGTGTTATATTTGTATAAAAGTATCACTCTGCATAAGGCATTACAAGCCAACTTGAATTCTTGTTGATAATTCCGAAGTCCAGAAATGCCCCGTATTGTCTCGATTAGGTAGCGCCATCCCCGTTTACATTTAATCCCCACTTCTTTGAATTTTTCAGAGGTGACCACTCATCATTTCCAATCAGCAATGCGCTAGCTGCAAATAACGAGTAATACTACAAATATATTATCGTCGTGGGGTTTGAATGCACCGTAAAAGTGTTTCCAGACACTTTACATTCATTTCTTCTTCGCGCGAATCCTGCCAACTCGGACTACCAACATCGACAGAGGAATGTTGTTGACCTCCTGGGATCTTGGCAGCATATGCATATATATTGCATGATGCATATAAGGAGCAAACAAAACTCAACTTTTAATTCATTCTTCCCTTTTTGGTATGCTATTTGTTTGCTTTCAATATTTTGATTTCAAAGCACTTTAATTCCGAAGGCCGAATACCTAAGCCTATTCCTTCATTTTTTGAATATATACTCGCAGCTTAACTGCTTAGCTAGAGAATCAATCAATTCAATCTGATGCTCTTTCTGGTCTCAAGAAACCCAACAAATGTTGAACTATACGATTGAAAGTGTTTCTCCAACTCGGTTCTAATTAATAAGAGAGATCGACTAACAACGACCATCTAGTTGATTCATCTCTCCCGTAAACGCCACAAGGGAATAAAGGCGAGTGATACTACATAGCATCTTCGGCTGCGCAGAAATAATCCGCAACCCGCGTATATCCGTGATAATCCGCCCCGTGGATAATCCATTAAACCTCCTCCCCACCCCCGCGGATTGCCTATTAGAATTTCCCAATTATCCACCCCGCCAGCGGATTACGCACGGATTATCCACTAGAGCATAATCCGCCCCGCGGATACCCGTTGCGCAGCCTAACATTGTTATAGATTGCACACACTAATCACCCGCTTGATGCTCGTCATCCATACCTGAGATAATCTTGCATTCCCTCGCCTCTCAGGCAGCCTTCTCCAAAGGGACGATTGATTAATTCAAGAGCAGCAACTTCTCATTGTCATTCACTTCAATACCCGACTTTCAAGAACCTCATGATGTAGAGCTCGGCAACGCAAACACTCGTGGGAATTAGTCGGCTAGCTCCCCAATAAGCTTCATGTCCTATTGCTTCTCGACATTTCAATCAACCCATCTTTTCACCTCTTTGAGGTTCAATATTAAGGCACTATGGCATATCATGGTAGGATTGAGAGCTGAATAGCGATGGTGGAGTCATGGTAGAACCTTGGGTATGATAGGAAGACCGACATTTAAAAATGATAAGCAACTCAGTAAGATGGGTGCGCTAACAATAGAATTGGCAATTCGATGATACGAACATGGTAATTCGATGGGCTTTTAAAAATGATGCTATTCGATAGCGGGGTAATGTCGGCTCTATTGTAGAGCAATGATAACATGATGTGTTTTCCAGGACTTATGGCGATAACTCATAACTTTCAACAAGACAGTCATTGTAGAACCAATAAAGACATTTATTCATCTCATTTGTTCTTCGCCAGATTACTCCATGAGCCCCTCCGCAGAGATCTCAGTATCGCATTCGCTTATGCCTGCCACCTTTCCACCCCCCTTTATATATTTTCGCATCCATTGTAAGATTACTCGAGAAACTATTTCGCACAGCTAAATTGATTCGACCTGCCAGTATATACCGTTAATATCGCCGTGAAATTCAATCCATATATCCATCTCCTTACACGCAGCAGCAAGTCGCCCAGTCAACAAGCACAATCAAACCACCAATCTCGACCCTTTTTCATCATTTCTTCCTTCACCATTCATACCCTCGTCAGCGTTCGTCTGGCATCATGTCATTTTCAAGGAACACTAATCAAGGTGTGAGATATATGTACATAGCCTCGCTTAATCTTATCTTAGGTCAAATAGGGCTTGGGGACAGTGTGATCAACGGGTGATTAACCGTACTCTTTTTCGAAAATCCAACACAAAACGCTAATCTAAAAAGTGCTATTGGGTAACCCATCGCCAAAACATTGATTGGTTGGAAATCCGTTGAAATCTATGGTTAACCGTTCGCTAATCACAAGCCCGAATCATAATCTTATAGGCCTAGAATTCGATCATTTTATTTAAAATCTAAAGCATATGGTATAATTTTACAATTCCCCGCCCAGTAATATATTAAACCATCAATCTACGAGGATTCGAACCAAGAACAATACCCAATTATCCAATTATGGGATATCATTTTATAAAAAACCAATCTGTCTATTTTTGTGGTTAACCGTACCTATTGGGTTTATTGAGACCAGAAAGAGCATCCGATTGAATTGATTGATTTTCTAGCTAAGCAGTTAAGCTGCGAGTATATATTCAAAAAATGAAGGAATAGGCTTAGGTATTCGGCCTTCGGAATTAAAAGTGCTTTGAAATCAAAATATTGAAAGCAAACAAACAAACAGTATACCAAAAAGGAAAGAATGAATTTAAAAGTTGAGTTTTGTTTGCTCCTTATATGCATCATGCAATATATATGCATATGCTGCCAAGATTCCGGGAGGTCAACAGTTACCCAACCCATCGACCCAAACCACACATCGACTATACTGCTTGGAAATGTTAATCGGAAGAAAGTTCTCCCAACATTCAACTAACCTTACAACTACTGACACTTGGTAGAGCCATCATTCATTTTGGAGATGTAAAATTACACTATCAATAGATGAGCTTGAGATGAGTCGCAATTTGAGAAGTTAGAAATAGTAAATTTGTTAAAGATTGATTTCGGAAAGGGGTTTGAAGGTGATTATGTATTCTGCGTATTCAGGACATTGGCAGGAATGGACGAGCGCGAGATTCCTTCCTTTCAGTCCATCACATATTATCTAGGGATAGAACACAGTTATAACTTATAAGTGGAAAATCAAAGTGTTTCGATAAGCTGAAAGAGAGAAAGACTTTGGAAAAGTCTGTATTAGTATTAGCTATGCGTGAATTGATAATCATCATATAATATGAGCAAACCGGGCAGCGAATGTCTTAAGAATATACCACATCTCAATCACTTCATACACTTCCAATATATATCGCCATGTGTAGATTTTGCTAATCAGCCATATTATACTATACAAAAGGCAAATCATCTCTTAAATCACAGATAGTGGTTACGATCCTTCAGTGTTACGAGGTTTGCCGTCTAGATCACGTGGAAGTGCCCTAGGCTCTCGAGGTGGTTTATAACTAGGCGTCAAGCAGGGACTTAAGTAATGACAATAATGAAATGCAATTCGTAACTAATAGTAGGATATACTAAATGATTGATCTTGAGCACGAAGCTCTATACAAAGGAAATCCATCTTGATTATATAGACCTTCATGCCTATGGCTAGTCAGGACCGCTGCGCGGTCCTGGACAGCCAGCGTTCCTCAGCGGTCCATAACGTGACTTAATCACGTTACCTTGGTTTAGTCATGTGACGCGGTGTGGAAGATAGCCGTCGTAACATAGACGTGGTTCGTGACAATCTCTTGTATATCATTTAGTTTTATAATTATTTTAATTAATCTTTATTTTTAAAGTTTAAAAATAAACAAATTTATATAAAAGATAAAAGGAATATTTGTGACGCCTCACACCTCCGGGTCACGTGGCATGCCCCGTTTGTATTTAATCATAGGAAAACTCTCTACTCTTGTTTTCCTTCTTCTTTTCTCCTTAGCTTAGTATTTTCTAATACAAGATACTTTACCCAGTATTCTTGAGTGTGACAATATTATTAAATAAACTGTTAAAAGGAACGACCTCACACAGGGAATAGTGGGAAGCTGATAGGGCAGAACTGAGGTAATATTGGTCTAGTAGGTTAATCTCTCTTCTAAGTTCTACGGAAGTGCGAAGCTCTCTTACAGAGAGCTTCTCAATCTAGTCCTAATAGGACTAGTGCCCTGTGCACGTGCTACGCAGGAACCATTCACTTTAACATAAACTATTAATTTATATAAATTGATATTTAAAATCGAAGAATTTATTTTATTTTATATCAAATCAAATCTAAAAGAGATTTCATAAATAGAAAGGAAAATAAAAGGAGATGAATTTACTACGGGTATATTTGAATATCCGATGAACGTTAAACATTAGTAAGAAACTATATATTATTTTAGAATGGGTCAGATCAGATCAAATCATTCATTTATATATTTTATATAAGCGGAACTCTAAAAATAGGAACTATAGTATTGTGACCAAAAGGGTGTTTATAGACCAGCAATTGTATTTAACTTAGAATCTACAGGTGAAGAGCACCTGTAGATGGGGATAGCTACTCTATATATACACAAATGAATGGCCTAGCCGCAATGGCTAGGCAAAAAGAAGTCATATTTATTCCTCCAATGATCTTACTTTACCGATAACCATTGATACCTAGTACTTGTCCGGATCTGATCCTCAGGTCACCTAAATCGCATACTAATCTCGAGTAATCGTATCATGTGTGGACATGGTTAATGTACCTGAGGTTTCTTATATAATAAAGGTGGGAGGAAAGCAGGGATTTCCGTCACAAGTATATTGTATATCGAACGATAAAAATACATACATAATCTATCTACCTCGAATTTGCATACTTCACTGATTATAAAGCTGTAAAGTTCTCTACGAGGGTATGTGTCACGATTCACCATTAGGATTGATGGTGTTACGATGGTAGCAAACTGATTAATTAGGAGAGCTTAGGCCTTGTGCAAACACGATCAGATTTCATCGAATTAGTATGTGATCTTGGTCACCTGAAGATCGTGTATGCACGCACCATCAGAAATCACGTGATAAGGAGCCCTAGGAGCCCTCAAAGCTCCTAGAGCTCCAGGAGCCCTGAGGAGCCAGAAAGCTCCTGGGGGCTCCCTTCTTCGTTCATTATATAGTCAGAGTAGTTTCATAGTTTAGGAGCTTCGTGCTCAACTTAGTTATCAATTAGTTTACCTACATTCTATTTGATCTAGTAACGAATTCACTTTCAAGTGAATACCAGTGATAAAGCCTTAACCTATAACTACCAACCGACGAACCTTAGGCAGCCGCTGCCTTTAGTACAGTATCGTTACAGTATGCTGTTCATGTATATTTTCTTCTGCGGTACTGCCAATGTAACAAAGGAACTCCACTCCTTGTCTCCAGAATGGTAGATAATAGTTAGAAACCTCCTCTGATGTTTAGATGGAACTCAAATGTGGAAATGGATCCTTGTTCAAAGTGAAAGTACTTGCCGAATCGTCATAACGGGATGTAATGCTTGATGAGTATAACAATCGAAAAGAACAAATTGGTAAAGAAACAGTATGTGATTTGGTATCATCAGTCACTAGAACAATAGGGAGTGTAATGAGCTAGCTTGACAAGTATCAATTATTCTGCCCCAGAACTCACCGCCCGGAAGCATTAAAGTGCTTCCTAGACGGCAGGGAAGATGGTGGAGGCTTGAGTGATGACAGTGACACAAAATGACATGATGATAGCCTGTTCCTCACGACGATGGGACCATTTAAAGCAAAGCATCAATTGGCAATCCACGCGTCTATTGGTACACAGACGCGAACTTAGATTTCCAAGTTTGAATACACGACATCATCATCTACCGCACAGATCACTACTATCTCCAAGCTGTTGCTGATCGCAGCTCGCGGATTCTTCCTCCTGTATGAGATAAAGGTTTGGCAACGGGATCGACAGCTTAATATGATGATCACTCCTCGACTATAGGTCCACTCTGATGATTATATGTGATGAACTCAGCTTCATGATCAAAGGAAAACTTGCCATCGATCATGAATGAACTAAATCGAACTTTCCAAAATTGCGACTACGCAGTATGTAGAGAAAATGTGTGACCCAACAGTTGTTAGATTATTTTGACGTACACCAATAAACCTGAAGTAAAACATCCAGGCTCGGAATCCTCGTAACTAATTCCGAACGACCAACCAACTGTTGGACTGACTGAGCTGAAGAAATTCTTCAATACATCACATGACCAAAATGATACCGACGAGCCAAAGCGGATAATGTGAGAAAACAAGGTATATCTGCAAGTTGGAAACATTGCAACGATGACTTACCTATCGGGTAATTTTACATCTTTTGGTATTGATAGTGGTTGCTTATCATTTTCAGCCTTTTCAACGGGATATTTGACATTTTGATTCCGATTGGGAGAGAGGGGATGACAACCAACTGTTGAACCTGTTGGTCGATGAAAGAATACGATGACATGATTGTATCTGCCGTCGGTGAATGATATGATTGACTCAATGCCGATATCAGACTTCTCTCATAGGATGATTGGCAGAGGCAAAGAATTTACTAGATATTTGCTTTTCTTTTTGATGCGCATGGCTTTGCGTCCGTTTGATTCCCTTTTGAAGAACGCCTCCAAATGATAAAATGATGATACCATATTTCGGTCCCGATTTAATGTCTTGAAGTATGGCAAGTTTGATTATCCAGGGATCAATATAGAACGATAATGGAAATGAACTTCTCCTTTGAGAATTGGAAGTCCAATAGATCAAAAGTATTGAATCACTCTACTCCTTAGCCCTTGACCCTCAGAGTACCTAGGTAGAGATTCATATCATAGTAAAGAGAAGTTGGTAACGAAAATAGGGGACCAAAAGGAAATCGTTGCGAACAGACCACATCATGTCCCTTTAGCCTTTAGCATACAAATGTTTGATCATCGGTATATCGGTTCGCCCCGCAGTAGATATTAACTTAATTGAGTATGATGGATCCTTGAGAAAAAGGGGTTCGAGATCCAGGATTTTTCCAATCGAATCAAATCTTTGCGGTGAGCAATGGTATTTCCTTGTGGTGATCTGATTGGCCGTGTGTTAGAAACAATGTAAATATATGAAATATATGCGCGGGCCTCGACCATTTTCGCATTGGGGAGTTACCGATATATTTGGTACTGGAATTCGAATACATTTATTCCGAAATGAGAATCTCGGTTCTTCGTATTCTAGAAGGTAAAGAAAACCGGCAGAGTGGATTGTGTAAGAGTGTCATTTCGATGAGAAGAATGAGTTTGTAATTGTGAGATGTAGGACGGTGAGATAGGGAGGACGGGGGAAGAGTGTGTGATAGTAGGCAGTTAGTTGATTGTGAAGATGATCAAAAGGAATATGGAGTTTTATAAGATTATTTTTCTTTTCTTTTTCTTCTTTCTTTTCTTTTTGTCTTGTTTTACTTTGTTTTGTTTCTAACAAGATCTTTTATTTTATAATGAAAATATTTAGTAGATATAATACTATGAAAGATTCCAAAAGACTCCTTCATCCGATCGATTCAAAGCTTTGCACTTTCTTCCCTATTCGAATAGATTGTAATTAAATTGCCCTACAGGGCATACATCAATTATGGGTATACGAGTATTTCTGGAGAATCAGAAAAAAGAAGTCTATCAGAAGCTTCTCCTAAAAGATCTATGGATACCTTTTAATATATCCAAATTGAATAGTTTGGTACGGAACAGATGGAACATCTGTTTGTGGATTGATTGTGATCCACTTCCCGGTAATTATCTCCCATCCATGACTTGCATCTAAAAGCATCTCGAATACTGCTATTTCCTAATGCCGAATCATGAAAATTGGTTTATACGTAGTAAGTAGACTTTGTACCGTTAGGAGGGTTAATCTGACCCTTTTAGCTAGGTAGGTAGCTAGGTAGTGGTTTTCGGAGAAGTATGGAGGTATGAAAGTATGGAGTATGCGATGGATCGAGGAGTCCGTACTCGATTACATCTTACCTATGGTTATGATTTGGATTACATTTGACATAAATCTGCAGAGATCAAATGAATCAGCTGCAAGAAAGTGCGCAAATCCGTCCCACAGAAACCAATGAAAAGTCCACAATGCATGAATATAATTCTGATCATATTTTGATAGTGATAAAGTCAAATCTGATATTGAGAAATGCACCGAGTTCTACCACCGACTTCCGACGGAATACTATCATCTTGAAAGCAATTGTAAGTGCCGTGAGTATGTACGAAGTAGTTGAATGAGTATGTTCAGGTCTTTATTTGACATCTCAATCCTTTGTAAACTTCCAATGGCTTATAGCTAGTCAATAAATGCCGAGTTCAATCCCGGGGCCAATGAAGGAAGAATATCCAGTAGTTTGGTTGTTTATCGTAGTACGTGAAAATTATACTCTAACATATTGTCACTCCTGTGATGTGATACCCTCTGAACCGCCCCATTTTGCATTCCCATCCAATGGCTCAGAGCATGAATAGAAATCATTTCGTGACATCTTTCAAGGTTTATTCGCGGTTCGGACGATATGCAGAGTATAACCAACTCCTTCAAGATATCATGCTTCACAACATTTGAACTCAACATAATCGATAATCGGAGCCACCAATGTTTGTATCACTTTCGATCCCAAGCAAACAGGTTCTTTCGGTTCCTTACCTTTGGTTTACTAGAGTACAGACCCGACAAATACCCTAAATTTTCGCTCTTATCCTTTAGATCTTCTTCTGTATATCTTATCTATATCGGGGACTTGACATGTATCCAGTATTGATCAAAATGAGGGGACGGATGAATTAGTATAGAACGAAAGTATAAATTCAAGAAGAAAAAGCAAAAAGTTGGATCATTCGGGTAGTTTATATTCTCGCAGTAGATATTTGAACGTAAATCCTATAGCATCTGTTGATCGAAATGGATAGAGTGGAAAAACAGTAAAGGCCTATTGGACACTCCTCTTTGAGATTAAACCAGTAGTATATTCATCATCTACTTTACTTGACTTGTGAATTGACGAAATCATTTGTACATTTCCAGTTATCTTTCTATCTAGTATCTTGATCGTTTTACCTACTATTACTAGATAGTATACCTCAAGTTCGTCAATTAGAGAGAAATCCCCCAAACTCCTTTATTTATATTATTATATATTATTAAAACTCGAAACCCAAAGAGGAAATAACGTCGAATCATTTCATTCGTCTCATTCGTCCCATCCATACCATTGATTAATTATCATTTATTTTCATCCCCATTCTCAGAGTCGAAACTTTTTTTCTCCCCCCTTCATTTTATGATCATTTGAACCGATGGTGGATGATGAATGGGAATGGTGATGGTTTTAGTGCCTAATAAACCAACTAAACCAATTAAAGTTTAGCTTACGAAGCAGTTACTTTCTGCCTCTCCCAAGTTAATAAATCATTAAAGCAGATTTCTCCCCCTTCCATTAAACTCCCAATCATTCCCAAGAAAGTCTTCCCTCTTCCCTCTTTCCTCTTCTATTCATAACCTCACCTACATCAAGTAAAAAAAATAAACTTCACATATTCTTGCCCTTCCGAAGTTTTCTTTCTTTTCCTTCAACATAATGTCCAAGTCAGATCTATAAGATATTCCTCAGATTTACAATACAATTACAATACAAGAGCCCCAATCAAGTTCTTGTCGCAATCTCCCCACAGTAAGGAGAAGCCCCCCAGTACGAAATATACCTACCGTATCATCAGAATTATCATTCAACACCCGCCCACATCGAAAATAATTTTAACAAACCACACCATATCTTTAAATTTTGATAAAACCTTCAAATCACTTATACACATATCCGCGAACATATATTTCCCTTGGTTTTGTGCTAGTTATCACCACTCCGACCTCTGTTTTAACAAAAAACTTTGGCTATTGTGCGGACATTTGAGATTAAAGCTTTGACAAGCGTGCCACCGGCTCCTTGCATCACAACAACAAACTTTTCATTCCTGTTTCTTCTCAACTCCAAACGATCTGCCGCTCATGATGAGTCAACAGTATTCCGAGATGTTCCAGGACTACCCGCCGAATCGATCACCAGCGTCGAGTCGAGCTTATGGCAATATGACGCTTAACCGCCAAACGTCGCGACAATTTATGGATAATTATCAAGCACCTCTTCAAAATGGAGGAGGCCTCTACACGTCTGATGAAGCTCCGCAATATAACGGAAATCAAGCTGGTTACAGAGGTCCTACGAGCAACATTAATTATGCCTACGAGAGTCAGACGTGGAACTATGGAGGTGCAAATGGAGCTAGCACAATGGGAACAGCCGGTCGGATGAGACCTCAACAACAAGCTCGCAGAGCTGAAATCCCATCTGTATGTTACCCCTTTTTACATTTTTTGTTCAACACTTTTTGCGCGCTCCCGAATCAAAACTAACATTTAATAGACCTGGATGAATTCAGGCAATCCTTCCCTCGGTGGTCCTATTACCCAAACAAGCTTGCAGCAACACAATAATCTGCCTGGCATGTTCGACCAACCTCAACATTCCCATCGTTCACCACCTCCTCCAAACCAGCAGAGCGATCACGAAGAGCTTATTCCAACCGCCATCGTTATCAAGAACATCCCTTTCGCTGTTAAGAAAGAACAATTGACAGAAATGATGTCTAACATGGGATTACCATTGCCATATGCCTTTAACTACCACTTTGATAATGGCGTTTTCAGGGGGCTGGCATTCGCTAACTTCACCGATGCTCGCGAAACCCAACAAGTCATCGATGCGTTAAACCATATGGACTTGCAAGGACGAAAGCTTAGAGTTGAGTATAAAAAGATGCTTCCAGCGGCGGAGCGCGATCGAATTGAACGTGATAAGAGAGAAAGACGAGGTCAACTAGAGGAGCAACATCGCGCACCAAACATGATTTCCACAGGCTCCCTTCACACTGCGGGATCTATGACTTCGATGAATTCTGGCCTAAGAACAACATCCCCTTCACCTGTAAACATGCGTCAAAATGTTGTCACACCTAATAGTAACACCGCAGGTAAGTACTAATTTTTCTCTCGCGCGCATCATCACCGAACTAACATTCTTGCTGCAGAATATGATCTGAATGATCCAACGACGTTGGGTTATTACACTGAGCTTCTTCTCTTCAAGAATGATCCTGAGAGGGAAGCTTATACGTTCGCACCTACGGTTTCTCCCGCGGATCGTAGAATCATCCACACTTTGGCACATAACATGGGACTAGACCACCATTCGCAAGGACACGGAGAGCTGCGTCAAGTGCAAATAATCAAGACCAAGCACACCAGCCCACCTTTGAATCAAATTCAGGCTGGATATTACAATGAATCCCAACGTCGTGGACTTAACCGAGCTGCAACAATCGATTTCAGCGAACAACGAGCCAATGATGCTGCTTACCAAATGCATACACTCGGCCGACAAGGTTCCGGCCTTCTGGATATTCCAGGCTCCCCAGGGGTACGTGACCTAATTAATGGTGGTCAAAGTCTACGAGCTGCGAAATCCTTCGCCGACCTGCGCTCTTATTCGCCATCACCTGTGCCATCGTCAGCGAGCTTCCCAGCTAATTTGAGCCAGAACATCGCCAGATTCCAAGGCAATGATTACGGTCTCGGATCGGTTACAGGCGGAACTCCCAACTTGACACCTACATCAGCAGGACCATTGGGTCTTAGAGAGGACGCATTCCTTGCCAACGGCATAAGTAACCTGTCGCTTGGATATGATCGTCAACCTCGTTCAACCGTACCTGGACGTATTGGCCAGGAGAGAGATAGCTACACATCAAATGCTGGTCCTATCGGAAGCCAGCGTCCTGTCAATGGAAACGCCGAAGAAAGCTCAAGAAGCAGTTCCAGTGCAGTTCCGGAGAGACAACCAAGAGGTCCTACCAGTGACCAGTGGAGTTCTGGGTTTTCCCGCAATAGACAGAACGGCCATGCTAGCAAAGGCAGTGATGGTAAGTTGTGGAAACTATCATTGAAGTATTTCAAGCTAACTGAATGACAGATTCATCCGAGCGAAACGGCTTCACCTCCGCTTCTCGATTCATGTAATACTCTTGAAGAGATTTACGACGTTATGAACATTAGAGCTACTGACGCGTTCTATTCCTACGTATTAAAACGTCACATTACTGGCAGCGATATTTAGTTTGTCATACCCCGCGGGAGCTCATTCTCTTTCATGCAATCTTTTTCAGAGCCTTCGATTGCCTTCAATAGGCTTGTCAACTCGGCTCTTGTTACTGTAATTACATTTGTGACCTCGATTTCTCATCTGAGAGCACCTGCGCTCTAGACTCATTTTGTATCGCGGTATATACACGTTTTGCTTAATATTATCACCGATTGGCTTCCGCGAACGACGACATAACGAATCAACCAGGATACCATTAAATCGACAGGGCAACCTTGACGATAACGCTACTATGACTTCCTTCCGGTATCCATCAAAAACAAGGATTCGGATTATTTTTAACGTCTTTGAACATCAAATAATAATAAGGGTCTGCCACACCCCCATTTCTACACACGATTGACGATTGTAACGTCCCGTCACGCTATAAAATTTAAAAAAGTACCTTGGTCTAAAGTTCCAGATATCGACTAAACCAACACCAACACCTACTCGCTGGATCTCGAGTTGAATTTGTAGGGCTGACTGAGGGATATGGAATCATTGTACTTTAATTTGTTTGCTACTCATGTTGGTCATCGAAGTTTGAAAATTCTTGTACTGTTTGTTGCTGGGCTATTAGTTTGGGAGGGGGAAGTGGGGAAGGGGGAGGTTGGGGGTCGAATGCCATGGATGCATGTCTGATTTCAAGGTGCATTGGATCCAGGTTCTGATTGGATGAAAGGAAGAGTAGGAATCCGATGCACTTTTCGCGCTTATTTGTGCTGCAACTGATATTATCATGTTATCATGGCGTCTGGTGGTGGGGGACAATAGGATATAGGGAAAACAATCACTCATCATCTACTGTTTGAGTTATCACCATGCCATTTGTGAATTTTTCCCAACTATCTTGACTTTCCCATTCCCTCATCAAGTGAACTATAGATTCCCCCTTCACCAAATCGATTCCAATATTTAGCTTCCCTCACCGCCATCTTTGACTCCACTCGAGTTGTGGCTTCCGATCTATACGGGAGGCAAATATACATCCGAACTCGTGAGACTTGATACGGTACCTACTCAGTGCTCGTAGATGTTTGAATTGGGTAGTTGAAAGATTCCCTTGTGATTTGGTGATAGGTGGACGATTATTAATATTGTGGATATCGAATAGTTGAGATTTGATGTGAGTGGATGTGGTGTGGAAGTAGTGGTATGTGATGTAGAATATCTACCTAGGTAGGTAGCCAAAGTAGGTAGATGGGATTTACGAAGGGGAATCTTGGATGGTTGAGTTGATGTTTGTGGTGGGTAGAAAATCTCAGATGGCTTTTAATTGGTCGTTCGACTTCCATTCAGCTGAACGCTTAATATCATGCCTCGTATATTAGGCATCATAGGCAAGCTCCAGCTTAAGCTCCATTGAAATTTACCTTAAGACAAAGTCAAATAATTTATCAACATCTTTCCATCACACCCATCAAGGCCTCATTAATTTGCTGGTCTTGCCATTTCCTTTCAATATCCAAATATGTCATCACTTTATAATCTCGAGCCTCAACCTACCGCATCATGTATTCTTCATACCACATCCGGCGATATCTCTCTCGAGCTTTGGGCGCAACAAGTCCCCTTAGCGTGTCGTAATTTTCTGCAACATTGTCTCGATGGTTACTATGATAATACTATCTTTCACCGATTAGTACCAGGCTTTATTCTACAAGGTGGTGATCCTACTGGTACTGGATCCGGTGGAGAATCTATCTATGATGGCGGCGAATTTTCAGAGGAAAATGGGATATGGCCTATGGAAGAGCGAAAAGGTCAGAATGCGGGATCGAGAGGAGTGGGATTTAAGGATGAATTTCATAGTAGGATAAAGTACAATAGGAGAGGAATGTTGGGCATGGCAAATGAAGGGAAGGATACGAATGGGAGTCAGTTTTTTCTGACTTTGGGTGATACCCCAGAGTTGACGGGGAAGAATACTTTGTTTGGTCGCGTGGAGGGAGAAACGATTTACAATTTGGCGAGGATGGGAGAGGCGGAGTGTGGTGATGGGGAGAGACCGTTGTATCCTACGAAGATTACGGGGGTGGAGATTTTGGTTAATCCGTTTAAGGATATGGTTAGGAGGGAGAGGGTTGCAAAAATTGCGATGCCTGAGAAGAAGGCCCCGGAAAAGAAAAAGAAGAGAAAGGCTGGGAAGCAATTGTTGAGTTTCGGGGACGATGGAGAGGAAAATGTGGAGGAACCGGTGGCTAAGAAAAAGGCGAAGTTTGATACGAGGATTGTAATGGATGATGGAACTCTAGATATTGAACCCGAACCGGACACCAAGACGAAACCTGCGTCGAAAAAGAAAGCATCAAAATCACGATCATCAGAAGCTCCTAAATCATCGCCAGAACCAGAAGCAAGAGCATCCCCTAAATCTTTGCCCAATAGAGCCGCAAAGTTTGATCGAGATATTTCGTCCTCTCCAGAACCTCAAGTTCAAAAGGTTACCTCTTTACTGGACCGGACAAATGCACAAATTGCAGAACTTAAAGCCTCCATGAAACGAAACGTTCAAACAGCCCCTGAGCCCGAAAAGAAGAAATCTGCTCTAGAAGCAATGATACCAGCAACATCCGTTCGTGGACGAAAACGTAATGGGAATGGGAAGTCAAATACAAGTAACGATCAAGCGTCCCTAGATATCCTACGAGCATTTCAAGAAAAGTTAGAAGCTGCCCCGCCTGAAAAAGAAGTGGCTAAACCTGCATCACACGAAGAGGCTGAAGCCAAGCCTGGTGAGAATGGAACAGCTGATGACGAAGAAGCTGCATTATGTGATTTACACTTCATCGCGAATTGTCAGTCTTGTCAATCATGGGAAGCTCAAGGGGAAGAAGAAGAGGATGTCGATTTTAATGATAAGGGATGGATGTCACATGCATTAAGTTTCAAGGAAGACAAATTAGGCAAGGATCTGAGTTATAGGAAGAAAGCTGAGGAGGAATTAGTAGTTATTGATCCTAGAGAGAAAGCTAAAACGCTAAAGGAGGAAATGAAGGCGAAAAGGGAAGCGAAGGCTGGAGGTTCAACGGGGAGGGAATGGGATATTAAGAGGAATGAGAAATTGGCGCGGGGATCGGCTTTAGCGGGGAGAGGAGCTAAATAGATGGATGATTGGGATCGGGAGTTGTATGGTGGGCGTTGCTCAGATACCCGGAGTAGCAATTAAGAGGCTCAGTGTGGCGGTAATAATAGGAGATGCGATCGTGGTGTATGTGATCTAAATCTTAGCTTGAGAGCGGGAATATGCTCTTGGTTACGATGGGAGGGTTGGAAGTAATTAATTATATCCTTCCTTCCATGCGCTATAGAATATAATTAGGGGAAGTGAAATAAATAAAGATTAATGATGTATTTATTGGACATATGATGAAATATAGGGATTGGGGATTTGGGATTTGGTTAGAGTTTGGGTGAGTTGGAAGGCTGGGGATTTGGATTATTTGGGTGTGTGGATTTTGAGGTTGAGGTTGAGGCTGAGGTTAGTTATTCGGAGATGGGATGGGCGTTAGTGAGTTCAAATAATAGATAGTGGGTGAATAATTTACTAGTAAGATCTTACTAAAAAAAGATATAGATGCTCAACGGTAACTCCCGCAAGGCTGTCAGCCTTGCACTTATTAGTCATCATTACCATCATCAGATTTTATAGACGAATCCAACTGGTGGTGTGGTGTGGTCGTCAAACTTTGAAGATTACCTTATTACCTTACCTGTCACCTTATTGTTACCTACTCGGTTTTATGAAACCGGACATATTTCCTGAGGGAGTACCAAGATTTCTTAAATAATCATGAATAAATCATAAAATTTTACCAGTTTGTCCTCGTACGTTAGTTAGCATCGATCGATGAAACATTTTTATGAGGAACAAATCTCAAATTACCAATTACCAATGATCATAATTCTCAAATTCCCATTCAATTGACTTCTTGCTTCCAAAGATCCAAATATAGTAGTAAAAGTCTCAATCTAAATCACCCACAATAAACATTTTAAAAACTTTCCCAAACACACAACGAAGAAGATTATCAACCTTTTGCATCATACATAACCCCACTCCACTACCTTCCATCAACCCCCTTCAACCTTTGTTCAGAACAAGAAGTTATTCTAAGAATCATCTCAACACATCCACCATTGACTCATATCTTCCGACCAGACCTTTGATCTCCGCGTTCCAGCATTTATAGATACATTCTTTCCTTCCTACACATTTCCATCCATCTATCTACTCATCGCCGAGCCACTACCAGAATCTCCCGCGACAATCGCAAAAGGGCAAACATTTTCCACCATAGACTTGTCATTTGATCTTCGAGGTTGGCGTCGCATTTTAATTTGATTGAACAGGCTAGGGAGGCTACAGGTAGTCTCGATTTTAGACCCGTGTATCATTTGCTACCGTAGTAAGATACGGCTGGACGCTTTCCTTTCCTACATACCCACGTCCCTCCACACGACCTCTACTTCTCCCCTCGCGTACACCTACATCATCTGTAAAGATCAGTTCCACGCCAGATCGCGCAGAAGTTCACCGAATGTATTCTCACATGCCTTCAACAAATCCGAGAAAAAGAGCTGCACCGGGAGCCTCGTCGACTGTTCAGACACCGCAAATGCAGCAGACGTACAATGCAGGTAGCCAGCTACCTAATGCAGACTTTCTGCGCTGGAATCAAAACCCCGATGCTCAAAATTTTACAGATCCAACATCAAACAATTATATGAATATTTTCGGAGCAAATGGTCTGCCGCAGACGACTGCTGGTTTTGACCATCCCATTAACGCGCAACCTCATTCTACACAATTGGCTCGCAGACCAAATATCAATAATAATCGCCAAATTGTCGCGCAGCGGACGTACGATAGTACGGGTGATCCTTGGCCATATGGAGATGATACCATAATGGATTCACAGAATGGACATGGACCGAATGGGGAAAATGATGATATTGAGGCTTTGGAGGAAAAGGCTGCGGTTGCGAAGAGAGATGCTCAATCAAAGCGAAAGCAAATTCCTCCATTTGTACAGAAGCTAAGCAGGTAAGTCCCCTCCTTTGAATCTTGCATTAGGATGGTTTGCTAACTTTCTTGACTAGTTTTCTTGATGAATCGAAGAATACAGAACTTATACGATGGTCCGATCGGGGCGATTCATTTGTGGTGTTGGATGAAGATGAGTTTGCGAAAACTTTGATACCGGAACTATTCAAGCATAATAATTATGCCTCATTCGTTCGACAACTTAACATGTATGGTTTCCATAAGAGAGTGGGACTTTCCGATAATTCCATGAAGGCGAGCGAAAGAAAGAATAAGAGCCCTAGTGAATATTACAACCCTTACTTCAAGCGTGGACATCCAAATCTCTTGTGGCTCATTAATAAACCAAAGGGTGGGACAAACAAGATTAGGAAAGGACAGCCTGGAAGAGGGAAACCCGAGGAGATGGTAGATGGTGAAAGTGATGATGATGCAAGAGAGATTGAAGAATTTGGACCGAGTAATTATCCTAACAATGCAACCACAAGTCGAGCGATATCAGTTGCGCCAGAATCTGGTCCATTACAACGGCGAGAGATAGCTTTGGTACTCTCCGATATTCAAAAGCAACAAGGTGCCATTTCACAGGCCATCACACGTCTGAGAAAAGATCACAATCAAGTCTATCAGCAAGCTATCGCTTTTCAAAATCTTCATGAACGTCATGAAAGTTCGATCAATGCTATTCTTACATTTCTCGCTACTGTTTATAACAGGAGTTTGGATGGCCAAGGAGCTGAAAATATTACTCGGATGTTTCAGAGTGGTTTGAATCAACAAGGTCAACATCAACAACAAGGCAATGTTGTGGATATTGGTGATTTAGGGACTCCTCAACAACAGCAACCTCCTGGGAGTAGCAGTCCGGTTCTACGAAAAGCACAAAAATTATTGACAGCAGGACCAATGGATCGAGAAAATAGTCACGTTTCCGAACCCTCACCGGCGGCTTCTAGTCCAAGGAATCAATACTCCACACCACGTTCTGGAACCGTTGAAGAACTTTTCGAATCTCCTAGCGATACCACGACAACGAAAACTGAACCACAGAGGGATATGTTAAATCTGATCAATAATACCAATGCACAAACTCGATCTGATAATAATGCTATGGAATTCCCGGATATGCTGACTCATTATGAAAATGCAAACGGCAATTCCCCGCTTACTTCTGAACAACGGAGCAACATGCTCAATATTATCGCTAGCACGTCTTCCACCCCAGGTTCCAATAATGCACTGGTCAGCCCAGCACCTCAAGCTCCTCACTTAGCACAAATGGCCTACACGCAAAGTGAAATCGATGACTTGATGAGGTTACAACATCAACAAAGTGATCGTATCGCGAATCTTTCTACGGTCCTTCAACCTCTGAGTCCTTCTGGTTCCATTCCTGGTGTTCAAGGTGATTCATATTTCAACAGTACTGATTCCATTGATCCTCATAATTCAAACCTGGACTTGGATCAATTTTTGGATTCGGGTGCATTTTATGGTGCGAGTAGTCCAGTGAATCCGAACTTCAATTTTGATGATTTTGGGAATGGTGTGGATGGAAATGGATTTGGAGGTGGAGAGAGTCAATTTGATGCGAGTATGGATGGGGTAACTGATGGTAATGGAAGTGGAAGTGGAAGTGGAAATGGAATAGGTAGGGTTTTGGAGACTGTGGCTAGTAGTGAGACTGCGAGTCCAGCGGATGAAGGTCATGGGATGGTTGATGGGAAGGGAAATGGAATAAGTAGTGGGAATAGTAGTGGGAATTTAAATGATGATATTACGAGTAATAAGCGGAGGCGGAAGGCTTGAGGGATAAGACTCGGAGCAGAGAAGAGTAGCGAAAATTATGGGATGGTATGTTGAGATTGGGTGTCAAGGGGCGTTTTTTATCTAGGAATGGGATGGATGGATGGATTGGTGGGTGGGTAGCTTGATGGATGGGTTGATCGATTGATCAAGAGTGATCTGATTGATAGTTGTGAATATTACTAGGCACATTAGCTGGCTATATGGATGATATTTTTTTTTTTTTTTTTTTTTTTTTTTTGGCTCCTGGAGTTTGTGCTTATATGATCATTCATTCAATCTTCAATCAGTCAGTCAGTCAGTCAGTTTATATACATGGAAACCTGGGATGCAAAGGTTTATTTATACTGGAGGGATGGAGGAAGATATGAGATATGGGATAGGATGGATGGGATGAGATGATAAAAGTTGAGATGAGGAAATAAAGTAAGAGAAGAAAGAAAATGAAGAATTTTCGGAAAATATGTTTATAGTATAGTATACTTTAGGATTTAGGATCTGGTATATTAATTAATTAATTCTATTTATTTATTAGTGATTGTTTATTATTAAGCTTATTATTTTATTGATTGATAGACTGATCTTTGCTTTGATGAAATTTTGGATAGAGGGGTAAGGGAGAGGGGGGATTAATTTTTAATTTGATGTGTGTTGTAACTTGTTTGGTATTTGTAGTGTAGATGTGGGTGTGTGTGAGTATATGGGGATGGGGAGTGTGGATTAATGGATATGGATATGGATATGAATTGGGATCGGGTTTATATCGTTATTTTTATTTTTTTAAGGAAGGAAAAGGAGGGGATGTGAAGGGGATGTATGGAGATGTAGATGAAAGGGAGGGAAGGGGGATATAAATCTCTAAACACTAGATCATAAATCCAATACTAAATACTCTACTTTTAAACAATTCTTCTCTTGAGTTATTTTCTCTTGTTAAAAATATGAAATATTTATATAACTTGAATCATGTAATAAATAAATAAATATTTAATAAAAGAATTTCCTCTTTCTCTATCTCCCCCGCTTTTATTTTCCCTTCTTATTCACTCTCCACTACAGACACCACAGATACACTTGAAAACTTATAATGAAAATATCAATATACTAATATCATACTCAAAAACACTAGCAGCTAGTAGTATTATACATCTATACTCACCTCTTCTCTTCTCTTGAATCTTATTGAAGTAATAAATAATAATTTCATCCCCCGATATAAAAAAAACTAAATAGATATTTGAAAATATTAAAGAGATATTCTTTATTTCCCAATCCTGTAATTATAATTTCTATTAAATAGCTTCTTTTTGAGGAGCAAAACGGAGAAGAATCCGGATATTGTATGTGAGTATTTCTTTGAATGTCTAGTAGAGAGAACTAAATATAGATATTACTTTATACTGATTTTGTTTATGGATATTCATGTAATCGTTACGAGTGATAGTAAAAATGGCTGTAATTTCTGGGAATCGGGTGCGTGAATAAGTATCTGGATATTATCAATACACTTCATCTATCCTATCATACAGGTTCAGACATGGGCATCCGTATCCTACCCGGGGTAATTGACCTCTATAATGTGGTTAATCTACTCTATAACCCTCGAGTAGGGTGGTTTTTCGACTGGGTTTACTCCGGCTACCTGGATTTACCCTACCTTTTGCTCAATTTTGTATACGTTTCAATCTGGGCGATTAGATGATCAGAAGAGTGCGCTGAAGACCCAAGCGAAGCTCTTCTATATATTTAATTGTCTCAACCCATAGCATTTGTAATAACAGTTCTCGAGGTTATATATCTCCGCTTCCGGACTTAGACTATGACCAGGAAAATTTGAGATGTGGCCAGAGAACAGGGTGATAATGAGAAATCAATACCACTGCTACTTCAAGTCATTGTACTTCCTTTCACCTGCAAAAGGAATAGCTCTGAGCATTTAAAATTACTGAAATTTGGCACCGAGACATCCAATTTCTTACGTGCAATGCACTCCTCATTGCGTGAAATCAAGAAATATAAGTATATAGTAAGGAACAGAACGGAAGGATTATATACATCTTCCGCGAACGAGCAACTCATACAATTCTTGGAAATCCCAAACTGCAAATTGATACTTATCAACCATAACAGGAAATAAAATTAAAACTTATGAGTCATCTTAAGCAAAGCCCCAAAGAATCCGAATCAAAACCTCGTCCTTTCTCAATTTAGACATTGTATATTTCCAAGTATTTGCTAGGACCTAACGGACTTGGCAAGTATCATACAGGGAGCGACTATTTCCTCCTTAAATCGCAACCCCATAGTCTTCTAAGATACTATTGATGACTTAATCTGACATGCCAAGTTCCGCTTGGAATATTACTTTCCGTGAAGTTGCTAGCACCTTGTGGTAATGAGTCAATTCTTTTAAATCCGAATAATTTAACTTTGCGAATTCCTACGAGGTATCCCATAAGGTCTACGAGTAGATGATGCAGAGTGTCGTCATGTGGCTAATAATCTATGCCTGACAATCAACCTTACTCCTTTCAAGCTTCAACGTTAGCAGACCACCGACGAAGTTCAATCCCATGTTATTTTGGGGAAATCCCCCGCATCGAATCGTGTAACGTGGGATGTAAGAAACTTGGAATATAAAATTTCCAATTGCTCTAGATACCTGCCCATAATCTGAATTGTGTACCTCTGTTCGAGTACTTGCAACAGAATGACGGAGGATCATGCAAGAATGACTAGTGGATTTATCTTTCTATTTAGGTGTGAATAACTGTGATGGATGATTTAATGAGAAAAATCACTTATTCACACTTAATTACATGTCCTCGAAAATTTTTAACTAGAATAGAAAATTGTCAGCGAGACATATATCTCTTGTAGGAGCTCGGCGATTGTCAATGTACGCCCATTACAGGAATAATCCGAATCCGTAGTGAACAAAATGCTTATTCCTTCACCAAATTTTCTACGCTGTACTACCATAGCAATGAGACGTTTAGAAATACAATTAGTCCTTTTGTAATTCGTCGTTAGATTCTACGAGGTATTTTTCGTAATATCGCAAGTATTAATTAGCAGCTAATCCCGAATATTCCGACTGAAAATTCTCACACAGAGTACACAAGCCATGTGGACACTGGACAGCCTTATAAGTCTTTACCCAAAAAAGTTTCCCCATTTTTCATGGCACAGAAAATGACATCAGATTTGAATTAAAATCAAGCTTGAATTCCTATGTTTTGAACCTCGGTCACTCGTGCACAGTTGAATGGTCTATTTGATCTAGAACATTAGCGAGAAAAGTAGCATGGTAAATAAAGATCATACTGTAAGGTAAGATCGGTCTATATATAAGAAAGTATCGTGACCGGTGGTTACAACGATCTTTTTTGTACCACTCCAGCCAATTATAAATAGTTCTGACTGTATTATCAGTTGTCGATTAAGCCTATTACTATCACTAACAACTTAGAGAAGCCATTATCATGCCAATATCAATTTGACCTAGTGCAAGATATTGATGAGGCGCCGATCGTTGAAGAAAAGGGGTTTGAGCTCAATGTACGCGAGATTTGCAGATCTGATTATATGTACCTGATGCTTCACCATAAATCGATGATTGCAGGACCAAATTCGAAATTTATCAACGTATAAATGCTTTTATGACATCGTCCTTTTGACGGGATTCCAGGAAAAGGCGACTCAAAGAACTCAAAGTTCGCAATATGGTCCGAGTCGTTATCTTGTGGCTGATGAAACCGATGAGTTGCGGGGATGATTGATGGTAACTTAGATGAAGGAAAGTCATCATCTCAATAATGCAAATTTCCATTCTTAGGACCACCAAAAATGGTCTGTAATACGGCATAACATAACTCCATGTATATGGCTCATCTCACCGGTTTCTGAAATAGCATGGCAAATTGATTGGTGGAGTCCATAGGTTTAGGAGCAAAACGTGATAGTACAGCCCGGAAAAATGGAGAAATGGAGAAATGGATTATAACTCCGAATATTGCATGCATATCGCCGTGCATATCGAAGTGGTTGTTTAGTATAAGCAAAATCATGGCGTGGCAGATTTATAGCCGTTATATTTGTGAAGATTAGAAGAGCCTCGCTAGTTATATTAGTCGGGATTTAAGAGCGAGGGAGGAATGATTCACTAAAAAACCTTACTGTTTTCTCCTGCTTTATATCATAACCTTAAATTACAAGTCTGCATAACTCACTGCAAGCCTGATTGGTCTGCTCGTCCATTTTTTATGATCATTATTTCTGCGTCAGGAAATGCTGGACCCCTGCCTATCAAGCATGGTTCTGCATGTGCCCACAGTACCCGTTTTTGGAACAGTAACCCCGGTTTTTTCAAGACGAACGCAGTATGAAGCCCGATATATACCATAATGATGATTCCCATAATCTGACTTGCGGATGCTCAGCCTTCCGATCATGCAACGTATCCGGTCAGTAAATTATTGATTAATCATTTATTTCTTGCCGTGATCCGACATGATTGTAAGATAGGACGTATATGAGCTGTCAAAGGAACAATATGCGGAAAACCATACCTCCACCAGACGCCTGGTTTCATTTGAACCCTCTCGTATTTTTAGCCAACCTGCACTCTTAACGACACCTCTATATGACGCTTTCCTCGGAACTAGTAGTTAATTTTATGCTCTTCAACGAACAACACGAATGTATGGGAATTTTCGGAGTACATCCAGTACTTTACATTCAATTGACTGATCATCAACACTCGCTCACCCCTTGCAAAAATGGTTGGAGTTTCAAAAAAGTCGTTCATAAAGAAAGAGGTCCCTAAACGTTCACGAGCATTCAGTACAAGAGCTAAGACAGGTTGCAAAACCTGCAAGTGAGTCAATAGCCACATGTTCTTTTGTTTTACCTCGAACAGCTTCCGAGAAGTCATGTTGTGCTTCTGATGGATGGATCTTGCATCATTTTCAATAGCCCAATCTTGTTTATGGCTCGCAATCTTCTGGGAGAAACTATGATGGACTTTGCTTGTTTCATTTCTTCAGGGACAATTATTGTACCTAAACAGGTCAACTGACGTCTCTCTTATAGAGTCCGGCATGTGAAATGCGACGAAGGAAGACCTGGGTGTAAGAAATGTTTCCAGACGGGTAGAAAATGTGACGGCTATGCCCACTGTGCTCCTAGTCCGAATCCTAAATCAAGTGCAATTTCATCTGCTATCGTCTCGAATTCTTTCAACGGTATCACAAATCAACTACCGCCAGCAATTCCTGATTTTCTGTCCCCATCTCTATCTGTTAGTGACCGGGAGCAGCACTCTTTCAACTTTTTCCACACACAAAGTGCACCTCAACTAGGCAGTTGTTTCGGCTCGAAATTTTGGAATCATTTCGTTCTACAGGCCTCTCATCATGAGCCGGCAGTTCGACATGCGGCTATTGCCCTCGGTTCTTTGCATGAGAGGTTCGAGTTGGAGGACAAATTTATCTCTAAGATGACAGGTGATACCGAAGAGAATTCCTTTGCTTTAAAACAGTACGTAAAAGCCATAAGTTGCCTAGTGGAGCCGAATATGTCTGTAAACACCAAGCACACATCTAAAACGGCGAATGTGGCGTTAACGGCTTGCATATTATTCATATGCTTTGAGGTAAGTGTCATCGGAATCATCACTAATTCGTTGGATACTAACTGATGATGCATCTGAAGACTTTAAGAGGACACCACGACTCTGCCCTCGCACACATTGATGGTGGGGTAAAGATTTTCTCAGAACTACAAGTATCAGGAGAATCGAAAGCTATCCCAATCGAAGACCCTCCTGAAGATCACATTCCTGTCTCGATATTTCGTGTTCTATTTAGCCGGCTTGATACGCAAGCCTCTGTTTTGAACTCAAGGGCACGCATAATTGATGGCGGATCCGACTCGCCACCGAACTCTATTCCAGACAGATTTCTGAGCGTTGAGCAAGCGCGTGAGGTGCTGGAATCAATTTGGACATTCAGCGGAAGAAGTCTCCTATCCTGTTCCATGTACAATGGTGTCCCCCTTCCACTCCCTACCAGCGATGAAGCTAAACTTCTAATATTATCTCGCCTCGAAAGATGGAACCGAGCATTTGAGTTATATTCATGCGCAACAAACGAAACTGATTGCATCGAATTAGCCAATCCAATGGAGAAGCGAGCGAGGAACCTGCTCCGCATGCACAAAACGATGACAAAAATATTGGTCACAACTTCCACAACTTATCCTACTGTATCCAATGAACCAGATGAGCTATTGTGGGATAAATTCCAGTTAGAATTCGAAGCAGTGGTGAGATGGGCCTTCGAAATTATCGACATACCACCCAATTTCCGAAGGGGAGGTCGCAAGGCAGCAAGTTTTACATTAGACAATGAGATACTTCAGCCATTATTCCTGGTAGCCACAAAATGTCGACATAGAAGCATAAGGAACGAAGCCATCCAATTATTGAAACAAGCTGATAGACAAGAAGGTTTGTGGAATAGTCTGCTGAGCGCAAGAGTAGCCGAGAGAGTTCGTGATATTGAAGAAGCTGGTCTGAGCGAAGGAATGGAGATAGTCCCAGAATCCAAGCGCCTAAGGAATATTACTATGAAGTTTGAGTTTGACGGTTGTCATGGGAGAAGAGCGTGGCTTGCATATCTTTCTCCTTCCACGTATGATGGCGGAGAATGGATTCAACTTTATCAAGGTGATACAGCATCTGAGACTGTCAAAACAGTGAGCGGGTGGACATGTTCATATATTCAGAGATAATATTTCTGATCTTGGAATGGTTAGTAGGGAGCATTCCTTCGAATCTCCATGAACATGTGGTATCAAATAAGAATCGTCCTGTATTTGCGCGTGACTGGAACTGGAAATACCTCGGCATCGGTGTTCTTCCTATACTAAGAATGGATGTTCGGATGCATGATGTAGTAAAGAGAGCATTAAAGAAGTGCTGAGACTGTCACGTTTATCCACGCAATGCTGGTAGACCCAAAGGCATGACTTTCGTGAAGTAAGTTCACATCCACCCAAGATAGCTCGAAGTAAACTCTGGGTGAAACCCAATTGTGATCGGAGCTTAACTCAGGATAATTAACAGGAGCCACCGCTGTTGACGCCAGCAGCAGGATTGGTGTATCGGATCGCGGTATGACTCGGATGCAGTGCCGCACTAGAGTGTCGGGGAGCTGCAAGCATACTGATCGGTTCATGCCTCTTGACTATTTTTGGACAAGCACTACGTATTCAGGTACCTTGTAAATGTGAGCAATCAGCAAATGATCGAGTTTTTGACACCTCTGATTAATGCTACTCTGACAAGTAAGGGATCCGTCGTACATGTACAAGAATGACTAGCAGGCAAGCGTACAGGCTGCAACGTTACAATAAAGATTAATATTCAATCATGCAAATTGCATCCTTTAAGACACCGATATGTGCTTCAACCTCAGCATTCAAGATCATCCAGGTCCCATTGAATTTGCCCAGGATATCAGGTTAGAGATTTCGAATCTATAGGAATATGGGTATTGAAAGATAAGATTTTTCGACATGTTTATGGTCATACCAAAAATTCTAAAATAAAAGCCGGAGATTGAAATGTTTATTGAATGTCGATGCTGATAATGGTCAGGATAATGGTGGTATGCCAAGTGCCTTTCGCAAGAGACATAGAAAACGACACGTTTATCACGTGAGACTGTTACGTAATATTTTCTTTACGTAATCAATAATTTGGTGCGTGAATCTTCAGATATAATTAAGTACAGAATATTGTCTCTTGATTATCTCTAGGGATTCCAACTTATTCCCATATTTTTGAACGGCCTAGAAATTATATTCCTATAAAAGCAATTAGGTTGGCGCATTCTGAAAGGCCTCTCGAATCAATAATAGCTAATAGTTTCAGAACTCCTCGCGTCAAGTTCAATTTCACTCCAGCTCATTTCCCGCCTAGGCTCTCTAAGCTGACGGCTTCGAACCTTCATGGAGTTCTGCACTGATCTTGGCACGAGTCAAGCTAGAATGATTCCATGACACTATTTTCATTATTTCCCTAGTTGGTAAGTCCGGTCTAGGATGACCCATCTAAGGATCTTCAAACTCGAAAGGCCATAAAGCCAGTACTCCGTATGATCCACAATCCATAGCTCGCTGTTATCGCTAGTGGACGTCCATGGTCGCCATATGTTTTCGCATGGCAATGCAAGATGTAGGAAGTTCCTCATCTTCCTAGTTCTTTGGTTTTTTGTATCTATGACAATACTTAACGACCTAGGACCTGGATCCTTCCATGACGTGCTACTTCGCATGCCTTTCCGTGGAAAAGATTGAACATAACTTGCGTACATCAGATCACTTCAATCAGTCATTACCACATATACAGTCGCCATTGATACTGCGGGATTCTCTTCCGTATATGTCATGCATACTGTGCTCTTTGTCATCTCCGACCACTTTTGAGGATGGGGGTACAACAAGGAAGCTTGAAGCCCCCAAAACCTGTGCTGATGTGTGGAGCTTTGAAATTAAAACGTGCAAAGATCAAAGACTTTGACTGCCAGACCACGGAGAAGCTCGTAGCAACCTATTGGGACGTAGGATCGTTTAATACTAGAGCAATGCGGCTGACCACGAATGACCGAACAAGCTCCCAGCATCGGGAAATTTAGGCACTGGAAAAGGTATGCCCCTCACTTTTATTTGGTTTGTCTTTGTTATTTTTGTTTTTCCCCGAAGCATATTATTTTCAGAACAAATACCGAGGCCAATGAGAATCATGGATTGAAAACGATTCTTGTTTGAATATTTCATTCTTTCATTGGATAGATTTTCCGTCGGATTAACCAGTAGTAACTGAGGTCTATCATTCTGCACATTTGAATCCGATAAATGTCATTAAAAAACAAGTATCACAGTAAAAGTTTGGGAATTAAATTGAGTCAGTTTAAATTCCCATCCTAGCTCAAGTAGTCTAGTCTATTTCATTCCAAGATCTTTTTTGATATCTACAGCTCATAGCTTACATGTTGACCTTGACGCCAGCATAAGAAATCTAGTGCTCAGCTACCCTGAAGCTTGGTCATTCTATACATTATCCGTCCCATCATCAGATAAACAATCATGAGACTCTTCAACATAACATGAACGAACAACTATATTAAGTGAATCTTCCAATAAACCAGGCATGAGTAAAATAGTAGCAAAAGTACTCACATCATGTTGGCCTTGCGCCATAACACGGCTGGCCACCCCTTGTATTTTTTTATTTTTTTTCCAATCGTCATTTTCAAATCTTCATACTTTAGCTTCCAGAAAAATTTCTTTGTTGTCGCCTCTCTATCAATGATGCATCACCCGCACTTCCAACCTACTTAGTGGGCACAAATCCATGAAAGGAAGGTCACGCCTAACAAACAAAGACTTACCAACAACAAATGAGAGAGTCTTGATGAATGATTGTGAATGAAACAATTGCATGAAGAACACCTTCAACCTCATCTGTAGAGACAATTTTTTCCTACTCAATTGCTCGTTGACGCAAGATTCAGATTTTTCCTTCTTATTTTCCAATGCAATTTGACCTCAACTCTTGATATGCGAAGTAGGATTACCGTCGGAATTGATTGGCCATTTGGAACCTCGCTATTGATGTTTTCGTCCACACCTCGGTTTGTTTTATCTCACCGGTACCACGAGACTCTTTTTAAAGAACAAACGTCACATCGACGGAATGTTTGACTGAGGATCTCAATTCTTTTCGAGAAGAATTGCCAAGATTATACCTGGGATCTATCTCTACAGCCTCGTTATTCTTTCTTGCTGGCGACAGCGCCGCGCTGCGTGTTGATCGGATTCCTCCGACTCACATGAACGACTAACTACATTGTTGGAATTGCTTCTTGATATCAAACAAAGAACTTCAGCGTAGATTTCAACACCTAGGTTATCCCATTCCTCAGGAAATTCACACATTATCGGATCATTGACTGGCAAGCACAACGAGAATACCACAAGGTATGATGGAGCGTCGACCACAATGCATAACGGTACCTAGCTATCCTTCTCTGCTAAAAAATGGAACATCTCATTCCTCACCTCTCTCCCCCCTAACCCCACCTCGACGGCTCTACCAACGCAGCTTACTCCCCAGCCCACCCATTTCACCACATCTCCTCAGACCCCCTCCCCTTATCCCATACCCCTGGATCTGGCGCTGTCGCATATGTCACTCAGTCTACCGTCTCGGCGTGACCCGACGCTGCCGTAAGAAATCCCCACTACTCCTCTCCATAGGGAGCCGAGGAACGGCCAACACGCCCTAGAACAAA
>NW_001820834.1:2521681-2561356 GCF_000146945.2 Sclerotinia sclerotiorum 1980 UF-70 | reverse complement strand
ATTCCCTCGCCTCCCTAAACCCCTCCTCCAAAAGGAAAAAGAAACGCCGTCGCCAACCCCGCGGCTGCCGCGCCGAATTCGATTACACAGGCTGGGAACACTACAACCAGTGGCGACGGGAAACCTCGCTCCTAAAATCCGAATCCCGTGCCCAGCACAACCCACACTTCATCCCGCCCTTAAAAATCGGCAAAGACTGTTACCGCGACTGCGACTTTCCCTCGGAGTGTCAAACGCTGCATTTACGATCTGCCGTCCCATCCAGCACGCGGAAGAAAAGCGAACCCGAATTGATCTTTCCCATTTCTCCTATTAGTCCCGAGGAACGTCAACGCATAGATGATGAACGCGAGGATCAACAGTTAATTTTCGATATAGCCGCTACCACACCCCCAGCTACTCGCGCATCCAAAGAACCACACAGCTCTTCTAATCTCATCCCCGTGATTTCCTCCCCCAATCTTAGTATCCTAGTCGAGCGTGAACGACGCAAGAGTCTTGAAGCCGAAAAACGCGGATTAGAACACGAGGCGCAATTTATCGTTAGTCCTTTAACGAGTCATACCGCTTTCGCGGATATAGTCTACGGCAGCAAGGGATCATCAAGTCCGAAAGGAAAGGAACGTGAAGATGAAGGACATGAAGATTGGGATGAAACAAACACGGAAGCATTAGACGATTTGAATCCTCCCGATATGGATAACCTGGGAGAAGAAGAAACGGAAGAAGATGAAAAGGGATATGTGCGAGAATTTATACGGGTGAAGAAACGGAAGAGTATAGCGAAGATTGAGCAGCTCACGGGATTAAGATTATCCGAGGTGCAGTATGGAAAGATGGTGGGGGAAGTGGTGGATGGGGATTTGGAGGGATCGGGAATAAGAGAGCGAGAGGGAAGTATTAGCCGGAGGGCAAGTGTGGAGATCGAGAGTCCGCCTAGTAGCCCGCTGAAGATGTTTTATACTGTGGAGGATAGTGATGAGGAGGATGAGGTTAGTGAAATTCCCTCGTGGGATGGACAGTAAATTTTACTTCTGATTGTCCTTGTATATCGTTCGGGGAGTCTTGACGGATCTGGAGTCGGGTGTTTTCTCTCGATAGAGTGTGTTTTGCGAGTTGCTGGAATGTATAACACGAAGCATTTAGGCCGGCATCCACCTTCATCAGATTATCGCATAATGTTAACTTTGAACATCACCATTCAAACTGTAAACTTGAAGCAATATCCGATTTGATTCAAAATCGATAGTGGTACATTGGCCTGAAGTGATTCCACAACAACCCACAGAAAAACTCGCACCCGAATTGTGCTTTAATCATGGAACAACACATAATAACCCGTTGTAATCCTATCTCGTAGTGTGAACCATGATAAGCAATCAATTCCATTATGAAACCAAATAAAAAGTAGATATCCCCAAGACACCATCAAAGTCTGAACCCTTAGAAAGAGAAGCAAGGAAAAAGCACAAAAACATTGAAGTGCGTAAATGAATCGTGAACGTGTCCGTTTGGGAGAATCATGCGGACTCGGCGGTCTTCTTCTTCTTCTGCTCTACCTTCAAAAGTAACGCGCGGTTAATGTGTGGTAGCACCCCTCCGAAGGCGATGGTCGCGCGAATGAGGGTATCGAGTTCTTCGTCGCCACGAATGGCAAGTTGTAGATGGCGGGGCGTGATACGCTTTACTTTGAGATCCTTGGCAGCATTCTACAATGGTTAGTGAATGTCCTCGTAGGCAATCGTCGGGTAATAATAAGACTTACTCCTGCGAGCTCAAGAACTTCAGCAGTAAGATATTCCAGAACAGCCGTGACATAGACTGCGGCCTTTGCTCCCACGCGCATCTTATTTTGGGTATTGTTCTTCAAAAAACGCTTGACACGACCGCAAGGAAACTGGATTTGGCATTTGTCAGTATGTTGTGATTATAACGGTTGATGCGCAATTCGAAACACAAATAAAGTAATCCGAAATCGAAGTTTTCCAAGGATGAGAAAATTTATCTCGCGTATGCATGGCTTGTTGATATTCATGGCGCGTCGAAAATGTCTTTCCAACGAGCTTTTGGACATAGGACTAAGTTATAAGAAGGAAGGTATGTTCGACAAAATCGATGTATGTATCGCGATGGTTCGTAATCGTTCCAAGGGATTATTCGCAGATGGATTATTGACGCGATCTAGTGGGGTGTAGATACTGAAAAAAATTGGATGGTTTCCGTCTCTCCGCGGGGCCGGACCACCAAGTTCGATGGCGAAAAGAAAAGATAAAATGCAAAGTTTCGCAATACTAACCTGAAGACCAGCTTTGCTTGAATGACTTTGTTGCTTCTTGTTTCCATCTGCGCCGACCTTGCCTCCAGATGACTTTCCACCAGAAGATTTTCCTTTTCCGCCGGCCATTGTAAAATATTGAGAACGAAGCTAAATATGAAGGTAAAAGTTGATGTTGAGGTTGTTAATTTTGATGTTTTTATAAATTGTGAATTCGTATGTTGATGTTTGGCAGAACGAAGGCGCGTTAAGTTGAGAAGTGACAGTAATAATAAGGTAGAAGGTATGTAGCCGTTCTTTGCTTGCTTTGGAATCCTTGATGATGACTGGTGGCCGAAGCGAGCCTTGTGTGAATCTGGAAGATGGGAAAGTTCAAAGAGGAGAGAAGAAGGAGAAAAGCACCACCGATACTTTACTGGGCAACTTTTAAACTTGTTAGAATGATAGGAAATGTGATAGTTATCATATATACATGTGTATATGATATGTGAAGGGGCGGTTGGAAGAGATATATGGAAATGGAGTAGGAACTCTCACTACCATAAGGAAGCATGATTTCCCCATATGATGGTTACTTTCATAGCAGCCCCACGCTGATAATGAGAGACTTACCTGTGAAGCCATTGGATGGGGATGAAATAAAAGAAGAGTTTAGAGAGAGTTGTTAAGTATTCATGATGCTGTGATGGATTGATGTTTGTCGTTGTTCTGGTCAACTTGGGGCAATCAAATGAATTAGAACCTGAGGTATTCGATCACGTGAGAGGATGTCTATGATGCACGGATCATTCTTCAACTTGGAGGATTTTCCGATCTCAACACATTACATTCCTGAGCCTTATTCAAGGAAGTGAAGAAATTTGCATTGGACTATCTGAAATGGCCTCTTTTATATTAATACACCGGAAATACCATTCATCATCATGGGTTTTAATCCATTTTTGTTACTTGCTTCCTCGTGTAGGACACTCTTCCAGGGCTATTTCCTGCAAACTTTCCAGCATGGAAACGTCAACTCCATCCATTGTTGGAAAGCATAGCATTGCTCGTCCGCAAGTGGACAATCATTAGAAAGTTCTAATTGATGACTATGCTGGACGCAGTACATTCCAGACCCCAAAAGCTTGACACGATGGTTCAGGCTATCTTGCTCCTCACACTACCAAGATTCAATGGAATATTTTAAATTCCGCCCGATCTGTAAATTAGTTGAGTGCATCGAGTCCCATTCCAAAATTAAATGTCGGCGTCGCAGCATCTGTCGAATCCAATATAAGAAAACGATTTTGTTCATTTATCCAAACACGCCCTACACAGTCAATGTCTCACCCATTTCTCAACCTACTATCTAGGGCCCCAACCTCGAGGAAGAGTCGTATAGTCCCTTTAAATTCATTACTATTAGCAACACTTACACACCAACCATAACTATCACATACATGTGTGGGGTTTCTCTAGCAGTCGGTTCCAGAGCTTCTGGATTCCGTTTGCTTCCTTCTCCTCCTGCCCCTTCGCTATTGCCATCCTGCAACGATCGAGCGGAGCCATTCTCTGTATAAACTGATACCCTTTCGGCATGTGCCGTCTCATTATTGAGGCCCTGTATCTTAGGGTGGCCACCTGGATAACTCCCTGGTATACTTTGGTCCGTTCGTGCCGGTAGACCGTTGCAAGTGTCGTCCTGAAGCCCTGAATCGCCCATTGTAATGTTTGAAGTTGCTGGATAAGTTTTCAGTTGACCGGGGGTTGTAGATATACTAGAAATAAGGCTAATTATAGTTATTCTGTTTGGTTGAATTGAAGAAGTCTGAGGAGAGAAAATCAGGAAATACTTTTATATGTGGTCGATAAAACGTCAGGGCAGGAACGATTTTGGTAGTTCCGTTCATAAATTACGAAGTACTCATCTCTTCTCTCCGGCTCATTTTTCATTCATTCCGTCTCTTTTAGGTTCCTCTATCTTTGGGCAAGATCATACAACAAGACAGTCTCCACGAGTTACTCTCCCAAGCAATGTAAAAATACACAAATCAAATTGTCATATTTTTATCATGACTACTATTAGGATTTTCAAATTTCATATGCATTTAAATTCCTACTTCAAATCTTCAGCAACAGGAGTTTCTTAGGAAATTTCAGGGCGAGCGAAATGGTGGAACAGCTTTAAAGGGTCGATATATGGAGCCGGTGATCAACAGAGAGAGCGCAGTGCATGGACGAAAAGAGATGGAAACCTAGAAGTCCAGCAGCATGCTAGATGTATGCTATTCAAGTCACTCATTCCCATTCTCGAAATAGGCGCTGGTAGAAGTTTTTACCGGTATAAGATCATCCATTTCTATTGGCTCACCGAGTCCCTTTCGATGACATTCAAAATCCAGCTTGGGTCATTTGAGGACAGTTCGCCTCAGCTTCAGTATCTCTACCTAATCATCATCAGTGATATGAACGTTTAGATTATTTCGAATGGTGAATTTGCTACATTATTTGCTTGAAGATGTTCAAACGTTCTCGTCTTGTAAGGTTTAGCTGGTTCTATTTCTGTTCACTTTAGACTTCAAGATAACTAGTGATATCATCCCGCTGGTTTAGATCCAGTAGTATGCTAGGGATTTGCAATAGTCACGTATTCACAAAAGCGAAGAGTTCAATTGAATATTAAATTTCACTATGTTTATTCAATACTATCCATCCATCTCAATCATTACCATAATTGTTACTCATGAGTTTTCTCTGCAATTGATAATCAATAAACCATTCCACCACCTTACCTCTCTTCGTCACCCAAATCTTTACACCCCTCACATTCCACCTCCCCACACCTCTTACACTTAATCCTCAACCGCATTTTTGTCCCTGGACAAAACCCATGTTTGCATGGCGTACAGATACTAAAAACTCCTTCCTCATTAGTAAGCGTCTCTCCTTCGACAACAATCTGTTCAAACACCTCCCTAGGACATTTTACACATCTTTCTATCCCACATTCTTTACAAGCCCACGTCCATCCAAACGCCCCGTCCCATTCATAAGCAATCTCCCTTCCTCCACTATTCACCTTTCCTTCCTTTACGTTCATTTCGCATGACTCGGCATCCTCTGCCGTCCATGAAAATAGCGATAAACCACTTGGCCGATAAAACTGCCTCGAGACTTTACGATGATTAATCCCCACACTAGGTCCCCAAGTCATACTCTTCGACCTCTTGACCCCAATTCCCATGTCTCTATCTATCCAACTCGAGCTTCTCGGCCCAATAGGCTCAGGATATTCATACAGAGGCGATAGAGATTTTCCCGCCGGCGGCGGACTTCCAGAAAACAGCGAAGAAGTCCGTCTAGAACCCCCAGTAATAGTAAGCGCTCTGCGAAAAGGATGAGTCGATAAAGACGAAAGCGACGGAGCCAGAGATAAATCTTCGCCACCTTTCGAACTCTCATGTCTCAAATTCGGATTCGAGACAGACCTTGAGCGAGATTGTCCACCAAGAAGAGTTTTGGATCGCGTATTAGAAGGAGATGGAGTTGAGCGCACGCGATAAAATGAATAAGGGGATTGAAAGCAACAATTTTGATCGCCGCAGTGGATACTGCGATATGTATCTTCCTCTTGATGAGGGGGGAGCTCGGCTTTAGCATGTCGTTTCTGGGCGATGGAGCGCGAGGTGAAGGTTGAGAGGAGTTTGTCGATGGATTTGTAGGTGTGGTATTCGCCGGGATGGATTTGTGAGATGCGGGGAGCGGGGGCGGGGGTTGAAGGTGGAGAGGAAATGGTGGAGCTGGGGGCGCGGGCTAGGAAGTTGCGGAGGGGACTTAGGGGGGTGACGTTGAAGAGAGAGTTGAAGGATGAAGTGCGTTGTTTTTCGTGAAGGGGAAGGTGTGCTGATTGTGGAGGCTGTTGCATGGTGGGATTCTAAAGAACGCTTTCGAGGTGGGATGATAGCAAAATGGCATAGGACTTTTAAAAATACAAATCAGAAAGCAGAACTATCCTCTAAATCGGTGCGGCGCTAGATAATATGGATAAACTCAATACGATGGAAATTTATTCGGCAACTTTGAAGATTAGTTTTCTTTTTGTTGTGGGTGTGAAAAAATAGTTTTGTTTGACTCGAGGTGACTAACACAATACAATGATGTATAGTACAGTACCAGATTGACTATTATGAATCACTCTCGTATATTCAAGAAATGTGAATCATGGAAGCAGTAGAATGGAAAATAATTCACCGACTTGCTTGGAACTTTTGAATCGCTTAAAGTACGGTTGCTAAGAGCGTGCGCAATGGAGGTAAAACAAAACGATAATAATGTGATGCTTTAAAAGACTTAAATCCACTTCGGAGCTGGTTAAAGTATAGCACGCCATAGCAGGTGCCTCTAATGTTCTGTAGAAGTGAATAGATGTGGAAAGATTCTGGCTGGGAAGAGCAATTGAAACATCATTGATCACTTGCCTGAGACATACACTAAATCTTTGACTACGCCTGGCGTATAAATGTTGAACCTGTCGCATGCCAGATAGCGAAATTGTTCCAACTCTCTGGACGAATGTCCCTAGTTTCTTTTCTCAATTTTCTCTTTTCGCGAATCGCACAAAAAGATCAGATTGTATGTATGCTCCAGCACTGAATGATTTCCATGGCTTGGTGGGGTTTACCAAGGAAATATCGAATCTCCTAAACAACTTCCTATTGTTAGTTTTTTACATTATCTACCGTCGAAAAAACTTACTTCCACAAGAACCTTGCTCATTTCCATCATAGCTATTTTCTTTCCTGAACATGACCATTTCCCTGAACCAAAGACTAAATCGGCAGTGATATTCATTTCTCTCAACTTGTCATTATCATCAACTTCAAGCCACCTTTCCGGTCTGAAAATATCTGCATCTGGTCCAAAAGTAGCTTTTGAATGTGTGATGGCAATTAAACAGAGTGAAATATCTGTTCCACCTGGAACTTCAAAACCACTGATGATATCGCCACCCTCGGGTACGGTTTTCGGGAGGAGACCAGCAATAACAGGAAACATTCGGAGTCCTTCCTTGATAACTGCTTGTAAGTAGGGAAGTTCTTTTGCTTCAGCGTCAGTAATTGGGGAAGATATTTTGCCATTTTTGACACCCTCGTCTATAGCAGCTTGGAAGGCCGTGTAGCAAGTTGGTGAGGTCGTGATGTGAAGTAGCATAGCCCGAGTTGCTGTGGCCGTTGTGTCTGTACCGGCGATCCTTGTCTATTGGTTAGTTCTGATAAATGGGAAGAAACCAGTGAAAACGAACACTTGAAGTAATGCCTCCGAATTAGCCTCTTCTTGCGTGAGACCATGTGAAATAAAAGAACCAAGCATATCATTCCGAATCTTTTTAGATTCTCCAAATCTTTCCGCAACAATGTCCCTCGCAACTCTGCTCCTAGTTAGCTATTTCCTTGAAGATGAATTATCAGCCTACTGGATCATTTTTCCAAACCCAAGTTTATCTTTCTCTGTTGGTAAAAAGGGCCTGACAAGAAAACTTCGTGACAGAGTTAACAACGGCGGCATGATACCTGCTAATACGGCGGAGGGTAGTAATCGATCCACCGTTTTGATGTAGTCGTACATATCATCATCTTGACTGATGCATCCGAAGGGCTTTCCAAAAGCTACATCTGTAATCGCATCTAGTGTAAAATACTGCACTTTTTGGGCAAAGTCGAAAGGCCGGAAATTGATCGATGTTGATAGATATTTTCTCTCTATCAAATCAATGAATGCATTGAGCTGTCTATCAATAGATTCCTCTAGGTTTTCAACGTCTTTGCCCGAATACTAATCAACATAAGTTAAAAAAATTGCTCACGGTTGGAATTTGAAAGTAAAAGCTTACACCCGCAGCGGTTTTGGTTTTCAAATGGGTATGAATTTCCTCATCTGTAGTCGATAACATGGTGTCTCGATCAGGATTGAAAGCGAAAGAGCTATAAAACTTTGATCTTCGATATCCCAACTTCGCGGTACTCATGCGTCGAATGACATCTGGATCACTACAAATAAGATCATTTGGCCCTATACGTGCCAACGGACCTTAAAATCTGAGTGAGGATGATATATTTGAGCTCAAAGTCAGGGACACCTACCATATGTTTCACAGACATCATTCAGTACTTCTGGAATTCTTCCAGATAATGCTGCCCGTAACATCCATACTTTCGAAAATGAAGCAAATCGTGGTCCAGGAATATGGCGAAGGCGAGACCATACGATATATCTGTTTATTATGATGCCTGTCGTGAAAGATATGATTATGAACCAGTGTAAGTCTATTCCGGCCAGTAGAGACCTAAAATCCTGAAGATATGGCATTTTGTTAACAAAAATCAAGGACTTTCACGTAATTTAGGATGAGTGTGGAGTTGGACAATATATAGTCCAACATGAAGAAGCTACACAATGCGTGCAATGGCCGAGATTGTCCCACTCCGATATGCATGATGCATGAGGTACAGGTATGTATGCCTGGCGCAAATCCAAATGTAACGTCGGAGCAAAGTAGTACGTGAAGACGAGAGAATGGATCCCACAGTTGATAAGAGTCAGAGAGAGGTAAGAATTTTGAAGTTGTCACGTGCAAGATCCCAAACTATTTCTTCATTTGCTTACACTTTCTTCATTCCACAGTCTCACCATCAACCATATTATATAAAAAGCTGTGAGTTGAGAACTTATTTATATATTAATTAAGATATCTAAGCTATACTAAAAATCATACTATTCTATCTAATAAAATGCAGCGCTTCTCCCCCGGGTATTGATAATAACGACGCCAACAAAATCCAACAATGCACAATAGTCTATGGATAAGAAATCATAGACAAGTATCCCTCATATCAATCATCCTTCAACATATAAGCGTATCCATCATCATAACACATGACATTACATTACGCCTCCTGTTTCTCTTCCTCGATTGAAGGCGCTGCAGTTGTAGCTGCAGTACCAGTCTCTTCGTCCTTTGCCTGACTCTTGGGTACACCAAAATCTGTTGGGGCATGACGGGACATTTTTCTCAATCTCTCTCCATACTTGTAGAACAAGAAAGGAATTGGTAAAAATGCGATAGACAAGAAGCCCAACAAACTTCCAGCCCATTGCACACCAAGATTATGGAACATTGCTGTGGCAAACAGAGGAAAACCGGCACCGAAGAACGATCTCAAAAAGGTATTGGCTGCGATGGCACTGGCTGCCACGAACAAATATGAATCGACAAGGTAGTTCAAAGCCTGAAGGAAGATGGTCATGATACCAGCGCCAGTTAATATGCCACTGACGGTTGGGGCGGCCCAACTGATAGATGGATAGTTTCCTGTCCATGCGAACCAGAACAGACCACAAGGGAAAAGACAAGCACCAACCATCATCGGGACAAGTCTCTCTTCTGGAACCGGTATACCGTTGTTTTCCCTGAGTTTGCGATTATATCTTGGCTCGAAGGCAATGACGATACTGCAACCGAGAAGGACACCGACAATCATTCCCAAATATGGAAGTGTTGCAACGGCTGGGTCAATCCCACGATATTCGGCGAATACGATTGGGTAGGCTTCCAAGAAAAGATATAAGATACCATAGATGAAGGCGGTATAAATAGTGATGAGGAAAACGATTGGTTCTCCAAAAAGGAGCTTGAATGGAAGTAACAAGTGTTTCTTGATTAGATCATCGAAGCTGAGAAGTTCCTCTTCGCTGACATGGTGAATGGCGAAATTACCAGTCTCTTTTCGAATCTTTGCAGCTCGACTTTGAAGAAGTGTCTTGACATATGTTTCCTCCAGGAAGAGGATGTCGAGAATCAAGGCGAAAGCTCCCATGATACCTGTGATGTATTCGGTCCACCTCCAACCAAGATGTGACACTGTGATGAATGCTCCAACAATAGGCGAGATGAAAGGGCCGATGAACACTAACGCCGAGAAAGCGGCAATGGCAACACCTCGAGTTTCATTTCCAAACATATCGGCGAAAGCACCACCGACGACGGTCAAAGGACACGAAGCGAAAACACCGGCGAAGAATCGACATAACATCAAGGTTTGAAAATCCTTTGCTGTTGCCGCAGCAAACATGAAACAGGTGAAAACAAAGCACGCTACAGTGATAGGCTTCTTTCTGCCATAAAGTTCGGAGATTGGACCAAAAAATAATGGACCTACACGATTTGTTCATTAGCCATACTGTCTAATATCAGATGAAAGGATAGATGTACCGGTTGCAAAACCACAAATATATAACGTTAAACCGAGAACAGCCACGATCCTACTGACACCAAATTCATAGGCAACTGGTTCTACAGCTGCAGAGTAGACAGATGAACCCCATGATGCAATAAGAGTATCGAATCCTAGAACTGCAGCAGTTCTCATCTTCCTCCCGAAAGTCCATGACTTTGCACTGGCGGGATCATTTTCATCTGTTAATTCGACGAGGTAGTTGCTCTGCTCTCCGATAAGATGGGGTGGTAATCCTCTGTCTTTCCCTAATCGATATGATTTATGGGTCGTTGCGATAACGATGGGTTCATCGGGACGGGGTGCTAAGTCGAACATTCTGCACTCAAAAGATTAAATGTCTTATGGGAAATGATGAACGATCGCAATCTTTGAGATGGATGAAAAAAGAAAGGGCCTATGATGGATGCGAGACATCCTCCTTTTGTATGTTATTATTTCTTACTTCACTACTGAATAATCTCCGGGTAGGATGCAAAATTCCAGTGGCCATAATGATGCAAATCCACATGGGATCCACAAAATCACCGACCCACCACGGCGTTACCACCAAAAAAACATAATTGAACCTCGGCAGGCTCAAAATTTTCCTATATCTTGACAGCTTTTACCGCTAGACGATCAAATAATCAAACAGACGGGAAGAAAATTTTGTTGTTTAGTGAACCAAAATCCTTCCATTGGCTGTTCTAGCTCTACGACGCTATGATGCACGGAGGGCGGCACTATTAATAATGTGTATCGAACGTGTTAACCATGGCTTTGCTACGGCACACGGGATATCTATTGTGCCAAGATCGAAAGTTTTGTCGCAATCCTATCTTAGGGGAGTGTCCAAACCAATACGGGCCAGGGCCGAGCCTTGAGCCGGTAGACTCGAGTAGACTCGAGTAGACCGTCAGTCAAAACACACGAAATAGTTAACAAGATGAAAATGAGCCGAGGTACAACTTCTCAAAATATTGCTTTTGGTGGGCAAACTTCTCGGGAAAGAAAAGGGGAATTTTTCTTTTATATGAACACGTAGTTTTTTTATGTCAATTCTTATCATTGATCGAGTTGTTTGTATGTAGGTTTGAAAGCTTTTTACCTACGAACCGCCTTAGCCGTTCAACAGCCGATCGGATCACAACTGTGATAGAAAACCCGAAAAGATCCGAAACTCAATCGGATAAGATGTCAGACCTGCAGCCAGACAGCCAAAAAACTCCGAAATAAGACTAAAAACTAGGCTGAAGCCCCAATGTAGAAACGGATCCTAAGCAGATCCTCTAGCGAGGCTAATCAGTAACCTCACGTCTGTCAAAACCACCAAAACTTATCGACAAGATCCAACTCTGTTCATTGCCATCTGCCATGTTGGATCATTCGTGTATTTATTCAGCGAACATCCTCATTCGTCGCATCGGAATTTACAACTGTTGATCCATTTGCCAGGATTAATAAACGATCGTTCCCAGCAACTATTTTCCGAGGACCAACATTTTGATCCATAGCAAAAACATGGCATGGGTTCAAGACGTTCTGGGCTGTCGTGGGGGCCAGATGCAAATGTTCCAATAATCTTAAATCGAAGTTGACTGGCCAAATCGATATCGAAATTTTGCCAATCACCTCCAATTTCATTGCAGATACTGTCGAAAACCCTAACGTAATCCTGAAGTCCATCTTTGATTGCTTCGGTTCTGACAGTGACAGCCAGCGTACAATAGCCTACTCTAGAGGAGCTGCAAAGCGCTCCATCACTAGCATTGATGGTGGAAACTTCATTGTCGGGGACAGGGGCTGCGTTGGCAATAGAGATGGTGAGGAAGAGGACGGAGAGAAGTGCAATCATGGTGCGCATGATCTTGTTTGGATTGAAAAAGAGCATGTTGAGTTCGTGGAAGGTGTTTGGATTCGATTTGTGATTCGGCTGAGGTAGGGTCAGTTTTTTCCTTCCCCAAAAAGCATCATTTCCACTTATTTTGTCTGTGTACTTATTGAGGCGAAAAAGAATTGTAGAGTGTATGTGGAGGTGGTATACATTTGTTTGGATATTTAAGTGTGCTGCTGTGTTGGTGTGTTGGTGGAAAGTTGTATTTATGGGAAAGAGAAGGCAACCTTGATGGACGTCGAAGGAGGTTTGGGTTCCAGGAACGTAACACAACAGTTGGTATTCACCAAGAACTGCGGGATCAATCTCAAAATGTGGTGTGGTTATCGACCAAGATCGTTTCAACCAAAGACCGCGCCGTTAAATTCGAAAATGCGGCATGGTTATTGACCAAGCAGCTTCAAGGAAAGAATTAGTGTCATCCATTGGGATTTCGAAACTGTAGTTGTGCATACAAGCCAACGCCATTTCGATGAACCTCTCCGCGGCGCGATATTCAATTTCCTTAAATACTAGGTATGGATAGATTATTTCAAGTGAATGCAATACCTTCACTCTTTTGCAAATTTGTGACGATGGCCCTCAAGTCGAGGTTTAGGGGAGGCCTTTGATAGGTTGGGTAAAATGGAAGGAGTAGAGGTTAATAAGCCGTACTAGTTCTGCGGATGCACATTTTGCTATTTTGGTACACTACATGTTAGATCCTAACCCCAGAATACCACAACTCCATTTACCACAAGTCAAGGATTTGATTGGAAAATGTGAATTCTCTCCACTCACTTCTAACATTGTTCATATTGTTTGGCGCTGCAATGGCTGAATTTATACATGCCGTCATGGTAGCAGCGAAAGTTTGCAGGGTTGCTTCCCTGAGGATGTGCAATTTGATTTATTTTATGGTTTAATCAGTTCCCTTAGTTGGGGTTGGGCTTTTCGAAAAGCAGAGCATGATTATGAACAAGGGGCACGGAATCAAAAGTATGTCCGTGATTATTTCTTCATTTCAAACGGGGACCCTCAACCAATCAATACATATAAAATCCCATAAAATTTGTACAACTAATTCCTTCGACACAGGTAAAACAGAAAGTCTTGGAAGAAAGTGTTGACAATCAATCTTCCTCGACTTTAGCCAATCCCAATTGAATCGGGTTCGGCCCGCGAACCTAAAAAAAAGCTTATATGACAAAGAGAGCTAGACCAAAAGCTTATATTGATAATCGGCTCTTACAGACGGCCGACTAGTTCTAATCAGGGAAGGTGAATGTTCGCCGGTAGCCGAATTGTCCCTCTGCCGATCTTGGTATAAAATATATCAAATACATTAAAATCCTTAAATTACTATTGAAAAAAGTCTTATTTCTGGTACCCAATTACGAGTTTTCAAGTTAATATAATAAATTTTTCGTTGTAAGATTCTTATTATCAAATTGAAATCAGTATTATAAACTCTTTAATATGAATTCAAAAATTGTTCAAACTGTTCATATTTTATAACTAGCGGGACATTCCATTTACCCCCACTAGTTTCTAGTGGGCCATTTATTAGTGCCGGTTATTACCTATGCTTAAACATAATTTCTAGCCAATCCAACCCCTAGTTTCTACGTGGAGCTCCCTGCGGGGAGCATGCCACGCCTACAATATTACCCTATTCACCACAGAATTGATCAATGGAATGTAAGAGCAAAGCATTGATATGTGCAATTTTCACGGACAATGGAGTGAGCATTGATAAATGCCCCTCTCTCTCTACCAGCGAAAGTAAATTTGTAAAACCTTTCAGGCCATGTTTAATTGCTATGTTTCATTATCTGCTTTCACGAGGTGGAGCGCTCTCAGAATCGAAGAGAAATAAATATTCGTTCTCTCCCACAAAAATGGAAGGGATATTACCCATTCTTTCACACACGAATATCGCAAGGCAATCCTTGGGTGAAATCATTTAATCCTTACTTATACCGCTGATCTCAAAACGTATGCATATTCCCCCTCAACCCCCTGGTCAGAATATCTTTAGCTAATTCGTTACCAGGCCTACCAAAATCGTTCACCATAATCGCACAATTCAAAATGCAATTCCTAAACTCTACTTCTTCCTATTCCCTCCGGGTTATCTTCGTCATGGCTATCTTCACCCTCTCCACATCTGCCGCTGCTCTTTCCCACACCGTCAATTATCCTGTTTCGGGTGGCAAACCCGTTTCTCTCGCTGATGAAATGCCACATACGGAGTTACAGTAGAGGGAGGGACTTTATATTCTGGAATCTTCGGGATTGGTACTAGGGTTTCTTTTGGGGGAATGTTGTCATGTTACGCATATCCGTGCTTGGAGCATGATGCTTGATGCGTCAGTCACTTCAGTACCACAGTATCTCTCGTCGGGCACTCTATTTTATTTTATATCGAGAAGTAACACGAACATAAGATTACAAAAAAAGATGGGGAATATGGAATGAGAAAAGCTCTGCCTACGAGGTTTAAAAAGAGATGGGTTTTTGTGCGGGAAAATAAGTGGTCATCATGATTTATCAACGGCTTCTTAAACGATATTCAAAAATTTTGATTGGAGTTATCTGAGCGAGGCGTACTATTTGTTGTTGAAAAGCGCTTGGGATTTAAAACCCGGTTACTGTACCTAGGATATCTACCTAATTATTAATTGTCCTGGCTACCTAGGTAGCGAGTGTTTGATCGCGGTGTAATAAGTCTTATTATTGTTAATGCTTCGGACTGTTGATGTTTTTGGGAGAGAGCTTTTGTTGAGTGTTGAGGCTAGATTTTGATTTTGATTATCTTGTGAGCATGATGAACATTGCTGGTGTTGTTGAATTTTACCTGTGATTTTAATACATTACTTTGTGCTATCGACGACATTGTTGCTTCTTATACGGAGGCTTAGCTCGGCTTCCCTTGTGGTGATAGTTATTAGCTAATTAATAGGCAATCTTATTATTATTATATATCTTTGGATTTATCTACTATCTACTATCTACTATCTACTTTTCATTATTCTTATAGAAGAAGAAGAGAAAGACTATAATTTAGAGGACAATATATTTTTTACAAATAAAGTTACAAATAAATCGGTGGATAAGAAATTGAGAAAGCTGATATGGATTGTTGGGGGAATGTTCATTGAAGCCTGGGTGCTGACCCTGTTTATATTCTTAGGGAAACAGGTGTACAAACAGTCATCGGATATTCCCCACGATCCACAGGCAACATCCTCGAGAGGTAATGGGAAGAAGGTCACAATAGATCAGGTTATGTAATTAAAATTAATATAACGTGGTTTATCAGGACCCTGTACATATCAGGACCCTGTACACTTTTACCTCAATTATTACCTTTCAACTTCAACACGCGATTTATCAATATTTAATTATGCAAACTACTTCAAAAGAAGCTCGAATCAATTTAGCTATTGAGGCTATTTGTATATCTCAAAATTTGAGTATTCGGAAAGCTGCAAAACTCTATAATATACCTTATATTACCCTTACTTTTAGAATGAATGGAATTCTGTCTTTTATTGAATATCGATCAACAAATCATAAAATGATAGAATTGAAGGAGAAATCGCTTCTTTAATATATATTGGATATAGATGAAAAAGGGTTTAGTCCTCGAATAAGTGATATGGAAGATATGGCGAATTATATACTCGAAACACAGGGTGCGAAGAAGGTTGGAAAGCTCTGGGCTCATCGTTTTGTGAAACAATATACAGAATTAAAGATATGTTTTAATCGTGTTTATGATTTTCAAAAAGCTCTCTACGAAGATTCAGAGCTTATTGAAAGATAGTTTCGATTGATATCGAATATACAGGCCAAATATAGTATTCTGGATTGCGATTTCTACAACTTCGATGAAACAGGCTTTATGATGGGACAAATATCATCATATATAGTAGTTACTAAAGCTGATCGATATGGAAAAAGCAAAGTTATACAATTAGATAATCAAGAATAAATTATAGCGATTATTTGTATTAATAAAGAAAATCATAATATACCTTTGTTTTTGATAGTAAAAAGCAAATACCATCTTTCAAATTGATATACCGAAAATGATTTACTATACAATTGGCTTATTAAACCTATTATTAATAGATGAACAAATAATGAGATAGATCTTGAATGAATTAAGCACTTCAATAAACATACTGAAAATAGGAAAGTGGATAGATATCAAATGTTAATGCTTGATAGGTATGAAAGTCATAAATCGCCAACATTTCAGGAATACTGCAAGGAATACGATATTATATTACTTAGTTTATTATCTCATTCTTTGTATTTAACTCAACTATTCGATATCAGCTGTTTTGGTCCTTTAAAGTATTTATATAGTCGACAAATCGAGAATTTTATCAAGGCGCATATTATTCATATTATCAAAACCAAATTCTTTCAAGTCTTCAAAGCTGTATATATCGAAGCAATATCTATATCAAATGGTAAAGCTGGGTTCCGCAAAGCTGGGCTAATCCCATTTAATCCGGAAATTGTATTTTCAAAGCTAGATATTCGAATAAAAACTCCATTAAATAGATCAATATCAATCGATCCTGATATATAGCAATCTCAAATATCTCACAATCCAATTGAAGCTCTTTCTTAATTTACTTTAATGAAAAATCATATTGCTCAACATCAAAAGAGCTCATTTACTTCAATATTTAAAACAATTGTAGCTTTAGCTAAGAGTATAGAGCTTTTAGTTTATGCGAATATACTTTTAGTTGTTGAGGTTCATAATCTCCGCAAAGCAAATGAAGCATTTAGTAAATGCTAAAGAGCTAGAAAAGCTTTAATATGAAAAGAAGGAGTACTTTCAGTAGAAGATAGGTATGATATATTAGAACAAGAGAATGTAGAAGATCAGATACAATGCAATGAATTTACAAATGATAATTCTTCAGCAAGAAGGCAAACTACTATACAACGATATAGCAAATGTGGTAATGCTTCACATAATGCACGAACTTGTCAATTAGATCCAGCATTAGTTGATCTTTGAATTGTATGTAATTTAATTCTAATTTATAGTATTGTTGTAATTTTATTTCAATGGAATGTAGGCAATTGAGGTAAAAGTGTACAAGGTCCTGATATGTACAGGGTCCTGATAAACCACGTTAAATACTAACGTGGTTTATCAGCAGTCCGCCCATATCACTAGTCCGCCCACTTTTTGGCCATTTCCAACTCTTCCACTTCAATACACGTTTTATCAATAATTACTTATGGAAACTCATTTTAAAGAAGTACGAATTATCTTAGCTATTGAAGCTATTAAACTTAATCCACAATTCTCAATTCGGAAAGTGGCAAACCTTTATAATATACCTCGATCTACTTTGGGGGATAGAATTAAAGGTTGTACTAATATGGCTGATTATCGATCAAAAAGTCATAATTTGACCAAATTAGAAGAGGAGATGCTTATCCAGTATATAATCGATATGGATGAGAGAGGGTTTGTATCTAAATTAAATAGTGTAGAAGATATAGCGAATTATATCCTTAAATCGCGGGGTGCGAAGAAGGTTGGAAAGTGTTGACCTCCTGGGATCTTGGCAGCATATGCATATATATTGCATGATGCATATAAGGAGCAAGCAAAACTCAACTTTTAATTCATTCTTTCCTTTTTGGTATACTGTTTGTTTGCTTTCAATATTTTGATTTCAAAGCACTTTAATTCCGAAGGCCGAATACCTAACCCTATTCCTTCATTTTTTTGAATATATACTCGCAGCTTAACTGCTTAGCTAGAGAATCAATCAATTCAATCTGATGCTCTTTCTGGTCTCAAGAAACTCAATAGAATGCTTTGGGTTCATCGCTTTGTTAAACGATGCCCAGAATTAAAGATGCGATTTAATTGTATTTGTGATTTCCAAAGAGCTCTTTGTAAAGATCCAAAGCTTATTAAAGAGTAGTTTTGATTAGTATTCAATATATAAGCGAAATATGATATTGTCGATTCCGATTTCTATAACTTCGATGAAACCAGCTTTATGATGGGTGTAATATGCCCTAAAATAATTGTAATTAGTATTGAAAAATGTAACAGAAGTAAGACAATAAAATTAGGCAATCGAAAATGGGCTACAGCGATCATATATAGTAATGGAGAGGGTTGGACTATACCTTCATTCTTGGTGGTACAAAGGTAATATCACCTTTCTAATTGGTATACCGAAAGCGGTTTTCCTGCAGATTGGGCTTTTAAACCTACTTCTAATAGATGGACGAATAATGAGACAGGATTAGAATGATTAAAGCATTTCGATAAACATACTATTCGTCAAAGGAAGGGCAAATATCGAATGCTAGTATTGGATAAGTACAAAAGCCACGAATCAAAACTTTTTCAATTATATTACAAATCAAATGATATTATATACCTCAGATTATTATTATACTCAAATCATTTAATTCAATCACTCAATGTTAGATGTTTTGGCGTATTTAAACATTCATATAGTTGTCAAATTGAAGGATTTATCAAAGCTCATATCAATCATATCATTAAGGTTGAATTATTTATAGTCTTCAAAGCTGTATATTTACAATTATTTACTATTCAGAATATGAAAACTGGTTTTCGAGAAGCAGGTCTAATACTATTCGATCCTTAATCTATACTCTCAAAACTAGATATTAGGATTCGTACTTCTACCCCTTCATCTACCTCTTTAGAACTTACCAATTCCTGGATCTCTCAAACCTCTCACAATCCAATTGAAGCTCTCTTATAATCAACTTTAATAAAAGCTTGAATAGCTCATTATCAATCAAGTTCTTCTATATTTATATTTGAGATTATACAAGCTTTAATTAAGGGTATAAAGAGATTAGCATATAAGAATATACTTTTAAATATTGAGAATCGTATATATCGAAGAGCAAATAAGATATTAAGTAAATATCGATATATTAAAAAAATTTAACTATATAATGAAGGAGTACTTACTGAATAAGAAATTGAAGATATATTAACGTAACTGTGTGAACGAAGTGAATGACTTCAATTCAATTACTACTGTAATAAAGAACTAAGCGAACGCGAAAGAGACTAGCTCTTTTAGTAAGTCTATATAAGACTTACTACTTTCAATATGTAGCTAGCTCTTTAGACAGAATACAATTAGACATACAGGACCTACGTAATCTGTGGGTGCTACGTCTTCCGTATCCTTCTCGTACCAACAGTAACGTATGGGGAACTCGGACACTTTTTGCCCATCGCCAACTTGAAACCCTAATAACTTTTATTATGTATACCCAATCACCTTTTACACCTGCTCAGATTGAAGAGAAGCTTCAACAAGCTATAGTTGCACTTCAATTAAAAGAATTTAAATCAATTAGAAAGGTTGCAGAGCATTTTGAAGTCCCTAAGTCCACTCTAGCCGATAGGCTGGCTGGGAAGAAAACACGTTCCCAAACCTACGAAATGGCTCAAATTCTTTCAAACGCAGAAGAAAATACTCTTGTACAATGGATTCCACAACTCACGATCACTGGATTCCCTGCTACACCTATATTGATGAAGGAAATAGCCGACGAAATTCGTCTTCGATGTATTCAGATTGCATCATCTCGAATTCCTACCTCAATAGAAATTCCATCTATAAACCACAAATGGATCTATAGATTCCAAAAACAATATCCAGAACTTAAAATATGCTATTTATATCAATTAGAATCTAATCGAGCTAAAAAGGTAACTCTGAAGAATATTCAGGCTTGGTTTGATATGTTTCGTATATATTTTATTGAACGAAAGTATAAATTAGATAATATATATAATATAGACAAAATTGGATTTGGAGTTGGAAGTACTCAAAGTATGTGCATTATAGTCAATTCTATTTAGAAATCGAATTGGAAAGTTATAATTGGCAAGCAAGAATGGATAACTGTATTTGAATATGTCAATGTAGCTAGAAAGGCTCTATCACCTATAATCATTTTCAAGGCTCAGAATACGAATTCTGTATGGATTCCAAAGGATAAACTTCAAAACTAGTAGTTCTCTACTAGTACAAATAGATGGACCTCAAATAGTTATGGATTAGAATGATTAAAAAGGGTTTTCGAACCAGAATCCAAGAAAGTGTCAGATGACCGACCTCGACTTTTGATTATGGATGGCTATTCAAGTTATATTACAGGCAGCTTTATTGCTTTCTGTATAGAGAAGGATATCGATTTACTTATATTATCTTCTCATTGCTTCCACTTGCTTCAATCACTTGATATTGCAATGTATGGGCCAATGAAACGATATCATGCTTTAAAGGTCGATCGATATTCTCGAATTGGTGTAAAGCGAATTCAAAGAGCTGAATGGGTAGAACTCTTTCAAAATATTAGAAAAAAAGCATTGAATTCTTCTAATATTAAAGCTAGCTGAAGAGAAGCTAGTTTAATACCTTTTACCCCACGAAAAGTACTCGATACATTACCATTTAACTCCTCTCAACAATCTTTTACTCCACAAATGAGAACCCCCAATCAAGACCTAGACTTATATATACTCAAAAGTTCTCCTCCAGATGGGACAGAACTAATATAAGCAAATCAGATCTTTAATATAGCTCTAGCAAGCAATAGTTCTCCTATATCATCAATTTGTCGATATGCCAAGAGAATGACTAGGCTTGTAGAATCTCAAAATGCTGAGATAGCCTTACTTCGGAAACAGCTCGCTGATGCTCAGGAAGTAATTGAGACTCGAAAAAAGAGAATTAAAGGCAAAAGAGTCAAATTACAAGGTCAATTTGTCTTTAGTACTAAGGAAATATTGAAAATAGTACATGAAGCGAAGGAAAAACCTAAGGAGAAAAAGCTACGAGGACGACCACGCAAGCGCCCAATTGAAGAATCAGAAGAAGAGATTGAAGAAGAAGAGCTAGAGAATAGTTCAAATGATTCAGAATTGGAATTGGAGGATTGTGTGGCTCGTAGAACAAGATCGCGTGTAGAATAATTGAAAAAGTGTCCGAGTTCCCCATATGTCCGAGTTCCCCATACATTACGTTATTACAATAAAAGATTGATAATCAGATTTAATATAACAAATGTATTACGACGGGCTACACAACTACCAAGACACGTGATCATTAAGGATCACGGTATAGGTGATCACTGGTGATCATTAAGGATCACTAAGGATCACGATATAGGTGATCACTGGTGATCATGAAGGATCACCAGTAATCATAGAAGCATGAAGGACTATATAATCAAGATGGATTTCCTTTGTATAGAGCTTCGTGCTCAAGATCAATCATTTAGTATACTCTACTATTAGTTACGAATTGCATTATTGTCATTACTTTAAGTCCCTGCTTGACGCCTAGTTATAAACCATCTCGAGAGCCTAGAGCACTTCCACGTGATCTAGACGGCAAACCTCGTAACAAAATGTCAAAATGAGAGAAATCCTAATGAAGAATCATTTATTAATCGATATTGTAGTAAGTACGGAAAGACTGATCATAATTCAAGAACTTGTCAAAATGATATAATAGATCCTAGATTATTAGATTCTTAATAGTTTAAATCAATTGAATAAGTTATGATTGATTAATTAGAATTTGAAGTGGTTAAATAATCAAAAAGTGGGCGGACTAGTGATGTGGGCGGACTGCTGATAAACCATGTTATCTATAAATCCTTATAAAATATCTAATTCTTCAATCTAACTAAGTCCAATACCCCCTTTAAGTTCAGACCACCTGTCACGATTCACCATTAGGATTAGTGTCTTGGGATAAAAAGAAATCACGTGATAAGGAGCCCTGAGGAGCCAGAAAGCTCCTGAAGGCTTCCTTTATCGTTCATTATATAATCAGAGTAATTTCATAGTTTAGGAGCTTTGTGCTCAATTTAATTATCAATTAGTTTATTTACATTCTACTTGATCTAGTAACGACTTCATTTCCAAGTAAATACCAATGATAAAGCCCTAACCCATAACTACCAACCGACGAACCTTAGGCAGCCGCTGCCTCCAGTACAGTATCGTTACACCACCCTCTTTTTAAACCACCTTTCACATCAAAAATCATTACTTTTATCTATTAATTAACAACTCTGTTAAAGTGAATGGTTCCTGCGTAGCACGTGCACAGGGCACTAGTCCTATTAGGACTAGATTGAGAAGCTCTCTGTAGGAGAGCTTCGCACTTCCGTAGAACTTAGATAATGAGTGATTTATATATAAGACCAATATAGCCTCAGTTCTGCCCTATCAGCTTCCCACTATTCCCTGTGTAAGGTCATTCCTTTTAACAAACTCTACAATAAATAATTATTATTTAATAAAAATTTAAATCAGATTCCTTTTACAATTATGTTATGTAGTAACAGTCAACCTGTCTGTAACGATACTATACTGGAGGCAGCGGCTGCCTAAGGTTCGTCGGTTGGTAGTTATGGGTTAGGGCTTTATCATTGGTATTTACTTGGAAATGAAGTCGTTACTAGATCAAGTAGAATGTAAATAAACTAATTGATAATTAAATTGAGCACAAAGCTCCTAAACTATGAAATTACTCTGATTATATAATGAACGATAAAGGGAGCCCCTAGGAGCTTTGAGGGCTCCTAGGGCTCCTTATCACGTGATTACTTTTCATCCCAAGACACTAATCCTAATAGTGAATCGTGACAGACTTATACTTGTTATAATTAGATTTGTTACTTTGAATACTACGTTCAACTTCTACACCGTTATATATACATACAAATATAAACTCTCAACCCATCCCACTACAATCCATGCGCCCAACCCTCCCTATAAACCCAACTCACTTCCTCTCCGCCCTCTTAGAATTTTTCTCCCACTTCTTACACCAAGCATCCCAACTCCTCGCACCCTTCCCCAAAACCCCCAGTAAATCCTCTTTCATCTCCCGTTCCTGCCACCTCTCATCATCCCAATCCCTGACTCCACCTTCCGGCATCCCACCTCTCTCACCACTTTTAACCCTCCCCCTCAAATCCGGTTCCCACCCCATCGCTTTCAAAGCCTCTGAATCTGTGGGTGGGACCCCCGCACTCTCGAATCGTGCGGGGTTACGCTTGTGACATAATTCCTTGACGTATTTTTCTAGGATGCTGAGTTGCTCGCTTTTTTGAAAGCGGAGGTAGAGTTCTCGATCTTGGGTACGGGTTTGGGAGGGATCGTGAGGAGGTGTGTCTTGGGGTTTTAGTCGGCTGGTGATGGAGCGTGATACGAGGTAGCCTCGGATAGAGGTGAAGGCCCATATGGCGTCTACTTCGAAGAGACCACCGAAGGGCCAGATGACGGCGGCGAAGGTGTCGATTAGCAGGGTGGGGAGGAGAAGGAGGGTGGATATTGCGGAGTGTTTTTTTGCGCGGATTTTGGTGCGGGTTAGCTGGGAGAGGAATTGGGTGCGGAGATCGACGGGGGAATCGTGGATGCTTGACGGATAGACGATGTGAAGTTCTTCAATTTCTGAGAGGTAGTTTAGTTCAGGATCTAGAAGAAGGTGGAATGGCTAGGAAGTACCTTTTCGAGGAACTCGATTAAGAAATGTTATATCTGTATTTTTGATGGAGTTAATTCCCCAAACAACACCCCGAGTGGCTTTACTATGAAGTCCTTTGAAACTCATGGTTTTACCATCATAAGTTTTAGCTTTTTTGACCTTATAATCAGAGTATGGTTAGCTATTGTCATGCCATCAAGACAGCTCCACGAAACGAAGTTAACTTACTTCACGCTGCCAAATCCGCTTCCCCTTATGACGTTTTCCTTCTTTGATTCCTTCAGCTGGCTTGAGAAGATGAGCTGCAGGTGGTGTATACATTAGATATCGCTGAGTGATTATTAGTGGAATGCTGACGTGGGATTAAAATAGCGACAAACTTGAGGAAAGTCAGCATCCGAAACATTTATGGGTTTAGGAAGTGGTATGAGATATGCGATTACTCGGTGGGAATCTCGAGTAAAGTGTATTTCATCTGGATTGTACTGAGAAATTCTTCGGGGTGGAAGTGATGGGCCGGTATGAATGTTTAGGTTCGGTCTGTTACCTGGAAGGGGTGGCGGGTTATCGGAAGTATTGGTTTCATAGGATTCGGTTGTGGAAATGTTGGACCGATTAGGAGGAGGTGTGGACGTGGTATCAGTCGTGGCATTTTCTGAAGATTGACTTAAAAGATTTGATTTAGATCTTCGTACGAATAATGGTAGAGGTGTAGCAGACAGATCATCTCCCGGAACACCTCGGATTGTGGACTCTTCATCTTCAACTGATGGAGCAGGAGGATTTCTGGGAGGTAACGAAGGAGATTGTTGTTGTTCCTGTTGTTGTTGTTTTTGTGACTGAGTCTGAGGATTGGCTGAAATGTTTACGGGCTCCGCTGGGAGCTCATAATATACTTGGTTGACCATCTTTTGAATCTCAATTCACTTGTCAGAGATGAGCTATAGAAAGGAAACAAAATATTCGGAAAAGAAAGAATGAAGCAATTTTGTCTGAATATTTTTTTTCTTTCTTTTTTTTGTGATAGAATAGATGAAATGAAGTTTCATGCTGTTGTACAAGCAACATGATACACGGTGAACACGACGCTCGGCTTTGAAAGGGAAATCCTTGTTTCGGAAGTCAATGCATTGATATTGTCATTTCAAAAGCAATTGTAGCATTATGATTGCAAATATAATGATCGTTTTCGCCGATTCCCCATTTTGATTGTCATCTCCACTGTGTTCTATTGTCGTCATCATAGTAACTTGCCTCATCGGAGCCCTTAGAATTCATGTTGTCATGGAAGTAGTACGATCATGTGACTATAATGTCACGTGTAATACCCGAATTTTGTGATATTCGAATTTCATGTCGGAATCGTTGAGAAAAGAAACGAAAATCAATAGTGTCATCGACACATAACTCGAGATGTGATGTCGCTTACCTCATATAGGAAATGATTTTAGTCTATCAATATGATGAGTGACTTATCGAAGTCGACTAATTCCTTGAGAACAATTAATGAATGAATGAATGAGTCGATGAAAGATAGCAAACAACTGTCTGTAACTTTGAACAATTTTGTGGATAAACTTGAAGGAAGGAAGGGAGTGATGAAAGAAATTCTCAATTGCGAATTGAACCACTCGAGATTATAGATAACTGATAGCATCTTGGTTCTCGTCCGTGTCCAGATCTGGGCAGATGTATGTGGCTGATGGTGGTTGAAAGGAAAGAATCTCGAACTTTCTGAAGGCTCGGCGATGGATTGATTGCATTCAAAAGTCACACCAAATCAGCCTCAAACAATTCGAGAAGTTTCCTTCTTTATATATTCAGCGGATTAATCATCATCCTTAGCTTCAAGTTGTGCTACAGTTGTGTGACTGTTGTCGGGATTCAGCCCTACCGAATCTTTCCAATGTTTGTGTAACTTTACTCTGTACGGTATGCACGAGTGTTGTGTTATTTTTGATGTACGACAAAGAAAAGAAGCCAAGCTGATGGTTCTGAGCTTCTGGAACAAATTAAAGTGGTCCGGATGAAATGAAACACTTGCATCCGAATATTATTCCAGGCGGAAAATGGAGAACAGGAAATGAAGGACGGGGATTGGAGGATGGAAGACGGAGAATGGAGACTAGAGAACGGAGGATGGAGAAGACGGAGGTTCGGATCATCCCACAAAGGAGAAGGAGAAGATTTACCATTACCATTACAGCTTAAAGATTTATAATTAAAGTTGAAAGATTTCGTCATGATGCTAAACTATTTACATCTTATCTGATTAACTTGATTCGGCCAGTTGGCACGCGGAAAAGTGTGTAATTGGAAGAATTGTCCAAAGTGGATAGTCTTGTTATAGGGGAAGTATATTATTTTGATTAAATCTGAGCAAGCTAGAGTCGAATGTGGTTAATGGGGTAGATGAGTTTATGTGGATTAAAGGGTATTTTGATAATCTGATTGCTAAGTTCTAACATTGCGATGAGCCATAATGAGCAATCCGTTGTTGTAACCTTAAGTAAGAATCCACAAAAGATTGAGGACGCGCAGGCGGGCGAGGGTGGGTTAGAACTTAGGGGTTTGATCCACATTATCCGTTTCCCGATTTCCACTAATGTATATAAATACCTAGTACCCATGTGTAGATCGTTTAACTCCGCCAACAACAATATTCCGTCATCTCTCTTTGTTTGTAGTTTCCACCGAGACGGCGGACCAGCAGTCGGCCTGACTATGGTACCGGCCACTCCTGACTCCTGAGTCCCGACTTTTCTTCCCCTTTACTAGCATGGTTCAACACACGCCGGATCATGTTGGGTTAGTGTATGAGTACTTCGGCGAGATAACTTTGGTATGGAAAGTAGTGAAGCTAGGATTGTGATGGGTTTTCAATAGTTTTGAGCATTTTGTCGGGAGAAAGAGAGAGTGTGAAGGAGAAAGAGAAAGAGAGAGAGAGAGAGAGAAAGAGAGAGAAAGAGTGTGTATGTGTGTATCATAGAATTTGTTAGAATAGATAGACTTCTTTCCTCACCTCGCTCATACCTTGATGTAAGAGATGGTTAGATCATGTTAGATGTGGCGTTTGCACCTAAGCATCTAAGCACCTTACACTGAGTGCCCCGAGTTTATCATCCCCATCAAGTCCTGCAGGGTGTCAAGCTTTTCTAGCAGGAAATGCCTAGCAAAGATCCACAGTACTCAGATTTTCATTGACCCTTAAACGTAAAACGGTAAGATCTTATCGCTTTTTGCTTGACTTATCCAGCTTTGCACCCGCTTTCCCAAAGCAAACGGACATAAGAAAATAACTTCGTCCGGCATTAACATTTTCCGCAATCCGTTTTCATCGGCTTCCGTCATTAGATTGTAAGCCACTGAGCCAATGAGAAGCAAAGCCATTGACTCGGCGGTCGTTCAACCTTGATATCAAATTGCTGCTGAACAACGGAGTGTTTATTTATAAGACTTACAAAAGAAGCACATTTCCCAAGATTCAAAAAAGAGGAAGAGAATGAGAAACTTGATTATATCTTAATATTCATAATTAAAACTAAATTTACTCTTACTCGATCAAAGTTTTCTCTTCTTTTTTTTTACATATATAATTATTTTGAAGTCGAAAGGGAACATTTAGTCTTCGACTTCTCTGTTTTACTTCATTCACAACCTATACCCTCCATCTCCCTCTGTCCCTCCCTATCGTCCCTTATCAGTGACGACATTAATATTCCCCTCCCCTCCCCTCCCCCCACCCCACATCGACCCAACCACCACAGTGGTCAACATTTGGATATGGCTTCGAATTTGGATTCCGAACAACATGAACATCATGAACTACATAATTACTTCCCTGAACGCTCAGACATCACTTCCAATCTCGAGTTTACGCCACAATTCGAAAATGAGGTCGAACAACCATTACCATCTAGCTCAGATGGCTCTGAAGACTTTAACGAAACATTACGCCCTACGACAACCAACGAAACTGCGAGAGAAAAACAATTCGAATCAATAAGGACGGGAGATCGTGAAGAATTGGAGAGAATAGCTTCAGGTTTTGGAGGTTCTCAATTAGGACGAACTTTTACCAATGCTACAGCGAAGAATCATGAATTGGAGAAACAGGATACCTTGGCTGGCCTTAAATGGGGAGAATCAACCTTGGACCCCAGCTCCCTCGATTTTGATGTGTATAAATGGACGAAAATGTGAGTTTTGCTCATGTCCATGAATTGGTCGTCTAAATACTAATGGATGTATAGGATGATGAGATTGACGGATGAGAATCAAGTTATCCAACGACGTGCTGGAATTGTATTCAAGAACCTCAAAGTATGCGGTTCTGGATCAGCAATAAATGTACAAAAGGATGTTGCTTCGCTGTTAATGGCACCTTTACGATTTAGAGAATTTGGTGGAAAATCTTCCGAGAAGACAATTTTGAACGATTTTAATGGTGTTTTAAAATCAGGAGAGATGTTGCTTGTTCTGGGGAGACCTGGTTCGGGATGTTCAACATTCCTCAAAACTCTAACGGGAGAACTTTATGGATTGGACATGAAGCAAGAATCAGAGATTAATTATAATGGTTTGTGACATTCGATTACCCTTTGCTTGGGGATGATGCTAATAAATCTAGGTATCACGCAAAAACAAATGCTCAAACAATTCCGAGGTGAAATAGTCTACAACCAAGAGGTCGACAAGCATTTCCCTCATTTGACCGTTGGAGAGACTTTGGAATTTGCTGCGAGTGTACGTACGCCACAGCAAAGACTTATTGATGGAATCACTCGTGAAGCTTGGGCAAAGCATATGACTAAAGTCGTCATGGCTGTTTACGGATTATCCCACACGTATAATACTAAAGTCGGTAATGATTTCGTGCGAGGTGTATCTGGAGGTGAGAGAAAACGTGTTAGTATCGCCGAGATGGCTTTGGCTGGTTCACCAATTGCGGCGTGGGATAACGCTACGCGTGGTTTGGATGCCGCAACTGCTCTAGAGGTAAGTAAATTTATGCTGAAATGGATGCTGGTGCGTGGCTGATCCAAGAACTAGTTCACCAAATCTTTACGGATGACTGCCGATCTATGTGGTTCAGCTCACTTGGTTGCCATTTATCAAGCTAGTCAACAAATTTATGATGAATTTGATAAGACAGTCGTACTTTACGAAGGTCGTCAAATTTATTTTGGACCTTGCGACCAAGCGAAACAATACTTTATGGATATGGGTTGGGAATGTCCTCCGTAAGTGCACAAAATAACTACCAAAGGTGCCATGAATGGATAATGCTGATCAAGTTTAGTCGTCAAACCACTGGTGACTTTCTGACTTCGATTACCAACACTTCGGAACGAAAAGCGAGACCGGGCTTCGAGAAAAAGGTTCCTAGGACTCCAGAGGAATTCGAGAAATACTTCAAAGATTCAAAAATATTCAAGAACATGATGAGAGAAATGAAAGCACACGAAGAGGAGTTCCCTATGGGAGGCAAAACATTGGAACAATTCAAAGAAAGTCGGAAGGGGATGCAAGCTGATCACCTACGACCCGAGTCACCATACACCGTCAGCATCATCATGCAAACAAAGTATTGTGCCAAGCGAGCCGTTCAACGTTTATGGAACGATAAAACTTCTACAGTTACGACAATCGTAGGTCAGATTGCCATGGCTTTGATCATCGGATCTATTTACTACAATACCCCGACGAATACAGCAAGTTTCTTCCAAAAGGGAGGTGTTCTCTTCTTCGCCGTTTTGCTTAACGCTCTGATTGCTATATCGGAAATCAATACTCTATACTCCCAAAGACCGATTGTTGAAAAACAAGCATCTTACGCTTTCTATCATCCTTTCACTGAAGCTTTGGCTGGTGTTGTTGTCGATATACCGGTGAAATTCGCCATTGCAACCTGTTTTAACATCATTTTATACTTCCTTGCGGGTCTGAAACAAGAGGCGGGCGCATTCTTTGTCTTTTTCCTCTTTAACTTTGTGGCCATCTTGACTGTAAGTATTCCCTTCCTGTGGCGGATTTTTTGAGAGTATTAACAATCATTTCAGATGAGTCAAATATACCGTAGTATCGCAGCAGCAACAAAAACAATTGCTCAAGCACTGGCTATCGCTGGTGTAGCCACCCTTGTCGTTGTCATTTATACCGGTTTCGTTATTCCTAGACCATTGATGCATCCTTGGTTTAAATGGCTTTCATGGATCAATCCAGTTGCATATACTTTTGAGGCTTTATTCGTCAATGAGTTACATGGAACCCTATTCGACTGCTCAACTTTGGTACCTACAGGTCCGGGCTATGTTCAATCTGGCAATACCTTCGTTTGTGCTGTTGCTGGCGCTGTTATCGGTTCCACTACTGTCAGTGGTGATGATTATTTGGAAGCAGCGTTTCAATACTCTTATTCCCACTTATGGCGTAACTTGGGATTCATGTTTGCATTCATGATCTTTTTCTTATCTTTCTATCTTCTCGCAACCGAGTTCAATTCCTCTACAGACAGTAAAGCTGAGGTTTTGGTCTTCCGCCGTGGACATGTACCAGAAGAGTTATTGGCCGCGGAGCGAGCTGCAAAGAATGATGAAGAAGCACACGTCGGCGCTGGTGTAGATGCCAAAAAGCATCACTCAGACAAAGATGGAGGAGAAGTTCAGGCATTGGCACCCCAAACAGACGTGTTCACATGGAGAAATGTGTGTTACGATATCAAGATTAAGAACGAACCTCGCAGACTTCTCGATAATGTTTCCGGATGGGTAAAGCCTGGAACTTTAACAGCTTTGATGGGTGTTTCTGGTGCGGGAAAAACAACATTACTCGATGTCCTCGCTCAGAGAGTTTCTATGGGAGTTATTACAGGTGATATGTTGGTTAGCGGAAAACCTCTCGACGAATCATTTCAACGAAAAACCGGATACGTTCAACAACAAGATTTACATCTCGAAACCACTACTGTTAGGGAAGCTCTTCGATTCTCGGCTATGCTACGTCAACCAAAATCTGTTTCCAAGAAGGAAAAGTTTGATTTCGTGGAAGATGTTATCAAGATGTTGAATATGGAAGACTTCTCAGAAGCAGTCGTTGGTGTCCCAGGAGAAGGATTGAACGTGGAGCAAAGAAAACTCTTGACTATTGGTGTCGAATTAGCTGCTAAACCTGCACTCTTACTCTTCTTGGATGAGCCTACCTCAGGTTTGGATTCACAATCTTCATGGGCAATCGTCTCTTTCTTGAGAAAGTTAGCCGATAATGGACAGGCCGTCTTGGCTACTATCCATCAACCTAGTGCTATCCTGTTTCAAGAATTCGATCGATTATTATTCTTAGCAAAGGGTGGAAGAACTGTTTACTTTGGAGACATTGGTCACAATTCCGAGACTTTACTTAACTATTTTGAATCTCATGGTGCGGAGAAGTGTGGAGAGGATGAGAATCCTGCAGAGTATATGTTAACAATGGTTGGTGCCGGAGCCCAAGGAAAATCTACTCAAGATTGGTAAGAACGGATTCTGTTTATCGGTACCACAAAAGCTAATTCAAATATAGGCATGAAGTATGGAAAGCTAGTGATGAAGCAAAGGCTATTCAAACGGAAATTTCACGCATCGAACAAGACTTGGGTCATCAATCATCTCAAAATGATCCTGGTTCCCAAGACGAATTCGCCATGCCCTTCACCATTCAGCTTTTGGAAGTTACGAAGCGTGTGTTCCAACAATATTGGCGTACCCCTGGATATGTATACTCCAAGCTTGTTCTTGGTGTCGCATCTGCACTCTTTATTGGTTTCTCATTTTTCCACGCCGATGCATCTCAACAAGGTCTTCAAGATGTTATCTTCTCAATCTTCATGATAACAACTATCTTCACAACCCTCGTGCAACAAATTATGCCTCGATTTGTCCTTCAAAGAGATCTTTATGAGGTTCGTGAAAGACCATCAAAAGCTTATAGCTGGAAAGCTTTCATCATCGCCAATATTGTCGTCGAAATTCCATATCAAATTCTTCTTGGTATCATGGTATTTGCCTCATACTTCTACCCAATTTACACCAGCAACGGTATTCCACCATCAAGTCGTCAAGGTCTTATTCTCCTACTCTTCATTCAATTCTTCGTCTTTGCTAGTACATTCGCTCATATGCTTATTGCTGCTCTTCCTGATGCGGAAACCGCGGGTAACATCGCTACGCTCATGTTCTCACTCACACTTACCTTTAACGGAGTCTTCCAACCTCCAAATGCTCTTCCCAGGTTTTGGATTTTCATGTATCGAGTTTCACCTTTGACTTGTAAGTTTTCCCCTCATCGCTGTTCAAGGTACAAACAAACTAACAAATATCCAGATCTCGTCTCGGCTATCGTATCTACCGGTCTTTCCGGCCGCGAAGTAGTATGCGCCAAAAACGAACTCGCAATCATGCAACCACCTGCCGGCGAAACCTGCGGAAGTTATCTCCAATCCTACGCTAACGCCACAGGTGGTTCCATCTATAATCCTGAAGCTACTTCAGATTGTAACTACTGTTCTTCATCAAACGCAGATCAATATCTCTCTTCCGTATCCATTAGCTATGATACGAGATGGAGAAACTACGGTATCGTGTTTGTGTATATCTTTTTCAATATCTTCATGGCGGTGTTTTTGTATTATCTCATTAGAGTGAGGAAGAGTAGTGGGAAGAGTCTTAAGGAAAAATTGGGATTCTTAGGAAAACTTTTTTAGAGGGGTTTCTGAGTGTAATTTTATAAAAGGGATGAAGATGGTGGCTCTACGCTGGTATAGGGTGTTTTGTAGATATTGGGTGGACTGGTTACCATGTATGTATGTATGTATGTATGTATGTATGTAGATATGGGGATAGAATTGGTGTTTTTGGATGAGGGTATTTAGAGGGGGTTCATTGATATATTTGGGATGGGCATTTTTGATTGTAAGATTAAGATTTTTAAGTTATGGATGTATGTGTATATGTATATATGTATGCAGATTTTAGATTTTAATGTATTTGTCTGGTTTAATTACTTGGTATGATTATTAAAAATATTTTGTCAAGTTAAAAAATTTACTGGTTTTTTCTTTGGCGTCGTTTTGTGAAATCGTGTGTGGATGTTGTGAGGGGTCCAGGTTGGGATTGTACTGTAATGGGGAAGTGTTACGAGGTTTGCCGTCTAGATCACGTGGAAGTGCTCTAGGCTCTCGAGATGGTTTATAACTAGGCGTCAAGCAGGGACTTAAAGTAATGACAATAATGCAATTCGTAACTAATAGTAGAGTATACTAAATGATTGATCTTGAGCACGAAGCTCTATACAAAGGAAATCCATCTTGATTATATAGACCTTCGTGCCGTATGTCCCACCGTTCCCCTCGATTTAAATCGGTGGGACGAGTGGGACCACGTGATCCCTTGTTTAGTCATGTGATGCGGGTTTTAGTCATAACTGATTACCGTCGTAACAGATTCTTGACGATTATAGATAGTTTTTGATGGTTATGATTATGATTTTTAGTGATTATGATTGTGGTTATGATTGTAAAAGGACTTTAATTAAATAGTCTAAGGTTGCAATTTTATATTAGTGTTAATTTATTTTCATTTTAGGGAATTTGAAAATATTTGGATATATGTAGTTGAAGATCTAGTAATAGTGTTTAGGAAGTTTGGGATTGAGGGGAGCTTATGATTTGGTTTTTTTTCTCTTTAGAGATTAGCTTTTGTGATACTGTAGTCACTAGCAAATTCAATAGAAGAATCCCCTCGACTCCAAAAATATTTGCTTCTATCTTCTATTTCTCGTTGTCTGTGACATATTGATTCTTGCAGAAGAGCGTATTGGGATTCTTCTGATATGTCGTCACGGTGGGCTTTTTGCATCGTGGTGATCGGGCTTCTGCTATTCAATCAGCCTGTACTCTAACGAAATCGGTAAAGTATGCATCACCGTTCTTGCCTCACCACGAGTCATCTGGTCTGGAAAACCTCTCGGGAAATTTTAGTTTTATGATTCTGAAGGTTGGGCTATGATTTGGTCTATTCAGTGACCTTATCCCACAGCAGTATTCAAAACATGCCTGGAGGCAGCATGATCTTTATTTTGTAATGTTTTAAAGTAAAAATTGACACTCAGATACGGCGCAATATCCACCAAAGGGAAAAGAATTTACACGCTTTCCTATTCAAGATTGCTTAACTTCCTCTTCCCGGTTATTCTTTTCTGCCTTTCCTCTTCTTGTCTTGTCGAGTATTTATAAAAAGCTACTTCTGCATCCTCATCTTCTAAACCCTTATGTTCACCGATCTCTTTAGGGCTCTCGGTAGAAATATCCACCGGTTTTCTGACTATCTTATTTTTTACGACCGGGGACTCTACCTCTAAGCCCCCACCAATATCCAGCTCCTCAACACCAAATTTATCGAAATGCTTCCCCGCCTTCGAAATCGAGACTTCACTCCTCTCTTTCCTCCTTCCCTTTCTCAACAACTCCACATTCTCAAACTCCATCTCCACCATCCTCTCCACCTCTTTTCCCACCTGCAAACTCCTCAACCATGGCTAACCAATCTCCGCCAATACGCCCCATCACTGTAGGAGTTGACTTTGGACAAACATACACTGGTAAGTCCACAACAATACACCGAGCATGCGCAAAATACTGAAAATATTTCCCAGTAATCGTGTGGTCAAATCAGAGCAACACGAGTTCCACAAAAAGCATCCAAGAATGGCCCGGTCTACCCCCAGACTCGGTGGAAACCAAAGTCCCAACCAAGCTTGCATATTCACGCAATCCGAATGATAGGCATGAGCCAGTGTGGGGATTTTCCTGTGATCCCGATGATGGATATCATGAAGTCACAGAAGTGCGAGAACATTTCAGGATCTACTTGGATCAACGAAGCTTGGATCTAGCTCGCAAAGGAGGTGTGAGAAACATGTCTGAAACAGTTGGTGAAGCCAAAGATCTCATGACGGATTATTTACGCCAGATTTATAAACACGTGGAATTGTGTAAAGAAGTTATTACTGGCACTTGGAAAGAGAAGATTGAATTTGTTTTTAGCCTTCCTACCAAGTGGAATACTTTAGATACGGTGAATAGATTTAATGATGCGATATATGCAGTAGGATTCACATCTCAAAATTCAGATAAACATTCGGCGAAATTGGAATTGACTGAGGCTGAGGCAGCAGCAGTTTACTCTGCGACAAATTCTGAGATTGAACTTGATAAGGGAGATAATATTCTCATCTATGATGCAGATGGTGGAAAGACTGAGTAAGTACTAACTTGGTTTCAATTCGAATATATATCATGTACTTCAAGTGTTGTTAAGTAAAAAAATATTAATTACCAATATTAGTCTTGGTCTTGTTGAAGTAGCAGACCCAAACCCTGAAAGACCAGCCTTAAAACAAGTAACGAAAGTCCAAGGTTTTGGTACCGGATCAACTATGATCGACCAAGCATTCGAACTTCTCGTACAAGAACGGTTGGATACACACTCCGATAAAGAGCTTCTATAGAATCTAGCGCATAAACTAGCTAGGGGTTCATCCTTCTAGTCTATCAAGCAAAACTTCGGGGCGACTTCTGGTAACCATGCTGTGTATATATAGCAATTGCGACTCTAGAAACGAGGGCTCGGGATCAAAAAAGATTTGACGCATCCTGGACTTTGAATTGAGAAGAATAGAATGCAATTTTCGAAGCGACTAGTATAAAATTCAAGATGGTTCATACTAACAGAATTTAGGTCAGAAATATAGGCTCTGTTTGATGTGCAGATTGCTGGCATAATACGTATACGTAAGATAGACAAACAACTAGATTGGATGCAGACAAAAAAAGAAGCCAGGATGATGTGCTAAGTAAGATCTTATATTGAAGAACGGTAAAAGAATGAAATGAAAGAAACCTTGACCTGCGCTCAAGAATGTATAGAAATTCCTCGTACTGAGTGGAGGTCTTGGAGGTTTCCAATATGTCAAGACCAAGATCGAAGAACACTTTCAACGAAATCCTCACTAAATAGCACATCGTATAAGAATTCTTAAATCTCAAGAGCCAGAACTTTCAGTAGTGAAGGGTGTGGTGATAGACAGAATGGCAGAGAATAAAAGTTGGAGCTGCGATTTTAAAAACCAGAGTGTATGGTTCTTGAAGACTTCTTAGGTCACGCCTATGTTGACAGGATAGAACAGAGTGAGAGCTAGTTACGGTGTTCTGGGTCGTAAAGAATACGGCCTAGAAATTCATGTATGTAGGAGAGACCATCGTGATTGACCTGTTTGATAAGAAGCAGAAATGGGCCACGATGAAAATCGACTAGATAATCAAAAAAGTATAGCGAAACCCCTTAAAAAGCTACACGAGCATTAAATCCTATAGCTTAACAATATCAAGGATAACACTATCGACACCGATTCTGCACGAGAAAGACAATTTTCTCGAAAAATTGTTCCCGGAGACAACATTCGAAAATGGGACACCCAAATCGTAATTTTAGTTTCACACGAAAACAGGAACAATCTCCCCACAAGTCTTAAACAACGTAAGAATCCTGATTCACAACCAAGAGAATATGATAGCAACAAACAACAGGCAATGTATCCAAACTGTGCACAGTGCACCCGGATTTGAAATAGGTCGGCGACGAAGAATTCGAGCCTAAGAATCGAAAGCTCTGGCGACGAAAGAAATACTATTTCGCCATGTTTATAGTCCGCGTATAATCGCACCAGCAGATTTGAGGTCGAATTGTGGTTTAAAGGTCCTCGATATAATAGAAGTCACGAATCGATATCCATTGATTAGGATCCTGCTGAAGCTTGGTTGTGTCCAGCGTCAATCGATGAACCGATCGATAGGTGGGAGAGTCGATTAAAGTCATGATAAAGTTTGCTGTATTTGTATTTATTGTGTTTGTATGCTAATATATAGAATAATTATATATAACAGTAATAGTTAGTGCTCTGGGGATCGAGCCGACTATTGTTGTAGTCAGGGGAAGCTGTTTCCAAGTTTTAACTATATACTAGCCTTATACACTCTTAAACGATATTAAAAATTCGATTTTTTTTTTTCTTTCCACATTTTTATTTAATAAACAATCCTCTCTTGGATTATACTGTATTTCCTTATTACAACAATAGGCGGTTGATTCCTAGAGCGCCAAATAGTTATAATCAAGCTGGATCTGTGGCTGAGGGTTCTTAAATAGACTCACTAGAATCTCTATTCGGGTATTTTCAAGGAGACTCATCGAGGAATCTTATTCCGCAGTTCTGAGTATTGGTACTCCTCTAATTCAAAGCATCTAAATGTTTAAATATAAGTTTAGCTAAACTTGTACATTTATTGAATAGTAATACCAGTGAACCAGTATTGTATAACTGACCACTAAGGAAACAAAGTTTCAAGGTTGAGTTGACCCGGACATATAACTCCTAGGTAACTTATACTCTTATTTGGCTTGCAAACATCCAAAAGAACAATAACTTAACAAGACTCCAGAGAGATATCGACAGTATGTACAAGTTATATTATTGCTCCAATATATATATACATAAACAGTATAAAAACTATATACAAAAGAATCGAAACCTCTGTCTACACTGACATCCCATCTAATTATCAATAATCCTTGTATTTGACTAAACACTCTAAACATAAGCAATGGTAACCGAGTTATCAGTAACGGTAGTCTTAGTCAAGATAGCATTGGAGGTAGTTTCGATATCCATGATGTTCGCACCAGATGGGTTGACTGTCTTGGAGGAGGTAGTAGCGATTGCATCGGTGAAGACAACGCTCCCGTAGTTTGCGAGACCCTCGGTGTTGGTATCGATGCTTAAGTCTTCCATAATCCACTCAGCACTGACACCACAGAGGGTGTTGGTTGAGGAGACGGTTTTGGTGTAGGATTTGCCGGTGGATTTATTTTCCATGACGACGGTTCCCGTGTTGAAGCCGCTGGTGGTGAGATTTACCGAGATGACCTGTGGTTTGTTAGTTTGAGTTTGGAGTCGACGTTTTGTGATGGGAAAATAACTTACATCTTCAGCTGTGAGAGTTCCTAGATCAATGACTTGAGTCCCGGCAGGATACCATTCATACCAAGCATAATATGAAATTGCACCGGTAGATTTCTCAATTGTGGAATCTACACCTGCTTGCCAGAGATTGTCACAATTGTATCCATCAATACCGACCCAGCTAGAAGCGGTGAAGTCCGAAGCGGAAGTCTCGCCCGTTGTTCCAACCGCGGGTTTAGGAATGGCGAAAGAAGCGGAAACACCGGTGTATGCAGCACCAGTAAGAACGGCACCAGCCCAACTAACATTGTAATCGTCTTCTACGCTAGCAGCGTGCTTGTGGCGCCGAGCAAGTCTTTGTTTAGCGTTAAGCTTGGTTGCTGGTGCAGCAATAGCAGAACCCGCAAGAAGGGTGGCGAAAACGATTGAGTACTTCATGTTGATAGAAGGTGATGATATTGTCAAGAGAAGACGGCAAAAAAACGGAGAAAAGCTTGAATTTGCTTACTTTGAAGAAAAGCGAAGAATTGAATGAATGAATGAATTGCAAACCTGTGCAAATGAATGATGAACAACAAAACAACTTGGCTTAGCTAGACTTTATATAAGAAAGGACTCCTTTTCCTTTACATCAGTTCTAGAACCATTCCATCATATTACCATGTGAATACATCACCGGTAATTTCGATTCTTCCATACCCAATGTGGAGTGTGGAGTGTAGCATCGCTATATCGCAATATAAGTCATGGAAGATTGCTAGAACATTATAATTTCATATAAATTGATTCCAGGATCTTCAACTGCCGATGAGCATCTGGCACGCCCTTTCAGTGGAATCAGTGGACCCATCAATGACAACCTGTCTGGTGGAAACCAAATTTTAGAATCCGGAGAAATGTTGCTCATCTATATTTAAACAGATTAACGCGGCCATTGAGGAATAATAACATACCGGTAGTCTCCGTAAAGAAATGATGATGCCAAAATCCGCGTGTTTCTGGCGATGGGATTGTTTCGTATAAAAAGCTTAGCAGGGCTTACATAATACAGGGGAAGCTAGGGTGCACGTAAGCTTATAAAGTAAAATAAAATGACACTTCAGCCTTGTGCTAAGGCTGTAAGATCTTACATGCAACTTTATCGACGTGCATATAGTAATTTACAAAGATATACACAGCATATCCAAAAACAATCAAGCATAGTAACATCTGCGTCCTCAATGTGGTACTGCACAACTAATGCATATTATTCCGACGACATACGAATTGGCTCATTGTGTGCCGCTACTTAGTTGTCTGGGAGAGGTTATGAGCTCGCAAACAAGATCGCCGGAAATAGAACGATATAACGACGGGATAACGAGGAAGAGCTTATTATTCAAGCCTTTGGGAATCAAGGATTCCTAGTCTGGAATCCATCTAGCGTTCGTTAAACACACCAAACCTCAAAACACAAAAAATGACATCCTCTTCAACATCCTCGTCACCACCACTTCCAGATCCCGATGATTACCTCTTCCAATCACATTACCAACCCAATCCCAATCACGGCAATCTTCCCCAACATCCCACATCTCGTCCACATTCACGACAAAGTTCCTCCTCCTCCTCCTCCCCATCACCACCACCCCTGCAGCACAATTTTTTCGCGCCCCC
>NW_001820834.1:2493898-2521581 GCF_000146945.2 Sclerotinia sclerotiorum 1980 UF-70 | reverse complement strand
GACCTCGAAACCCGTCCCCACCGAGCCTCCCCCAAAGGTTCCCACATACGAATACTTACGGACTTCGTACTATATCTCTTCTCGCTCTCTAGCCTTCCTCCCTCTATCTCCTCTGGTCATATCTTCCCTCTCCCTTTCTGCACGCGCTAGGAAATCTACTATTACCCTAATCGATGGTGATCACTTGCGTTACCCTAGCTGGAATCGTCATGTTACTCGTGTATATCTATGTTGCGCTCGCGAGTTACAATACGGGATATTTGACTTTGGGGATGAATAGTGTAGAGACGATTATTGATGGGGCGGCTAATGTGTGTTTGGTTGATGGGAGGGGTATGGCGGCTGCGAGTCATGCTAGCCATGAGGAGAATTTGAGGGAAAAGGAGAGGGAACGGAGGAGGGGGAAGGAGAGGGAGAGGGAAAAGGGAGTGGGGTATTTGGGTGGTGCGAAGGAGCGAGAAAGGGAAAAGGGAGTTTATACTGTGGGAGGGAAAGAAGCGGATGTGAGAGCGTGGAAAAAAGTTTGGAGTCGAGGAACTGATGCAGTTATGGATGTACCTTTAGGTGGAGTATGTGAGATTTTATATGGAGATGGAAGGGAAGATCGTGAATTAGACAATGATGATGATGATTACTATTGACTTAATAAAGAAAGAGAACGAAAATGAAAGGAAGATTTATATAATATATACCCCCACATGTTATAATTTATATGTAAATAAAATAACGAATACCCAAGAAACTTAATCCATGAAAATCCATATTCAAACTCATAAATTCTGACGCCTGATCTAACCCAACTCAAATCTGATATTCATCTTTCATTTTCATCATAAAAGCCGTCACTTGTACATAGATGACACTCTCCCCAATACAACGTAATAAAAACTTAAGAAAATAGGTATCTCCATTCCAATATTAATACAAAATCGACCCTCTCTACCCTTCTACATACCCCAAACCAAATCAAACCGCTTGCTTCCGAGCTTCATAAACTAGCTTAGCTAGTTATACCATATCGCCTACTCATCAACCGAATTTTCCATTCATCCATCCATCCAGCCATCCACCATACCCACCCCTCCCTTCCATCATCCCCCTTTCCTTCCTGTCATTTCCGTTCTCCGTCCTCCGACCCATTTTCCCTCTTTCCCCATCACATCATCCAATCATCTCCCATCCCTAAGTCGCCACCTCCAAACCCACCACCAACTTCCAGTCCCATCAACAAACCCAAAGAAAGTAGAAAAAAAGCCGAAATCCAAATTCCAAACCCCTTTAAAACACAAACATAAAACATAAAACATAAAACATAAAACATAAAACATAAAACATAAAACATAAAACATAAAATGTCACACTCAAGAATACTGGGTAAAGTATCTTGTATTAGAAAATACTAAGCTAAGGAGAAAAGAAGAAGGAAAACAAGAGTAGAGAGTTTTCCTATGATTAAATACAAACGGGGCATGCCACGTGACCCGGAGGTGTGAGGCGTCACATAAAACATAAAACATAAAACATAAAACATAAAACATAAAACATAAAACATAAAACATAAAACATAAAGCATAAAACATAAAACATAAAACATAAAACATCCTTCTCAAAAAAGACTAAAATCTTCCCCATTACACAATACAAAGGGGAAAAAAAAAGACGGCGGTAATAATAATCTAAACTGTTAAAGTGAATGGTTCCTGCGTAGCACGTGCACAGGGCACTAGTCCTGTTAGGGCTAGATTGAGAAGCTCTCTTACAGAGAGCTTCGCACTTCCGTAGAACTTAGAAGAGAGATTAACCTACTAGACCAATATTACCTCAGTTCTGCCCTATCAGCTTCCCACTATTCCCTGTGTGAGGTCATTCCTTTTAACATAAACTAAGATTAGAAGAATATCATCTCATCCATCTCATCTCCATCTAAACATCATACATCCAAATACATACCTACCTGCCTACCTACTTATCTAGATAATATTTTCTAGATACCATTTTCTATATAGCATTTCGAATATAATCTTCCCTTCCTCCCTTCCTAGATTATTTATCACCCAGCCCGCCCCTATTCATCCATCAATCCATCCACCCGTGCATCAAAGTAAGAATACATACATACATATAAACTCAACTATAAACTCCAATCAAGTGCTGTCTTGCAGGCTCAGCCTCCAAGTATTTATTTAACATGAACATATGTATATATGTATGTAGTAGGCATGATACTACTAGATACTTAGATGGTAATCTTACCAAAAAAATGCAGGTTAATAGATAAAGACTTCCTCCATAGTACCTATTGAAGTGTAACATGCACTCTTCATTCACATTCAACACCGTCACCATCACTCCATTCACCTATCATTCATCCTACCATATCCATATAGAATATGTATATGCAATGCGTTCCATCTCAAAAAAAATCGAGAAAATTAGAAAAAAAAAAAAAATTGAATATGGGTATAATCAGACATTTAGCGGGCAAAAACCTTTACGACGCCATCACCTCCACCACTAACGATCCATCTTCCATCTTGACTCCATACGACTGAACATACACCTTCGCCACGCATTAGTCGATGACTTGTCATTTCTTGTGTACAGCTACGTGTGTCTAAAGACCAAAATCGTAAACTAGCATCATGACCGGCCGAGACAAGTTCATGACCATCAGGGGATAATGAGAGAGCAGAAATAGCTGCTGGGTGAGCAAGCATGTTGTATGTGCATTGACCTAGATTAATTAGTGATTAATCTTCTACAATAATGAAGAGTAACTTACCGCTATTAGCATCATAAAATCTAATAAAGCGATCCTCATGTCCACTGATTATGACACCTTCAACACCACCACTCGTACCTGTAGCTCCACCAACAACATTTTCATCTTCTGACATTCCGCGATTAGAATCAGAGCTCAAGGAACTATCAAGACCAGTAGTAGTTGCAACTATGGCATTAACTCCAGTTGATTGTGTACCATTATATGTTTCCAAACTTGCCATGGAAGCAACCTCCTCACCAGTTCGTGTATCGTATACTAACACAGCTGCATCGGAATAAGATACGACGAAAGATTCACCTGAAGTGGCTAATGGTGTTATACAAGTAGGGGATGCTGTGCTATTAGGCCTGGTTATCGAATGAATTAATGTATAATGGAAAGGCGAGGTTGAGGCGACGCTTGGTTGAGGAGATGATGGAAACGCTGAACCAGATGACATGGAGTTACCTCGAACTCGGCCACCTCTACGGCTGCCGGCACCTGAAGGTGATACGAGTTGTGGAGGTGCGCTAACAGACCATACTTTAACAGTGCCATCTGCAGCACCACTTGCTAAGATAATCCGATCTGGTCCACCAAAAGCATTATTTTGACCAAATATGGTTCCAGTTGTACCGGGAAGTACACATACTGTCCATACTGCATCTGTATGACCATCGAGGGTTGCCTTGGGATCTACTCGACCTCTCTCCCATACTCTTACAGTAGCGTCTTGGCCACCGGAAAATATCCATCCATCACCTTGAGCACGTCCACCACTAGCAAAGTTTTGCGATGGAGACCAAGCGGTTAAGCACATGACAGCTCCGGCATGACCACGATGAGTAAAGTAACTTTGAATATCCAAATCATTGGCGCTAACATGAAATGTACCCTGGTCTTCATAACGAGCGGGTATAATCCATCTTTTGATAGTACCATCGTCGCCTGATGTACATAACTCTGGTTCTCCGGGGCTTCCACCTCCAGTAAATATAACTGAGCGAACTGCATCTAGATGGCCCCTAAGACCGAATCGAACCTTGAAGCTACCACTATCTGGTCTTTGTGTTGGGTTCAATGAAAGTTCATGTTCGCCACTCTTTCTCCGTGATAAAGATGTTTTCCTCCGATGTGAGCCTGGACCACGAATGGGTGATTTTGGTGGATCTTGCGCTGGTGGGAATACATCGGTATCTGGTCTTTGGGTCGAAATCTTTATTTCTTGTTCGGTAAACTGAGCTGGTTCATTAAAGTCCCATCCATCAGAATCCGAAGCTGACTTCTGTACTGTTTCACCTGTCTCAACGGGTCGTCCATAAGAATCGTAAGAATGGTTAAGTTTCGTCAAAGGTTCTTCTGAAACCTGAGCTTTCTCAGGAGATCTAAATTGCGAAGACCATTCTGGTTGAGTAGGTTGTGGTAAAGGTTGTTGATCTGCTAAAAATCTTGGCGCTGGATTATCAGGGTTTTGAACCGAAAGTTTAGTTGGGGCTGGAACTGGTGGTGGATTATGGTTAGGTGTCGGAGAAGGCGCTGGGGGAGGTCGTGATAGTTCTGGTATTCTCATAGGCTTGGATCTAGAGTAAAGCTGCTGCATATCGTCGAGGTTTTGCTGTTGAGCTTGATTGACTCCAAAGGGTAGAATCTCTTCAGGTGGTGGAGGAGCTTCTCGAGGTGGCAAAGGATTTGGTGGTGATACCAAGAGGTAAGTGAGTTCTCCTTGAGATTTATCCATGAAATCTTTCATGCCAGATTTTTCGGATTGAATTGCTTTTTTCGCGTCGTTCTCCCCTTCAACTTCGAGAAATGAGTTATGTGCCTCTCTTCCAGCTGCTAAATCTATTAGTTTCCAATAATCGTAAAATTCCAATTGACTTACGACGTGGATCCTTATCCTTATTCTCCTTCTTTCCCGACACTGGAGCCGTGGCACCAGATTTGATCGCCTTTAATTGTGCTTCTCGTTCCTTGGCTGCCCTCTCTAACATGGTAAGGAATTTCTTCAAGCTATCATTCGACCCTTCAAGTTTTCTAGTGTGCCCCTCTAACTTCGCTATCCTACTTTTCATTTCCTGTCTTTCGATCTCCCACGCATTTCGATCTCTCTCGTGTCGATGCCATTCAGTTTGTAAGAATCGCATTACACCTGAAAACCAGTTAATGGAGTCAAAGGAACACAACAACTGGGCGCATACCTTGCAGAGTATATTCTGTGCCTTGCGGCTGATTTGTTTGATTTCCTCCATCACCAACATTACCACCTCCATTATTTTGACCTCCACCACCACCACCCAAACCAGATAGAGACTGCCAGGCCATCTCGTTCCCCAGGCCCAGGCCAGTCCCTCTTTTATAACCTAAAACCCGCCTTGTGCGCTAAGATCGCACCTAAACTCGAGGGCACGATGAGCATTTGTTAATCGTCGCAGGCGCAAGATAAGTCGAGTGGTCGCCAAAGACAACGAGGCCTTAAATTTTTCCAGCAAACTACCAATGCTCAATTGAACATATTCGCGCAAACAAGATTTGTTTAAGATAAATGAAGTATAACAGAGACCAGGAGGTAACAAATTTATAAATCTTTAAAAACTCTTTATGATGCTTCTGTACAAGATCGTCGCGGGAGTGCAACGTGGGACATTAAAATCATAAGAGGAACTGAAGAAGGGCGTCTCTTACCCAAATAGAGCTTCCAACCAAGCCAACTATTCTAAATCCTGTCGTCAGGCCGCTTTTAAGGCCAAAAATGATTTGCTTGGGCTTGGGTTTGGGGTTATTGTTTATTTTAAGGTATGGATGATGCCGGCTTTAACTTAAAATGGTCATAGCTCCCATCTGATGTTTCTTTTGTTGATATTTGTACCTGGATGATTCTGTGTAGAGTGAATGGCCTGGTATTGTTTACCCCTTTCTCGTAGATGTAAATAAGAGAGAAATACTATAATAGCAAATCTATAATATAAGTATACCGAGGACTAATATAGGATTAATATATATAGAGCTATACATAACCAATATGTACCCTTCTACTATCAACCATTTTGCTATCTTAATAACCCAATGAACACCTAGCATCCAAACAATACTCATCAAAAGGGGGTCTGTGGAGATACGCTAATGGATTGACGATCTATGTAAGGGAGCGTATTTCTTCAAGCGCAGCGACCTTGAGGGATTTGTACTTGTCCCATCAATGCATCATAGGGAAAGAGATGAAGTGTAAATGTGCATCTCTATCATGCAGAGAAGATATGGAATTAAGAGTATGATTGAAGTTGTGGACCAGTATGTACACCCGAGTATTATATACATTCTCCGGAAGTCTCAGAATCCCAACCTAATCATCATGATCATAAATGTCCTCTCCAAACTCCAATCACGTTCATAAACCCCCCAATGCCTCTAATCTATACATCCATATCCCAATCCCCATACCCCATACCCCATACCAACACCTTCCCTTAAAATTCCAACTCCTCAACCTCCATCCCACACTCTACACAACTCTTCACACTCATTCCATCCTCATTTTCTACCGTCTGACCCCATTCATGTTCATGTTTCCCATTACTGATCGCATCACCAAACTTTCCACCTTTACCATCACCCGCCAAACCTCTCCTATACGCTTCGGTTCTCGTCTTCTTCTTTAATTCTTTCAATTTATTCTTGAACTTTTCCTCTTTCCTCTTCTTCTTTTCCGTTTCTCTTTTCTCAAACTCTGCGTCTAATGCTTCTGCGCTTCCCCACTTCGTGTTAAATGCATATTCCTCAACTTGATAGCGTAAGAATAACATCATATCGTGCCAATGCGATTTATGTGGATTGGGCTTATTGAGATGTGGTAAGAGTTCACCATCTTTCAACTCCGCTACATAGAGTATTAGCTCAAGTCTATCATCATGTATAATCATGAAAACTCACGATCCGTAATAAGATAATCCTCCTTCGCCTCCGTTTTAGTTAACAAACTATATTTCTCTGGAAACTTTTCCTTGCACAAATTACAAACCATACACTTGAAAACCTCATCCCACACAAAATCGATCTCCACACTCCCACACTCCCTACACTTTTTATCGCCCCTCCCTAGCACACTCAATCCTGGCTCAAAAGGCCCCTCTTTCCTGTTTCTTAACCCTTTCAAAAACTGATGTCTCTCCCATTCCTTCAATGTCATATGTGCTGGTTTCTCCCCTTCTTTCGGTGCATGTAAAGCCTTATTCCACGGATCATCTTCCGCAGCTAAAAATCCACCTTTTGTATCTGTCATCTTACTAAAGTCATGATCAACATATTTCCGGAACTTCCGCGCCGCCTGTGGTGCGGTGTCATCGGTTCGGGAATCTTTGGTAGATTGTCGCGCATCGCGAGAAGTGGCTGGGATGGACGAAGCTGAGATAGAGGAGTGAGTGCGCTTTTGACCCGCGAGGGTTATATCTGGGGTGGCGATAAAGCCCGAGGGAGTGCGATTGGTATTGTTTGAAGAGAGAGCATTTTCACGAGCTATAGATTGTTCGCGGAGGGCTTTGGCCTTAAGTCTATTTTCTTCCTGATGAAAGAGATTAATAAATGAGGTTTAATTTGTCTTCATGGGTTGCCTTGAACTAACTATTCTTCTTTTGACTTCTGGTGTTGTTGGTGGTATGACTTGAGATCTAGTTCTTGCAGTCCGCGGTGGAGTATTTAGTCTCTCCATAATGTCAGATTATGCAGAGTATGTTGGAAGTGAAATTGTTGAAGTTTTATAAATTTATATAACAAGGCTGAAGCCAGAAAGTGGCAATAGGTCTCAATTCAGCCTCGGTGATTTTGTCTACGCTAAGGCTGAAATCGTCTATACCTATCTTCAAACAAATGATGCAGAAACTAAGTATGGTTGGAAAAACTATATTGGTAATGTAAACAATGTTTTGATAGGAGAAAGTGCAGAAAGTAGTCATGGAATTAAAGGGTCGTCTCCATCTTCTCGTCTCTATGATACAAAGGAGACATAAAATCTCTTGCCCCATCCATCTCCCAATTTTACCCCATATCCTTAGATTTTAAGGTCCAAATCCCAATCCCCTGATTCCCCATTCCTTGAAAACATCATATCGTGTATGTCTGACGCCCGGGCATCTATTCGTCCTTGACACCTCCACGACCTGCCTTCTCAGCTGCCTCAATAGTCTTCTTATCCTGTGTTGGGGAAGCTCCTCCTTGAAGGCTGCTCATCAAACCAGCTGGTGCCTTGAATGGTCTCTTCAAATCTCCAGAAGCTGGTTGCCCGAAAAGATGGATCTTGACCTCATTGCCTTCGAGTGCGCCCTTAAGTGGAATGATAGATTGGATCATGAGAGGATTGGTGTATTTAAAGTACAAGTGCATAACGGCCATCATTCCAACACCCATCAATTGTGCCTTGTATAGCGCTTTCATTTGATCGCTATCGTATTTGTGAACGGTAGTGGTGACGAGCTTTGGCTCTTCGGCGGAACCCATTTGAGGTTGCTCGACGTACTTAAGAGTAGTCATATCTAGGTCAACAATTAGCATCTATGGGAGCACCCACAGTAAACTAGGCTACCTACCCTTCTTCTTGTTGATCAAGTATTGGGTATAAGCGTAAATGCCAGCGATGAGGACGTTTGACAGGATATAAATCCCACGAACAATCATCAAAACGTTAGGGTCCTCAAGAGGAACACGCTTGGAGACTTGCATCATCCCGAGGATGATGACCAGGTTGGTTCTAATCAAAAGTCGTCAGTAACAAAGAGGTGAGGGTAGTTTCCAGTAATTTTATCATACACTTGAGGACTGAGAGCCATTTTGTCTGTTTGCAAGTAATGAAGGAGTAAGTGCTTTAGAAGATGGTAATTGACTGCGACCAAATGATACTTCAAAGGGGAGAATGGATAATGGATAAATGGAATTGTTGGGCTTTGGGTGGACTTTATGTTGTGAAGTCTTTGAGAAATTGACAGATCCCAGGAAATAATTTTGAAGAGTGGATAGAAGAAAATCGTCACCATTAGAAGCGGCGGCCCTAAGAAATACACCGTTCCGCGTTGGAGCTTGCCTAACAAAGTCTAATAAAGCCCTAGACAAAAAGCGGCTGAGGACAGATTTAATTTTATGTTTCATTATCTTTCCCCGCCATTATCAACAATTCTGTTCTATCAAGCAATCTATCCATCATCCACAACCACTAGCTACTACCAGTACTTATCAGAGTAGAATTACCTAGGGTTATTATCACGAGATTGAAAACATATGCAAGGAGTAAGTCTCATAAAGGCATGTTCCCTTTTCATTCATTGCTACCGGAAGGATATAATGCATTCTTCGTGAGAATGAACCAGCTTGGATATATTCAGGCAACTACTATACAGAACACGTTACTTTTATGATGCCTCTATGACTCAAGTGAGTCTTAAATCTAGAGCGAGTCTTTTAGTAGCTTCATCGCCCGAAATCTATCCTCCGTCTCTTCTCTATCCCAAACCTGCCCGCATCGTCTTGAATTCCTTGGTGTACTAGATTTTTGTGAATATAGACCTAGACATGTTGTCGCTCCCGCCGCCTTCTCCTGCTCTTGTTTTGAAGCTTCTACCTCAAGCGTTTGAATCAAATTATGCGTCGAGGCTGAATGTGGCGAAGGATGATGCTGAATTCCGTCTGCCGCTCGCTTTTGCACGGCGGGCTTCCTTTTTGGACGGTTATGATATTCCGAGATGTCTACGAGGTCAATCAGTTCTGAATTTTCCGTTTTGATACTCATTGCACCCTCATCAATCTGCGGTATACCCCAAGTGGATGTACCGTTGGATTGAAACTCTCGCAGCTTTTTTGTCGCCTTTACTCTGGACTTTGTTATGGGTATCTCCGTGGCCGTTTGAATAGTTTAGTATCGTTTGTGTTGTGGTCAAAGCCATACCAATATTGTGCTTCGATTGTAATGGGATACATGATTCAGGGGGGGGTATAATTGATATCACATACTCTCGCGCTCCCCGGCTCGTCGTATGCCGCATTCAAACTTGAACTCTTTGGCAAACGCCCTAGATAGGGCTGGATCGAGAGGTTTTGGGGAGATCGGCTGTACACGAGGAACTGGATTCGATGCAAGGGGATAATTTCCGGTGCCCGGTGCCCGTGCGACCTTAATAGACGTAGGGCTTGCTTTGGAGACCTCCTGGTCCTAGTGTTGTTCGTGGCAAGCATGCAGTGTCATCGAGGTACGTCGAAACCAGGCCAAACACGTTCCTAGATGCGCTTCAACGGGATATGGTTACTGAGGGCAAGAAAGCAAACACTGACATTTCTCATTAGTGACAGGGAGAGCAGATCTTTTGCACACAACCTGGTATTTGTCGAATTTTATCGCGGAGAGGATTAAAAGCCCTCAAGTCCTTGGAACGAGGTCGATATCGTAGGCACCTTTGCCACATTGGAACTGAGTCGACCCTCTCGTAAAAAGCGTCGCTGGAACCACGCTTAGGGTTGATGATACTGAACTCTTGTGGATTGATCATATTTTTTAAACGATCGTTATACTATTGAGCTGTTTGGGAAGGAAATCGAGGTAAATGACCTTTTTAAATGTATCGCATAATCATCAGTCTATTGTTTAGTTGACTCCTGTTAAGCTTATTAACCAGTCATTGGTAGGTAATTTGGGAAATGTTCTTTTATTACTGTAAAGTTACAGTCATCACACTGATTGATGTTAAATTTGAAACGAATTTTTCTCTACATCTGAACTAGTTGAGCTATGACTAATTTTGAAGAGGATAATTTCGCAGGCCTTGAGCCCAGGCAGCAGGATGTATATGAAGTTGTGGAACAAAATTCACTTGTTTTCTCATGGATGCCGTTCTGATGAGCATGGTCCGCAGAAATCCCCTGACGCAACAAAGTTAAAGTTATGCTGATGGAGAATGAATGCCATTTATCCCCAATAGAACAAAATCAAACCATTTACGTAAGACGATTTTGACTCCGATGCTTCGATGGAGGACCGGGTTGAAGGCCTTTCGCTTGCCTTTTCCTGGATGCCGTCGCTTTTGGAGGTGGTCCAGGCAATTTCCGGACAATACCTTTAGGACCAAGGCTATCATTATCAGCAAACTACCTAGAACAAACTATCTTGAACTTACACAAATCGAGGCTGCACTCTAGCATGTATACATGCTTCAAAGATATCCTTCGGGAGGGGATCACCTCGATTGTTAGCCACCAACCAATTGTTACACAAAGTTCGAAAAATCTCCACATCGGCATCCCAAAAATCCAATCTGTACCAAGGTTCTTTTCTATCGGTTAAATAAATCACACTAGCATTGAAGAAACATTCTGCTTGTGCTCTTGATATATTCACCTGCACCGGAGTATCTGGAGCTGCTAAATTCGTGGACCATCCGGTACTAAGCATTCGGAGAATCGCATGATATGGAGTAGGCAATTTTCCATTCTTCTGACGAATTCTATTTTGTTAGTCACAGACGTTATGTTATGGCACGTAATCCTAGGGGCTTACTGAAATAGTTCCTTGCGCTCGGTACAGTTTAAGAGAAATTCTCTCCATTCATCAGCGCTTAAATCTATTCCGCCGTTTCTACGTATATATTGATGGAGGGTATGTTCTGGCATTCTGAATTTCATCGTATCAATAGCCAATTCCCTCTTTTGATTGATTAAATAGCTTTTGATCTCATCATAGCGTGAGCAAAAAGGTACTTCTTCATTGTCTTCGTCTTCCTCATCTTCGTCCTCCTCGTCCTCGTCTTCGTAATCGTCATCCTCATTGTCATCAGGTGGCGGTGATAGTGGCCAGCCTGCGACTGGAAAACTACTTTCTAAATTCCCATGAGCAATCAATGCATCTCTGATTTGATATGCGCGTTGCTTATACGAGTTGCGTAACCATTGTGCAATATTTTGCATTTGATTCATAGGTCCTACTCCCATGAAATCTCCATCTATATTCTCGAATCCAACAGAGGGAGGTGCAGGAGGTTGACCATCTAGTCTATTGATGGTTCTTTTTCCGAATATTTTTGGAATTTGTGTGCTTCTAGCTCCGAATCTATGTTTATAAGTTAATAAACTAAGAATTTACGGTCTACAAGCAATTACTCACACCATTTTGTATGTACTCCACCATGTTTGGTTTTGGATATCTATAAAATAACTTAAAGTTATTGGCCATACATGTGAAACCAAATAGTCTCGTGGTTTCCTGATAAGGATCAGCGGATTCGTTGTTAATGACTCCGTTATTGATTTGTCAAATTCGCCGCTGTGTTAATTAGCTTTTGGATCACGGAATCGAAGTGCAACTTAGTTCCTACAGGTAAAATCCCATCGGCGGAATACCGCGACATGGTACACTTTCCTCTCGCAAGAAATCTTGGGCGATTCCACCAAATACCTGTCCAATATATCAGTTGATTGTGGATCGAACGAAATCGGAGGTTGAGCGGATTGGTCATACAAAACTTTCCATTGAAAAACCTCTATCCTCAATCAGCAAATCGACATAACGGAGAATCTAGTTGGAGATAGTACATACAGTTCAGAAGTTCTTTCATGCTCAAACCAGGGTTCTAACTTCAACCCAACCACATCCGCACCGTCAACTCGAACACCCCATTTCCGTAGACATTCCCAAAAAGCATGCTATACTCACAATCAGCACATCTTCCACTCAAAATCTACAACAAAACTTACACAAAGCTCATGAAGTAAAGTCCCCGCAAATCTATACAAAACAATCAACCTCTCCGCCTCTGTAATCTTCTCATTAAACAACGGTTCTAAAATCTCAAAAGCCATCGAAATCCCAATTCCCCTCTGGGTAACTACATCCAGCGATCCACTTGTATTCGCAAATTCAAACTCATCAGGTAATCCCGATTTAGTATCCGTATGTCCACTACTCAAATCCAACGTCACATCATCCCTAAATCTTTCAAGCATCCCTTGAACACGTCTGCGCTCGGATTCCTGCGCAGATATGTGGGGGGGTCTAAGTTTGAATTTTCGATATCCTTTTTTCCCCTGTAGTTCTGCAGGTAAATCGATTCCGTCTATTTCTTCCATTTCTCCGAGGAATAATGCATCGAACCTGCCCGATTCGATTAGCTTTTTATCTCTCTTATTAGTACAACAGTAACAGAAACATCTCACCAAGGCCAAGTATACAAATTTGCCAAAAACATCGTCGTTAATTGTAAAGCTGGCACCATCAAATTCCAAACTGTATCATTTTCCCACTATCATCTCAGATTATCAGCATACATATATCCCGCAATCCCCTCAGGACTCCTTCTTACAGCATCCCAATAACCCTCCCGTCCATTCCCAAGCGGATATCTAGCCAATTGCGCGGGTAATTTTCGTCTCCATTTCGTCCTTTGTATGATGGGATGAATAGGACAAGTTAATTTTCCCGCAGCCTTAGCTTTAGAATACGGAGCAAACGCATCATGAAGATGGATTTCTTGCGTAGTAAAACCTAACTTTACCTTAGTTTCCAATCTATCTCAGATTTTTAAATCGCGCTTCGATTGGGATAAAGGAGGAGAAGAAAAACTTACCCCCGAATCTGTCCGCCTGATACCATTTTAAATCCTGGTGGGCTTTATGTTTGTAGTAGTTATCATATGGTGGTGGTGTAATGGGTGTAATACCACTTTTTAGTAGCCCGGGAAGTCGTTTTAGGGGTTTGTGTTCTGTGCCTGTGGGATGTGTGTGCGATTCTGCGAGGTACGTGTATATTGATGCTTCAGCAGCCATTTTGTATTGCGGTTACTTCTTGGGATTTTAAGGGTGAGCAGATAGATAAGATTAAAATATCATGATTTTTCATGTATTTCCTTCGATGAACTCCTGATTGGTGATAAGTAAATTTCATTGTTAGATTAAGTGAGATTCGAATGTAGTAAAGTTTTTGTCTTTCTACTATTTTACGTCCTTTGTTGTGCATAATTATATCTAGGGAGATTCTTTACTAGTTAATTTTCTTTATGTATTTTGAAAGCTATTTATTCTTTATACATTGCTTTAACTTGAAATTCTAGATTTGTCTTGATGAGTACTCTTATCCTCAGTCACACACACGAAATTGTACAAGTTAGGCCGAACACAAACGCATCTTCTATATCGCAGGTAAATATTATTTTGAGGTGTCTAACTGCAGAATATCTCTGATCGTCTGATTCATAAATAACTAGTAAGACAATATTGATGAAAATACAACGAACTATGATATGAAATCCAAAGAAAGTAGATGTAGATAATTTTACCGCCGAGCAGGTAAAGGTCATGCACCGTAAGAAATCCGTGACATCGATCAAAAATGTGATTCATGAAGAAAGAAGGAAAGAGACTAATTATACAAAACATAAATTATGAAAGTTTAATATGAAGATAAAAGATACATAAAACATCATTTTCCCAAAATTGTGATTTGAATTCGGGTAATGATTCTGTGTGAACGAAGTGAATGACTTCAATTCAATTACTACTGTAATAAAGAACTAAGCGAACGCGAAAGAGACTAGCTCTTTTAGTAAGTCTATATAAGACTTACTACTTTCAATATGTAGCTAGCTCTTTAGACAGAATACAATTAGACATACAGGACCTACGTAATCCGTGGGTGCTACGTCTTCCGTATCCTTCTCGTACCAACAGATTCAATAGCAGTCCGAGATTCGGTGACCTTGCCGAAAAGAATCTCTAGGATGCCTGGAGCGTATCTCATCGGCCCCGATCCGGAGAACAAGCCGTAGTACATTTCAGCTAACTAGCTAATGGCTAGTCAGTACGTTGGAACGGTGTTCAAGCTAATGAAGATGCTAGAGCTAGGAATAGACTTAGTTTGAAGCTTTTGGAGAGAAAAAAAAAACTTAGTCTATGATGCCATATACCACAGCATTTTAGATATTGCAATCACGCCAAATATCATTTATACGTGATAAATTTTTTCACCAGCACATGTGAGTAAGACACCCAGAGAGGAATATTTGGGCGAAGAAGCTCTCGTGTCCTATGATCGATGATCGATGAACGATGAACGATGAACGATGAACGATGAACGATGAACGATGAACGATGAACGATGTCCAAAATCATGCTTCGACGAAGGAAATTACAAACAGCGCAAGAAAATCGACATGACCCGAGTCAAGCTCAAGACGAAAGTCAATTCGTAAGACTAGTCCCAATAGACCTGGTGAAAAGAAAATGACACCGTGCCTACATCTGAATGCAGAGAAGAAATCGAAATCGAAATCGCAACCGAGGAGAACTAACTAAACCTCTAAACAACCCAAACGACAGACTAAAAATAATCCACGCAAATTTAGCTAAACTAGCATATCTACTAAAACTTCTTCGCACTAAACATAGAATCTACTTGTCATGACCCCACAACTATACTGAATACATCAAGACTAAACGTTCTTTAGCAACAACTTGATTGCCCGCGTAATAAATAGTAGGATAGCAAGAGTCGATCGCTAATATACAAGTTTGTACATGAGTACTGATTCCCAAAGTACACATGTTTCATGAAATTTCCCACCTTGAATATTTGGTTCGTTCTTTCGTTCATCATATTTTATTTCTACTGTGACAAAGTTTTCGATCTTCTTGACTTTACTACTAGTTTAGTTATATCCACTTGATCTCAATATAGTATCTCCTTCTTAACCTCATTACTCATCATATATCCATATTCTCGCTGTGTTAATTTGATCCTCTGATCTCATTACCCATCTTCACACACCACCTTCAGTATAATAACCCGTTCTTTATCTTGTCATACTTCTTTCATCCCAATCAGACTTCTAATACATCGATCTGATCCCTCAACCTTAAAACTTCCACAATACTTCATATCCAAGTCATTTGCTCACAACATTTCAAAATGACATGCACATCCGAATGCAAACTCCTAGCGAAAATATGGTGCTCAGCAACACCAAAAACACCTCTCCTCAAAGAACTTCATACTGCATGTCTAACCTACCTCGAATCAACGAGACTATATCGAGAACCCAAAGTCTGGCCAATACCCCATCCAACCACAAACATCCAGCAACTACCAAGCGAGATACAAAGCCTGATCATAGAAAACCTGACACCAGTGGATCAAGGCAGACTACGAATCACCAACCATTTTTACCACGCCACGATCCCACGTCCCACAGTAACTCATCAAGATCTCCTTACTGCCGAACAGCAAGACTATGAGAAGAAAAATCGCTTATTAGCATGCGGGATATGCTGTCGGCTGCGACATATTACCAATTTTGGAAATGTGCAAATAACAGGAAGAAGAGGTCGGAAAGGACCACAGAGCCACAAACGTTTCTGTTTAGATTGTGGAGTTAAAAAGTTGTTTTATCGTCCTAATGGGTATGTTTATGTAGGAAAAAACCGGATAAGGGTTTGTCCTGAACATGAGAGGTTCGAATGCACAGATCGCTCTCTGTCAGAGAAAAATAAGGGTTCTTGGGACGGAGCTAGTTGGCGGGAGCAAATAAATTTGTCCTATTCGAAATTGCTCTCACCGAAGGATGTAAAGATAAGGAGGGCTCTGGCAGAGGAAGAATCACAAGAGAAGCTTAAGGAGATGGTAAAATGGTTGTACTGATACCGAGGGAGCTTGGGGGAGATCGATAAATGCTCGTATCAAATTGAAGATCGCTTTCACAGAGCTAGAAGAGGACCAAATTTGGTGACAAAAGTGTATTGACGAGCCAAACGACCATACCAGATTGAGACTACTTTTCCAGCTACATATCATGCCAGAAACCACAACTGCGGAAAATCCTGGGGAAAATCCCAAAGAACAATGATCGACAAACCCAACTGAAGCTACGGAAACAGCTTTGAGACAAGATACTGAAGTTTTATCGTGATAATTTATGACAAGGAGTACTTCTCGATCTGGTTACCAGGACACAAATAATATCATCATGACGAGGAAGAATCTTTGATAGAACTACCAAAAACAAGAACTCATCGCCGTTTCTCGCATTGTGGGCGAGCCCCAAGTATGAATTATTGTTCCAACGTTAATTGTGTACTCCATTTTTGCGCCACAATAGCTTATGGACAATAATCAAACTGAGCTACGTGCGTCCATACATTAGGAAAAAAAAAGAGAAAGAATTACTCCCGCCATGATCTCCTCAAGCATATTGCATTCTGAATTGCATTGCCTCTTTCAGCTCATTATCTCGAGTCCTAAAAAGCACTGGAAGCTCAAAAACCAGTGAAATTTCTGTTTAAATTCCTGAGAGTACGAATATTTCTCCTTGATTTTGTCTCTTTGCGGAAAACAAAAACTTTTGGAGTTTCCTCGAGAAGATATTGGAGCTTTGATGTGAAAGGAAGGCGGAAACAGGATTTGACTCGACAACTTTGGATTCAATTTCTTCGAGAAGCCTAGAGGAGGGTAGAAAAGAAGTGAAGGCATAAGGAAGGAAAAGAGATACGACTCGTGATAGGATTGGTGAAGCACATATCTCGAAGACATTGTGAAGGATGAAGGTGGAGTCGTATGTTGAGGGATCTCCAAGTTACCTCTCTCCAGCAAAGATATGAGCGACATAAAACCATGCATCCCAAAGAGGTCTTAACAATCGATTCACGACAAACCAAGTCTTCTGATACAAATGTTAGAATTGCATCTTACTCGCAAATCAAGTTATTCTCGCACTCTGCCTATCCTCCACTAACAGATCACGGTACATCGAACGATCTATTCATCCCATCCCGTCCCTCCTAGAATAACAATCATCACCAAAACATCTTAAACAACCTTCTCCACCACTTCTCCAAAAACAAGTAAAGGTTGCACCGAGCTAAAATTGGGTACATCACTCATAATAGCTGGTGCCTCCACAGCTCCCTTAGCCCAAGCTTCCTTACTCTCGAACCAGATAAGTGCTTGCCTATTAAAAATTCATCAGCCAATATCCCAATTTACCTTTACCCACAACAGCCTTCACGTCTCCTGAAGCAGTGATTGCACAGAAAAAATGAAGAAATTCCGAGATCAAAACGGCAAGCAAAGCCTGAGAAAATACATACACAGAATACCCTGTACTCTCATCCAACTTTGTAACGCTCCAATTTTTCAACCCATGGGCACCCCATTTCTCTTGTACGAGTGGCATATGTGTCTTCATGTAGTAATCCAAATCGAAAGTTGAGGTTTCGGTTTTGGGGTACATGACGGTGACGATGAAGGACATTTTGGCGGTTTAGTTTCTTTTGTGTGATAGAACGTAAATGTGTTGGAAATGCGAGTTGAATCTTTTAGTTGTAGATGGGTGACGTTGTTTGAAAGGTTTGAAGTTGGGAAATAGAAGAAAGGAAAAGAGGGGTGTGGTGTGGGTATGGGTGTTGACAGCACGCACGGCCAAAGAACCCCACAAACGGCACACGGCGGAGTATGGTTATACCGACAACGGACCTTTGCTAGATCCTATCACCGTTTCCTCTTACCAAGTGCGATTTAGGAAGGATTGTACACCGGATAGCCCGACGATAATCAAATGTTGTGTGTGGTGGATAAAGGGTTAGTTCTATGCAGTGTGATGATCTGTGGATTCGGGGTTGGTGTTCATGGGTGGGATGTTAGGATAACATCACGTGATTGGAAAATGGAATGTGGAACAGGATGAGATGGGATGACTAGGGATCATCTGGCTTCTCAACTGAATGAGAAAAGTCTTCTCAATTTACGAACTTGTTGATTCCGGCCTTCTGAAGAGGTCAATCTTGGGACTTTGTCGTTTAAATAGAAAATAAAATTCCAATATGAATGCCTAACCAATAACCTTAGTTACCTCCTTGCAACATGTGTAATGTATCTCTCTACCATGTAAAAACACAGTCCTACAAGGTCATTCAACACTCAATATCATGCTCTATCTCTCCATCACGTCTGGCTACATAAACATTCTGCAAATCTATTCCATCCCAACCCCGCTGTACCATTCTCCGCCCAAAAGAATTTCTATCCAATCCCACTCCAAGAGAAGTCAAATCTTCATTATTATTTAAAGCTTGTGGCTCATCTGATCGCGAATAATCCGATTCATATCCTGAAAGACGTGGCGTTATTCTATTCCGGCATTGAGTGTCTAGATATAATTAATTCTCAGACCAAACGAAATGAAAAAGGGTGATTCATACTACCCATACCATATTTTGCCATATCCATAATTTTCAAATTCCGATAATCTCTCAGACTCGCAGACTAGGTCTCATTCATGAAGTTTTCACTGTTGTTCGGTGTAGGTTGTGTCATTGCCTTGAAAGGGTAGGTAGAGAAAGATGTTCTTGGAATTTCCTTCCTTTTCTGTTTCCATGGTAGCCAGGAAAGCGAGAAAATTGTTGTTGGTTTCTCGCTACTGTTGATGGTTCTCTTCCGATGACGTCGTAACCACCATGATAGAAATGCGAAGATCAAGATTAAAGCGACTCCGCTAGTGGCGGCCCAGACGACAAGTTTGGTATTCGTAGTTGTGTCGGGAGGAAGAGTGGTGCTGGTGTCAGAAAGTAGCAATGTGGAACTAGCTGCTTGGTAACTTGGAGATGCGGAATCAAGATGGCTCGAACTGGTAACTGTTCTGGCTGTGGATGAAGACATGGAATCTGAGGGATATGTAGAATCTGATAAGCTGTAGGGAACCGTATACACCGAGATTCGGACAGCTGTGAATGTCAATACCGATGTTACAGTTACTATGCTTGATCCAGCTGTCATGGAAATGCCGTTGTTGTCAGTATTGCTGAGGTGAGTTGATGATACGTTCAATAGCACAGTTCCAGTGGGCCGAGGTATACCAGATGTCGACAAATAAGAAAGTGACGCCAACATAGTTACATTTCCCGATGTTGTATCGGTCGAGGATTTTTGCGCTGAGTAGGCGGGATCATTCCAACGTGTGGTCCTTGATGATCCTTTGTGTGCCGATGACGGAGACAAATCACTGCTAAAGACTTCAGGTGTATTCGTCATTGAAATCGTAGTGAGTAGAAGTAGCCACCGGAAAAGCAGCTATCGGCAGAGTAGTGTTGAACGATCCGGTAGAGTCCAAAGCAGTGGTAATAGCCTTGAAAGCCGCAGGATGTAGCTGGGATTGAGGGCAATGCGTAGCATTTGCTGAACATGGATTGACATCACAACAACCTTGAAACGAAGGATTATGACTTGCACATATCCACCAACTTCCAGAAGAACAATACACGTTTGGATAATAAGAGCCAAGGCTAAGAGATGCTTCTTGTCCTGTAAGTCCAAGTCCTAGCCCAGCTGCTCGGAGGTCAGCTACTGGGCAGCCTTTACTGTTGCACGGGTTGCTCGTGCAGCATCCAAGGAAACTTGGTGTTTGAGCTTTACAGGTATACCTATTATTTATGATTCAGTGCTGGTGTAAAAATGATAGATAAGGAACGCACCACTAGAAATGCATGTGGTTAGTACAGTCTATTGGAGAAGTGAAGCGGATTTAAGGGATAAAATAGCCCACAAAAATTCTAGGAGTGGGTATAAAAATAAAGGATATGATTGTACTTACGAGACCACCTAAAGGACAAGAACCCATAGTATTGTTTGCCATATCACCAGAATTTGAATCGGGTAGGGCGAGTTGTTTAGATGAACTCTCTTGTATCTGCAGTTAGAATAAAAATGAAGACAGAGCTGGAAGATACTATTAAAGGGCAGCTTGATTTTCAGGAAGCTTCTCATCAAATAAATGTTTGAGAAAGATATAGAAGTCGATTGGGCCAATAATAGGTTGCCAAATTTGTGAATGGAAAGAGAATACCACAAGAGACTTATTCACCCTGTTTGGATATGATGCCATTCAAATATTCGGTAATCTACTTAGAACACCGTAATAAATACTAAAATAAATGTTGGGTGAATAATAACGTAGTTGTATGATTTCCTGGAAGCAGATCCGAAACGAATAGACAGTGGAATCAAAGAAACTCCCTCACTTCCCCGAAAATGTCCCAGCAGGCCTTAAATCAAGACTCAAGGCTGCGATGCTCGGCAAATTTCTTCTGAAGTATCTGGCATCTCCGCTGCCACTGGTAGAGAAGCAAATTGTCGTTGCTGGAGGGGTGGAGATTCCACTTCATTCAAAATGGTCGAGTCAATCTCATGGTAATTAGAGAGCTCTGGGGAGTGAGGTGCTGATTGGTATGGTGGAGCAGGACTGTGAGGTGGTGAAGATGGTGTATGGGACATCGGACGATAATCTACTGAATAATTAGCATACACGAAATCTTTCTATTTCGAAGGAGTCAAAATTACCTTTTGGAAGAACTTTACCATCTGGAGGACTGGCTCCATAAACAAAGGATGGCGGAGTTCCTTTAGCCATAAAAATGTCTTGTGAGGCTTGATAATATGGTTCAATTAATCCTGCCGACGGAGCTCTCTTTCTTCGTCGTTGAAAGCAAAAAATTCCCAGCAGGACAATTAGCATAACAACGACTCCACCTAAAGCACTTCCTACAATTGCTGCGATGGGTAATTTTGACTCTGAATCATGTCCAATCGGATCTGATATCGCGCTCACTGTGGGTGATGCTTGAGATGATGCAGGTTGTGCCGTGGAACTGGGGCTAATAATGGGGTTTGTTGTTGAAGATGAAGTCGAAGATGAAGAGATGGAAAGAGATGAGGTGGAAGAAGAAAATGATGGAAATGATGATGTCAGGGAAGATGAAATAGAAAAAGTATCAGAGTCAATCATGACTTGAACGGTTTTAAATGCCGCAGCGTAGAGTCTTTCCTTGGGACAACCGTTGTCTTGACATGGATTAAAACCATCGCTAGTATCACAGCAACCTTGAAAAGACGGAGATTGCTCAGAACAAGTGAACCAAACTCCTCCGTTTAGGCAAGCCGAATTTTGGTAGTATGATCCATCATTACTGGGAGCATCGGGGCCACCTGCTGTTCCCATTCCTGCAGCCGTGAGGTTGTTCTCTGGGCAACCAATTCCATTGCATGGATCACTCAAGCAGCATCCAAAAAATGTTGGTGATTGAACTACGCATGTATACCTGAAAGCAAAAATGAGTTAGTGGCAGCTAGAACTCCACGGAGAGGATAAGACATACCACTTACCACCTTGAGGGCAAGATCCCATAGGGGTCGTTTCAGACATCTCGATTGACTTTGATCAATAAATGTCGGATGATTGAAATATTTCAACAAATATATCTTAAATGGATAAAATCAGAGTCTCAAGTTGATACAAATTTCCATATATTGAGCAGAGATGTGAAGGAGATGAATATGAATAGTCTGGAGACGAGATATCTGGGAAGTCTTGTCCCACAAGTCTGTTATAAAGGGCATGAAGGATAATAGTGGCTTTTAAGACTACTAATAACGGCACCAAGACTTTGGTATTCTACTAATTTATTAGGAAGATGTTCTACCAGTGGGTAGTACCGAGAACTCCATGTGTGAGCAAGAGTGATGGGTAGTACAAAAAACTGTAGCTTGCACTGCCATTATCCGTTATGATGTTTGTGTTTTGCATTTGCTGGCAGAACCTCGCCACCCCAAGTCCGAAAGAAGAAACTTGCAGACAATGCAACAAACACGATGATCACACCCGAAAGAAATAAGTGTTAATTAGTCTTTATTCGATGCTAGACACATTCAAGATGATTTTTATGGTGGATGATTCTAGTGGCCTCATAAATAGAAGGACGTTTGATAATGAATACTTCCTTTTGATATTCTAAATGCTCGGCATGTAGTTTGCTGTAATACCACAAACTCGGTCTAACCAAGTCAAAGAAAATATGGAGAACAACTGTTTAAAGCTCGAAAATATTGAAGGCTAAATTTATGTGATCAGGCTGTGGGGTTGATTCTTGACTGGCTCCTCAAAACATGCTTAATTGATCATAATTATTTGGAGAGCTGCAAGCACATGGCGTAGCTCACAATTTCCGGGAGATATTCCATACTAGCCCTGCCAAATTGATACTTCAATTCCCGTTTGGCCTTCATATTTCCAACAATTTTTGAAAGAAAGCGATTGGGTCTGCCTTGCCCCGCAGACTATGTGGTACCTGGTCCTCATCGAGGTGGTATGATTATACCGGTGATCCCGATTGACACAACTTGAAAGTAGTTTGTCTCTCTAGGCCAAAATCAACCTAATAATAGCAGTATACCAGATTTGTGAGTTATGAATATGCAGAGGACGATCAAGCCTGACCGAAAGAGTTTGCGGTAGTAGTCACGGTCGACGTTGCTCCAGCTCTTTCAATTCCGAGTTGCAAGTACACAATGACCACTAGGTAAATTGAAGCTGTTCATCCAATCACAAAATCAACTCGAGATAAGGTTAGAAGAAATGAGAACGATGCATAATCGACGCAGCTCAATGAGTTGCTCGTAAAATTTATTGATTAAGGTTAAAGTATCACGTTGCTTCCATGAGGGTGCCACGTGCTTTGAAGAACACTAGACTGGATTAGGTTTAGCTCTAATGTACGGCATGCGTGACATATTAAAAACACTTCAAGGTGCACAGCCTCAAGATCAAGCGCAAAAGCTACCGAGGAGATTAACTAGGCTATTTGAAACCTTGGTACAAGCGATCCATGTTTGACGTCAATTGCGAGAGCTTCTGATCTAACACATATCAAATACTCCCGGAAGAAAGGCCCTGGTCCCGGTCTTAGTCAGACTCCTTCATGTTGACCCAATTTTTGAAAGGAATACCAGCGGGCATGGAGGCTCCGCGGAGACGGAGATTGTGGCGGAGTTGTCATTCACGTGTGCGGATTTAACGAGAGTATATCTTCCTCCCTATAGAAATTGGTGTTTACTTTTCATAGAACTCATAATTTCAGTGTTATACCTCGCGTTTCTATCTTTTTAAAATCGAAGTGGATGAAACAGTACTGTCCTTACCCCGGTACCACGTGAATCATTAGCTATCACAACTTCAAGCAACATCTCAAGTGGCCAGTCTTCATCATGAGTGTCTCCGAGCTCATAAATTCTATCAATGCCGCTACTGGCAAAGCTAGTGAATTGAATGAAGAAGATAGAGGGAGGCTTTTTAGTGCTTGTGGAAAACTTCAATCAAGCTTGGAGGGTCCTAGGGATAAGTTGATGAAAATGATCTTTTCCGTAAGTGTTATATTTCTACACTCGAATTGCTTCTAACGTATACCTAGTCACTTGAACCTTTGGCACTTAGGCTCGCTGTCGATATGGAAATTTTCGATACAGCAGCTACTTTATCTGCGGCCGGCAAAGAAATCAGAGCTGAGGATCTAGCTGTTCCGAAAGATGCTGATACTTTGCTTGTTGGCGAGTTCCACGTTGCTAGTATTAAAAATATCAAAAGACTAACTTTTCTCCCAGTTCGAGTTATGAGGCTCCTTGTTGGAATGGGTTTCTTTGTCGAAACGGCTAGAGAAACCTACAAACCAGCACCACTAGCAAGCGCTTTTGTCACATCCTCTACATACGGCCAGGCAATAATCCATTTGTATGTCCCATAATTTACAAGTATCTTCTTTGCATCTAACCATCGCCTAGCACAACCCAAAACGAAGTAGTAACCTCTCTCCCAACATACTTCGCCAAAACTGGCTACAAGAATCCCAATGATGCATTCAATGGCCCATTCCAATTTGCTCGACAAACAGAACTCCACTGTTTTGATTGGATAGCTACTCAGCCCCGTCTTCAAAATGCTTTCAATACCGTCATGACTATCCCACGTAATATTGGTCGTACAGCATGGTACAAATACTTTCCCGTTGCAGAGAAGCTCGTTGCAGAATCCCCTACGGATCCACTTATTATTGATATCGGAGGAGGCATTGGACATGATTTGATACGTTTCAAGGAAGCAAATCCAGACATCCAGGGAAGACTCATCGTGCAAGATATACCAGTTGTGATTTCTGGTATAGCACCAGGCTCACTTCCTGAAGGCATTGAAGCTCAACCCCACGATTTCTTTAAACCGCAGCCGGTCCAAAACGCCAAAGCTTATTTCCTTGCCAATGTTTTACACGATTGGCCTGATAAACAAGCTTCTATTATCCTTGAACAGATTAGAGACGCAATGGGGAAGGACAGTATGTTATTGATCAATGAGAATTTGATGAAAGAAGAGAATGTTTCATTTGAGAGTGCGTGTACAGATTGGACAATGATGGGTGGATTTTCGGCATTAGAAAGAACGGGGAGACAATTTAAGGAGTTAATTGAGAGTGTAGGGTTAGTATTGGTGAAGGTTTGGGGTGCACCAAATGTGGAGAATGGACCGTGGGAAGGAAGGAGATTGTTGGAAGTGGTTAAAAAGGATAAATAATTGATGATTTTCCCCTGGAGTAAATAGCGGACTTTGGAAATGTATTTGTAGATGCAAGATATCTCAACTCAATATGATGTCCCGTTCCATTCTCTGTAATTCTCCCCTATTTCATCTTCTCAGCTCATCCTGTCCCATTCCATTCGAAAGTACTTACCAAGCGAAGAGGAAGAAAGAAAGAAAGATTCTTTGCAGTGAATCTACGAGGTACTGCATATGACTAATTACAACCACATATCTCAACAACGCTGTTGCACATCCACAAAATTCATACAGCTTCCAATTCATGCTTCATTCACTAGAAAAAGATCAAGTTGACATATTAGTGGTCAGAGATTTTATGCCATAATTTTCTTGAAGCTTATGACAGTTTTCAAGGAAAATATGGTAGCAATATGGTATTAGCTTAATAAGAGCTACTCAAATTCTAGTGACCAGACATTCGCAAGGCCATTTCAAAGTTTTGTTGCATATCTATAAACTTGTATTGCTATAAAAGAAAGGTATACAGCTGCGAAAATGATATCTACTCGCTATCACAGTACCTAGTTACTACCTAGTTGACTTTGAATAGCCAGCGGAGTACGATATTATATTTGTGGCAAGTCCTTTTTGAATAGTTGTTAGATATCGCTTTCATGAAACACCTTGAAGGTTTCCAATAATCCAGACTAGCATACTAGATTGAGCTTTCAGTATCTAAATTGATCAACTGCATTTGAGGCATTTACTACCACAAATAAATTCCTGTTTTTTTTGTCACTTTCTACGAGAAAAATTCACTGTTGTAAGATTATCTTCAAGTTCTCACGTATGGCTTTCCTTCTCGGATTCTAACGAGAGAAAAATTCATAATCTATTCATAAATGCTGGAGAAAGCAGGATGTCTAACAAGAAGTAGAGTATAGGGATGTGGGAGAATAGCACTAATGATGGATGAGGTGATTTGGAGTCATCATGGTGGTTCGATACCAACAGAGTGAATCAAATCATTTTCTAAATCCAAAATAATCAATATAAATAACTTCAAAATTTCACAGCCATTATTTTCTTTTTTTAAATCATTCTTCCAGAGATCTAATTCTATTTTAGTCTCGGGTTCGATGAATTTCTATGACAAGTGAACAAGAACATTAACTCAAACTTCATAATGATATATCATGTGCGCTAAACATTTACGTACATATTGACTGTGTATCCATTAAACAACAGTCATGCTCTAATATGCCGCTGTAAGATTCATTTTAAATCTTACTACGAATCGAAATATCCAGACCAGCCCAACATAACATGTTAATATTGGGCAGTCATTGTCTCTCCGGTGAAATGACAAGGAAATCCTACAAAAGCACTCCTCAGAAATTAACAACTAAAATGTATGTATATTCATATACCAGAAGTCATCTTATAGAATATATAACTGAATCATTCCTCTAGACCAGCTTTAACCAATTATTAAATAAACCGCAACAAATCCCCACCTGCATAAGACAATGTCGCCTGGAATTGGAATGACAGCTGTTGATCTCTCATCTTCCACTTCTCTTCTCCTTCTCTGAAATCTCAAAATCCCAATACCTCAACAAGAAAAAACAACTCCATCAACAAAAAACCCATGTGTCAAAACTTCGGGAACTAGTGTAATAAATGCACCAATATTACCTAGGTAGCTATGAGATATCTTTATACTTTATATCTATCCTCCACGAATATACTGTATACCCATTTTCACCCAGATGATTGCGAAAATACATACGGTGATCTGGTATATAGGAATGAAAGTGAGGGAGGAATGATCTTTGTCAATCTTGCTATGAAGAGGAAATGTATATGGTAAAGTAATGGCTGAGCTGGGTGGGGGTAGTGTGGTTGACGATAATGGTTGTATCTTGAAGTAGGCATTTTTTGGTCTAGGACGCGGAGGCAGTGTTCAATTATAAGATTTATAGGAATTTTTGAAGTTTGGAAAATAATCTTATATGCGGGGATTTTATGTTATGGTTGAATCATTCCGCAGAGCCTATAGGCAGGAGTTTGGGATACTTGAGTAGTAGCACATGCAGCTCTCAATCTTCTTCACTCTCGAGCTTCCTCTGAAGTAATTCGACAAACTCCATAACTTAAACATACAACAGCCAAAGCATACAACATTCAAAACACAACACGAAAGCGTTAACACCCACCACATCCCACAACACAAATCAAACCCTCACCTCCCAGAGCAAAAAGAAGCATCACACACCACTAGATCTCATCACCCAAGTATTCCACACACCAGACTCACCAGCATTAGCAACCATCGACCATTACTCACCACAAAAAAGGTCGCCTCTACAAACGCCAGCCCAGAAAATTCCACGATTGGATTGCGATTAAAAATCCCCGACTTAGTATATCATCACATCGTCACAAATAGAGAAGAAGATCTAACAACTCATGTCATGTAATATATAAAGGATACTAAGCCACCAAAATGCTCCCAGCCCAACCAAAATCCAAAAAGTCGAAGGATTGTATTCAGA
>NW_001820834.1:2455932-2493798 GCF_000146945.2 Sclerotinia sclerotiorum 1980 UF-70 | reverse complement strand
TTTTCCCGGTTTTACTTTCTCTCCCTCCCCTTTTTTCCTCCCCCCCCCCCCCCCCCCCCCCGACCCAAATACACACCCACACACATTCTAACTATTATAATTAACCAGAAATACTAGATATCCCCCAGTCCAGTCCAGTCCTACCCAATCTACTGCAGGAACCAGAAACTAACTAAACAAATAAACAAACAAATCACTGAATCACCGATACCCAAGCAAAAAGTTAATAGAACGATGATTATTTACACACCAACAAAAAACAAATGACGAATTGAGAAAGAACACTCACTAATGAATTTTAGTTATCAGAAAATTGTTCTAACTTCTAAATATAGTCATCCGTATCTTAAATCTAAATCTACATCTACATTTCCATGACTCCCAGGTATTCCCTCCATGATAAGTATACACTGAAACTCCAAATAGTAATACACGAAAAGATATCCCACTTTCCTTCCCACCTCCTCATAAGTACATCTACCTCCAACCACAAAAACAATCACCACCCAACCTAAGAAGACAAAATAAAACAAAACAAAAAAAAACTAAAAAGAAATACAAAAACCCTAATCAGAAAAAGTAACCGACACCTTCCCACCATTATTAAACCCCTGACAACCACCCGAAGGTTGACCATCGGCCAAACCAAAACTCGCACCCTTCTGACTACCCGCCGCACAATTAATCAAAGAATACGTCCCCGCATTACCACAGGTATTTCCACTCTTGCAAGTAAAGACACACTTAGACATATTGGAAGTGCAACCACCGACTTCGATGGACATGGAATTGCCACCCATGTGGACCTCGCGAGAAACATCTACCGTGGCATAGGCACCGGTGGTAAATTCTCCCCATGTATTGAAGATTTGACCATATTGGCTCAAGGTGGTCTTTTGATTGTAAAGACCTGCGAATCCGCCGGATACTCCATTTGCCATGGATATGGAGATGGATTGACCAGCGTTTAATGAATATGAGATTTGAGGCTTTCTTGCGTTCATGAAAGAGCTTTGATAATCGCCAGGAGCTTGAGTCCAGACGATGGCAGTGACAGCAGCTTTTGCATTGTTCTTGAAAACAAATGTATTGGGTCCTTGGCTTCCAATCCAGACTCCGCCATTAGCAGCCTTTGCATTTGTTCCCATGCCGGCCATCCCGATAGTCGACATGTGTTTGCAATCTGTGGTGCTAAGGCCAGCGACAGGACTGGCACATGAGAAACCACGTTTCTCGAGAGTGCTCTCGCTGAGTCGTTATGTTAGAAAAAATCAATAAGGAAAATGTGCACAAGGTACTAACCCTGGAACCGCAGGAGCAGCTAGTGCAAGGGAGAGCATGCTCATCCCGGCGAAAATACTTGAAGTAGAAAACAACATTTTAGGTATTTACTGAATTTTGTTGATATGTAGATCTTAAATTGCGACGTTTGAGTTAAGTTTGATTGAAATGACTGTGGTAGGATCTAAAGGAGTGACTTTATATAAAACTTTTTAAAAAGAAATATGACTGAGAACAGGCATGAAAAAAGGGGTGACAAAAATGAGTGACAAAAGGGTGAATGCAGAGATTGTGAAAATTCGAGTACTGTTTTAAAAAGATCCAGACGCGGAAAGAAAAAGCTACTGGTGGCTGCTTAAGTATAAGAACGAAACCGTCCATGAGGCACTGCTGATAATTGGAATGCTGGGCCTCTGAGTAGGAATGTGCCCTCCAATAAGGAAAATGTAAATATTCCTAAATTACGTAAATTGAATCTATGAATACTACATCTCGTTTGAAAAAAGATCCAGAAACAACTTTGTCCCTGTCAGAGTTCATTGAGAGGCCAGTCAAGACCGTTACTTGATGTGAGGATGCTTCCAAATGTAACATCAGATCAAGAGGCCCCAAATGCTATTTTCAGCACGTGAATGCAAAGGGAGAGCATCAAGCGAGGTTTCGAATTGTTTGGCCGAATCAGCCAATCAACAGGAGTAATCATGTCGTAAGGATTTGAGATGAGGAAAGCCCATGTCGATAGCAATGAGATAATCTAATTTCCCGAGATCCTAATCGTGGGCTGTGTACTGGCACGAAACAACCGAATATCACGATATCCAAACCCGAGATAAAAATCTTACGTTGGACCTTGAATCTCTAGCAAATTTCAGCTATTATTGAAGAAATGTCAAGGCTACGCCTTGTAGGAAGAAACATTTTTGTCAATGACCGCTTCCATAATTATCTGAACATGCCATCTCGTGGCAGTCACTGAAATTTTCAGTCCACACGAAACGAAAAGACACTTTTGATATTTGTCGAGAAGTGTAAGAACTGCATCTCTTGGCAGCCGCCGTCAAAAAGCCCTTGATTGTGGCCTCATGCGGGCATCTACATGTCTTGGCAAGCGCCGGTCAACAGCCCTCGATTTTGGCCTCATAACCAGGTGTGCGTTTCAGTAACACACATGTTTGCTATCCAATATCCCAATTGACCAGTTATACGCGTCATTAATGGTTCATTCTGACCCGAGTTGAAAGATTGGGCTGCTTGGAATGTGTGGTGGCTGATTGAATGATAAGATTATGAAGCTGACTTGCTAATAAGTTCATTGCTGGGAGATTTTGTTGACAAAATACTACGCTTGGCTCGTGCGCTTCCGCACCCGATTATAAGATAGGAGTCCACGTGATTGACAAGAAATTACATGAACTCATTCCTCACGATGAATGATCCTTCGCCGAGATTAATCCTGAGTATCAATCCTAAGTATCAGATTTATTAAGCATCAAAGCACTCATTGGATATCGGTACTTTCGTTTCACTAATCGTAAAAAGCAGACTTAAAGTCTCGTGTGACACATCACGTGATAATCCAACCCCTCCAGCTCAAAGGTATATCTGCGCTGGGTACATAGAAGAATCATCAGTTGCAAAGTATTTGCTTTTTGCTCCAGACTAAATAAATACATTCTATAAGTTGGGAGTCTAAGCTAGAGTGTGATGACGTGAGTCAAGAAGCTCTCAGTGTTAACAACTCTACTTCTCCTCGTTCCTCACCCCTCCCTCCACTTAATCACAACTGCACAACACTCTACCCACCCAATAACCAATATCAAAAGAACCCAAACCATCCCAGCTTCAAAACACATCCGTCTACTGGTGTACCCAATAATCTAACTATCCATAATATCACATTCATACAAATACACACCCATATCGATCCATCAATCAGTGTCTGTCTATCTACCTAATATGATAAGATCTTACTCCAGTCCTCATCCAAAATACCATTCATGTTCTTTGATTCTTTACCAGCTGACACATACGACCATAGACTGAGGAGAATTGGGCATCCCGTCCGCTCTGCCATACACAAGCCTCAGATCGGTAGATTAGTAGTTGGGTGGGTGACCACCAGCGAATCCCTCCTGTTGTATGTATTTTTGTGATTTTTTTTTTGAGTTTTTGTATTCAGAGATGATGGATGGTGGTGTAAAGGGCGATGAGAATGTGAATGCCAAATAAATACTCCAGTAGTGATGAGAGACATGCTCTCCTATCTTAACCTAGTAGGCGAATCTCGTTTTAGTCTCACGAAGATTCTTCACATAAGCATTCTCCTATTCCCATCTCTCTCCCTTTCCTTTCCTAACCAAAACTCAACATCCTCAATGCCACGTTCCATTAGCCGGTCCAAATCTACCACTTTCAGGCAATTGTAACCACGGAAGTCCATTACCATCTGCCGTGTTAAGATAAACCGTATTACCTACATTATCTCAAAATTAGTCCATATTATAACTTTTCAAATCCCCCTTCCCTTCCTCCACTCTTCCAAATAAAATCAAAAAGAACTTACCCCACCAATCAGGAAACTGAGCTCCAGGATACGTGATGCAGAAGAATATGACGATTGCCGAGAGTGCAAGACCTGTATCGAGTGCAGCTGCTAAGACATAATTGTATTTGGCTTAATTTTGAGTGTTAGTTTCGAAATCTTCGGGGTAGAAAGAATGGTACTTACACCACCATGCAAACCACTTCGCTTTTATCCACCAGTTAAAGGTCAAGTTAACTAATGCCCAACTACTATAGTTAATTCCCGTAGCAGGCGGCACATTATAGGTTCCGACAAAGATTAATGGCCAATTGATGAGTCGTATCCATTTTCTTTCTTCTCCGTTATTCTTCCTCCAGTACTTCCAAATAACCCAAGTAATAATTGGCATAATTGCACCGATCCAAAAAAAGTGCAAGAGACCGGAATAGATCTTTCCGATTGAATAAACTCGTCCAGGGCCGATTGCTCCCCAAATGACAGATGAGGAAAAGATTGTACGGCCATTTGGACATGTAAAACCATTTGATTGATCTTCCGAGCAGATGTCTTTGACGTTTCCAAGCATCCAAAGAGTTACACCTACTTGTGTGAGAGCTCCAAGAATCTAGATTGTTGTTAGAAATTGTCTGCGTCTCGTGAGTATTTGAATAAGCTTACAGTGGCGCTTCCTTGTGCGAAAAAGAGCGTTCGAGGTGGAACTTTCATGTAATGACCTAACTTCATATCTTGTGCAAAGTACAGGCCTTGGCCTACTACATCCGTAGAAAGAACCTTGAAAATTATGTCTGTAGTTGGTAAGTCAGACTGTCTTTTTTACAAACTTAAAAGGTATACATACTTGCCAATGGTCGCCCAGTAAACATATATCCCCCAATAAATTCGGCTAGAACATTCAATTGATTTGCATCCACATTTGTTATCCCCTGAATAATACCACATGGAATCATGTAAATTGCGGGAATGATTGCTGCTAGCAAAACCGCCCACCATGGTAAAGTTGTATGATAAACCTCAACCATCACAATACCTAGTATCATTATTACAATAGTAATAGCTCCATACCAATACCAAGGGGTTTGGGAATAGAGGCGCATCAAGCGAGCGTGGATGTCCATTTTAGTACGACCTGCGAATGCATCACGGATTTGAGTACCATGCCAGATATATATATGAACAGGAACAGCTGTAAGGGCGGCAAAAGATATTCCATAGACGAAAGCAAATGTAGCGGGAAGAAAAGGAGGCGAGTATTCAGCATATGCAGTTGTGTTTAGAGTATTTGCTGAAGTCATCACCCGAGAAACGTTATAGAGGGATGCGGTATTATCATATACATCAGCTGAACAAAGTGGTAGATAGGCTGTGTACCAAACATTTGCATAACTGTGAATAAAAGAGTTAGTGGTTAGACTAACATGGAGTAGTATTGTTCTTAGACTTACTAAAGACCCGGGGTGACAATCCAAAAGAAAATAATGAAGCCACCAAATACGTTCATAGCTGTAAGTATTCGTTAGCCATATCAATAAATATATAAATTAGAGATACAACCTACCAGCCCATGCCGGAGAGAGGAGAGGATTCGTGTTATAAGCAACTTGTGACCAATCAAAAGTGATAGGACTCAACCCAAGACCTGTAACCATTCCGAACAGATGATTCACAATTAAATTGTTTGGGGCGATCCAACAAACCCATGTAAAGTACGAAAGAGACACAAATATTAATCCAGGGAAGAAATACCAGACTCCTGCCCCAACCATAACGTACATAAAAAATCGAAGTCGACTAATCTTCCAGCCATTGGCCATGGCATTGGCTCGAGAATGTAACGTGGAAAGTAAAGCACAATTGGATAACACCCCTGGCCAAATTATAGAAGCAGGTTCTACCAACCAAGGAGATGATAGTCCTGCAACTCCGAAACCCATCATCTGGCAACAAAGTACAACGAGAATTGAGAACCCGGGCTTCAAATCGAAGTTGTAAAATGCTTTCGCAGCTTGAATAATACCCGTTGAGTCTGCGCTACCGTATCCAAAACTCACGTTGCTCATAATGGTTACTACGGTATGTTCCTTTATATTGAAATGTCTGTCGGGATTGATGCACCATTTTCCTAAAGGACCTAGGTTGAGAGTGCAGAGTGGTAGGATCTTTGCCAAGAGTATGCCGAAGGGCATTGCGAGAAGTTCAGCAACGAGTGCGACAATATGGACTGAGGGATAACGGAGACTGAAGAATTGATTGATGCCAGCACCAATCATAGTAAACGCAAATCCTAAAATCCACATCCTAAGAGTATTGACAGGAATGGATTGATCGTCGACATCTGGAACTACAGCTCTAACTAGGAGACATTAGTTTATTAACGACTGGAGAATCTAGGAGCGCGTTCTGACCTTCAGGATATGGCGATGTATCGCCTTCTATATCATCCAATCCATCATCATTGAGTATTTTTCCAACGTCAACCTCCAATTCTTGCATGTGTTCTGGCTCCACATTGATCTCTGCATCTTGAGCTTTGTCGACTTTCTCACTCATGTCTTTTCTAACGTTTTGAGATATTTCTGATGACATTTTGAGAACATTGGGACATGGAAGTGCAAAGTCTCAATGTGTCGCACGAGAGAAATTCAGGATATGTCTCGGCATTTTAATACGATTCGTCCCACAACAACATTGAACCAACATTGTGGCAAAGGTTAGATAACGATACTTCATTATCAAATAACAAATATGTAACCAAGAATACTGCATTTGGTTCTAGTATCGATACTTCGATAAGGAATACTACATCAAGATAAAGAGAACCTGAACTTGGAGAGGGGAACCACATGGCTGTCACTTGCCGGGGGTCAATTTCATGCAAGAGAAATCTCCCAATGTAGCATTGCGTAAGCGCTGTACGATAAGAAATATACACCTTCCTTGTTTGTATACATAGAGATATTCCAAATACGTCCTGTTAAAAATGAACAAGAAATATATCTAATACATCTTGGTTCATGACCAAATTACACAAGAAAAAAAGATCTGTCAACCGGACTTTGAAAAGCTATGTATTTGAGGCCATAGAGATCTTTGTAGTATGATCATAAGCAAAAGAATTAGAAGTCGCTGCATTAGAGACTGAATGAACTCATATGCATGCATAGAGCTAGAATTTGTGCCGCCTGCGAAAATGAATTCCTGGAGTTTGTGCCGGGGAAATGATAACGTCGGGGAAAAGGCCAGCTTCACACCGCCTTCTGCCTTTTGAATCAAAATCGGCAGAATGACAAGATCCTCGAAACGCCAAGATCTAAACTGATAGCATATCTCAAGGTAGGTAGCATTTGAATATGCAGATTTCTAGACTCGTTTACTAGGCCGACAATGGATCCTGCTACATTAACAGCTTCCATCAATCTTGGTAGTATAGAGTCAATAGCCAAATATCAAGTCTCTTTCGTATAATTTGGTTGCAAAGGATAGAGTCGCAGAAAGGAGCTTAAGGAGCCTCGAAATCCTATGTGGTGAAAAGCGATTTTTTTATTTCAAGAGAGAATATATATATGGCTGTGAGGGCTACGACTGTTAGTGCGGTTGGTAGGATCTCACTCACACATATCGAAGTACTTTCTGATGACAAGCCAAAGTTGGTAGTACCAACTCACCCGTTACTTGGTTTCGGTAAATACCAGCTAATAAGTAGGTATCAAATGGGCGACAATGGTGGAAGGCATAGGATATTTGTTAAGTCTTAAATCTTGAAATATAAAACCTCGAGGAGACAATAAAGACTTAGTGGTCATTATCACACGAATATCCTTCCTTTTTCTTTCTTTTTAATATATCAAGACCGATAAGCAACAAATACGCACTACCTTCAAGTATTGGAGCGCAGACGGAACATTCATCGCAGCTGGTATCCTGGTCATGGTAAGAATTGCTACGGGTGTCTGGACACGGAGGGTAGAAGTGTACATAAAGCAAGCCATTGCCTCTAAAAGGAAATGGAGCCTGCCAAACCAATGACATATGCAAGTGCAGCAAATCCAATATTCTTACTGGGCGGGAATAATCCTCACATCTTTGGAGATTTCACTTATTCCAGTTATTTCAGTATTAACATTGACGTCATCCGGCAAAAAATACTGTAAGCCCATCGCTTAATTAGGCATTCCTTGAAGTCAAGCATTAAGATACTACACATTCTCGGCCCCTCGTAAGACCTGCTTCTTAACCTCATATTCTTGCTCTACCATAATTTCGCCTCTATATTCTTATCGTTCATATCTCTTTACGTTTTGATTGTAATGCATCTTCACTTCTGGGATCACTGTTGCCCTTTTCTTTGGGGGGTTTTTTGGTGTCGCTGATTAATCTGAAATTTGACTACGGCTCTGCTCTTTAAATTATGATTCTTCTTTTCTTGGATCATCCATACGTATTTAAAACCCATCCCATCTCACTACATCATCCCAAACCCCTCCTCAAACTCCAAATTCCACTGTCCACACCTCTACCTAGCCCTCCTCCTCAGCCCGAAAATACCCCCCAGTCTTCCTTCCCCTCTCATCGCCACCACCTACCAAAATCTCCTCCTCAAAAACCTCCGCCCTCTTTCCCATCTCCATCTCCATCTCCATCTCCATCTCCATACCCTGCACCTCTCCACCCCCCTCATAATCCCCTAAACTAGGCGGTAAATCCTCTGTCCCCGTCCCCCACAAACTCTCCTCACTCCCCAACCACAAACACAACACCTTCCCCTCCGTAAAAAAACTATGATCAATCCAATTCTTTGTATAAGGTTTCCCATCCAACGTCGCAGATTGAATATAAATATTCTTATACTTAGGATCAAAATTAACATTTTTAATCGTGGCAGTTTTATTAGTGAGAGGAGAGGTAATTGAGACGGATTCGAAGAAGGGCGGGATGATAAGGTAGACATCTTGGCCTGGGTTAGGGAAGAGTCCCATCATGCTGAAAGCGACGAAGGAGCCCATGGCGCCGGAATCGTCGTTTCCGGGTAAGCCGTCGTTTGTGGGGGTGAAAGAGGATGGGATGTAGAAGTGAGAGCGGAGAGCTGAGAGAGCGGGACGTCCGGCATAATGGTATTGATATACGGTTAGGAAGGCTGGTTCGTTGCCAATATAGGTTATGTTGTTATCGTGGAGGTAGTCTAGACGTTTTACAAAAGCTGTTGGTCCACCGAAAGTGGTGATAAGGGTTGCTTGGTCGTGGGGTACGAAACTGGATAGAAATTAGTTTTTGTATATTTCAGATACAACAAGAGAGTAAACCAGGTCAGAATACTTACAAGGAATATTCCCAAATACTACTTTCGAAAGTCTCAGCACCCGTGTTTTGTAATGAACAAACACTATTGGGATTAAAGTCTATATTGCTACACTTCAAAGGATCCTGAAATCCCCATGTTTGATTGAAATACTTTGGTTGGAAAAATCCTTTGAATCCCGTGTCAGTGCCGTTAGAACGATAGGATGTTTGTGCAGCATTGAAGAGATTTTGCCAGTTTTTGCTGCGTCCGAGATACTTTTGGACATCTGATTCGTGGCCTCCTAGACCGGAACCCATACTAGCAATTACAAAATCATTGTAACTATACTCAAGTGTTCTGGAAATACTTCGTGTCATGGTACCAAAGCCCTTGTAATCAACTATATGATATTAGTTCGGAGCATTCACGTGGTGATTTCTGGCGATTCGCATGCGGAAAGAGACATACAATCTTGAACAGGAATATACCCTAGAGCTTTCCATGAATCCAAACCACCACGACCCTCATTTGACCAATCATAAGGTTCCACTTCCGCATCTTTAATTACGGCTTCATAGCCAAGATTCCAATCTATTCCTTCGGTAATACCCTTGATGTAAACATCTGCGAGGAGATTATCTGCATTTGAACCACCTTGAGTGAATCCTTTACAAAGACTCATACGACAGTCAGGAAGCCATCCTTGGTGAACATCTTAAGTGAGAATTAGCTTATCACGTATAATGGGGGCGTAGGTATACTAACATGTGTCGATCAGCGAGCGAACCATTTTAGCTACAGTGGCAGGATCTAACACTGTTAAAAAAGGTGTCTGAGAACGAAACAAATCCCAAATGCTAATATCGAGTTAGTGATGCTAATAAAGCTAACGATTGAATCTCACCAGTAAAAAGAGTCAAAATAAGGTTCGTCACTCTTCCATAGCGGATTCTCGCCAGTGTAGTCCTGAGGATTGACCATAGTCCTATATATTCCACTATAAAAGTTCTTCAAGAAAGAAGCGTCAATTCCTTTCGTCGAAACTTTGATAGGTGAAATTTTTTTGCGCCAAATAGACTCTGCCGCATTCTGCACAGCAGCAAAGTCAAAATCCGGAATCTCTGCCTCAGCGTTTGCACATGCTTGATCACTACTGATATGACTGACACCAACACGTGCCAAAATACCATCGCCAGGTGATTGGAAACGAACAAATGCTCCACCTGGCAGAGGATAGCCGTTGATTGAACGGGATATTTTGAGATTCTTGATGTCAGTACTGGCACGACTATTGACAAATATACCGTTATCTCGAATTGAAGCACCCGAGAAATCCGCACAGAAGTATAGAACATAATTTCCACTGCCGAAACTTGGCAAAAATTTACCATTTCCGGTCATTCTTCCAGTAGTTGCATCAACAGAAATACTGGCATTGTCTTGACGAGAATCAGACAAGTCGGTTAAATCCATCAAGATCAATGGGCTAGAAGCATTTCTATTGGAAGTAGATGGGAATTTGAATCTGAATAATGATGTATGCTGTGTTGTCGTCATATCAGCAGCAATACCACTGGACAATGTAAGACCAAAGTAACCTGGAGATGCCTTGACAGAATTTGAAACGTAAGGAGTGGCTCGCGCTTTCTTTGGATAAGTACATCCATCCACAGTATCTCCTTTGCATCCTGCATACGGAAACAAGGCAAAGTTTCCTAGTGATGGAGAACCTCCAGTCCCAGAATCATGCATACTGGAAAATCCGGTGATATTACTGCCATCAGTTGTAAATCCACCCTGGTTACTACCGGAATTAGTATCCGCAACAGCTTTCGCCATTCCTATAGCATCATTAATACGAGACTTGGTTTGAATACTAAGGCAATGAGAATTTTTCCGGTTGACATCATCACCATTCAATTGAAAGGCTGACAGACTTCCAAAAGCAATCTCATGAATTGCTTACCATAAGGTACAGTTGCACCAGGGAATACATTTCCTTTTCATTGTCAGCAGGAAGAAACGGAAATGACATTCGAGATCCAAACCTCCATTATTACTTCCAATCAGTTGATCAACATAATCGAGTACATCATACGTCGATGAGTTAGAAGTAACATTCTGACCAGCGACCCCATACAAAATCGTGAAGAATACATATAATATGAAAGCGTTAAAGGAAGCCATGCCAGAAATTCCGAGAAAACAATCAAGAAAACGGACACGAAAACTATCACCGTGAAGAAATAAAGATAAACAAAACCTGTAGTATATAAGGTCTACTTGACCATACCACATTACCCCTCAAAAAGTTGAGATACAGGATTAGTATCGCGTGCAGCCGCCCCTGCCTGCGGAGGTTGCATGCAGTTCCCTTTAAGGAAGCTCCCAAACTCTAATCACACGTAGCAAGAACTTTCGTAGTTGGCCATTTAATTACGATTGCTGCATAAATTCAAATGAAATACAAAGTTTAGATTAGCATATAGAACTACTATATGTAAGATGCAGGGGAATCCAGATGTGTGATTGATATGATACACAACAACGAATAAAATGATTCGCTCGACATATCTCCATCCGATGAAAACTTCCGTCCCCGCACTCCTCGTGCAGATCCTGATAAAAGCAACATCAATGCCTCGACCCCTCTTCCAACTACCGGCAGAACACCTATCCACCTGATGAATGTTTCAAATCTCAATCATCTTTCATCTCCCGACTAACTTCTGTCTGTATCTTGCATCCTTTTCAAATTCACCAAATTTATAGATCATCCAAGAACCCAACCAACCAACCAGTCAATTTCCCTGTGCACAATGCATACATCCTATTTATCTGATATCGGATCGCATGATGAATTTGGTCATAACCCGTTATTGTATCCCGTTGTACTGCAGCGATATGCATGGTTACATTATGCATTTGCTGTTGTGATCATTATCCACGTTCTCGTCATGCACCTATCATCCTTCTTCGATTTTGAGGCCTGAAGGTTGTATATTGAGTGTTGGATGTTGTATCGTATTATAGGTGCAGAACGTAATGTCGAGGCAAGAGAATTATAGGAACCGTTGGAATGAGGGACGAAGCTGAGAGTTTGAGTGGAAGTTTTGTTGTGGAAGTTTAATCCCGGCGGGAATGCTCGGTTAATTCTCCGTTTGTATTCGGAGTGCAATAGAACTTCGAGCCCATTCATTTTCAAATAATTTTAGAGGTAACGTGGTTTATCATCGAGTGGCCCATATCATCGAGTGGCCCACTTTCACCTCAATTTACACCTGTCTCTTTCAACACGCGTTTTATCAACAACCTATAATGAATTCGAATAATCAAGAAGCTCGTATACTCCTTGCTATCGAAGTTATTCATAAAGATAAAAAATTAAGCATTCGAAAGGCTGCTATGCTCTATAATATTCCTCGTACGACTCTTCGACATAGAATGGAAGGTTTACCTCTTCGTACAGAAACTCGAGCGAATCGTCATAAGATTACAGAATTAGAAGAAGAGGTGATTGTTCAATATATACTCGATATGGATTTAAGAGGATTTCCACCTAAACTAAAGAATGTGGAAGATATGGCGAATGATATTCTCGAATCGAGGGGTGCGAAACGCGTTGGGAAGCTCTAGGCGCATCGATTCGTAAAGCGTCGAATCGAATTAAAGACGCGTTTTAGTCGTGTTTATGACTTTCAAAGAGCTCTCTGTGAGGATCCTAAGCTTCTTGAAGAGTGGTTTCGACTAGTTGCGAATATGCGAGCGAAATACGGCATTTTGGACGGAGATTTCTACAATTTCGACGAAACAGGCTTTATGATGGGGATTATATGTGCAGCAATGGTAGTAACTAGTGCTGAACGAAATGGCAGAAGCAAGACAGTACAGCCAGGCAATCGAGAATGGGCTACAGCAATAATATGCGGAAATGGAGAGGGTGAAACTATTCCCCCATTTCTAGTAGTTCAAGGACAAGTTCATCTCTCCAATTGGTACACCGAAACGAATCTTCCTGCGGAATGGGCTATTAAACCTACATCTAATGGGTGGACGAATAATGAGACGGGTTTAGAATGGTTGAAACACTTCGACAAGCATACTAAGAATCGAAGAAAGGGCAAATATCGAATGTTGGTACTGGATGGGCATGAAAGCCACGAATCAGTAGCTTTTCAAGCATACTGCAAAGAGAACGATATTATATGTTTACGTTTACCACCGCATTCAAGTCATTTAACTCAACCACTTGATGTTGGCTGTTTTAGCAATCTAAAACGTTCATATGGTGGTCAAATTGATGGATTTATCAAGGCACATATCAATCATATTTCGAAGATTGAATTCTTTATAGCTTTTAAAGCTGCATACGAGGAATCAATCACTTCTCAGAATATGAAATCAGGATTCCGAGGAACAGGTTTAATCCCATTTAATCCTGAAGCTGTACTCTCGAAATTAGATATTCGAATTCGCACACCTACCCCCCCCTCTTTCGACCTAGATCAATGGATCTCTCAAACCCCTCGCAACCCAACTGAAGCTCTTTCTCAATCAACATTAGTTAAATCTCGAATAACTCGTCATCAAGCAAGCTCTCCTACACCTATATTCGAGACTGTACTAGCTCTAGCTAAGGGTACAGAGAGATTAGCTCATGAAAACACACTTTTAAATACAGAGATTCGTACACTTCGGACAGCAAATGAAGCATTAAGCAAGCGTCGACGCGCGAAAAAAACCCAATTACGTCAAGGAGGAGTGCTCACTGGACAAGAGGCTCTTGATATATTATCTCAGCAAGAGGTTGATATTCAGATTCAACGCGATGAGCGTCAAAAAGGGGGGAATTCTAATGGGGAAGCATCTTCTAATCGATGTTGTAGTAAATGCGGAAAGACAGGACATAATGCAAGAACCTGTCAAAATAATGTAATAGATCCTAGATTATTAGATTCTTAATAGTTTCAATCAATTGATTCAATTGTTGTTGAATAATATGGGTTTGAAAGTGTAAATTGAGGTGAAAGTGGGCCACTCGATGATATGGGCCACTCGATGATAAACCACGTTATTCGAATTTTGAACAACAGAATTTTTCATATCATCAAATTCTTGTATCGGAACATAAACAGAACCAAATTTATATCATATCATAATTCTATTGAATTAAACCACAACACCACACAATTCTCCATCCTGATACCCTACAAACAGTCTATATCTATAATACGCCGTCGCAATGCCCAACTAAAAAATACTACAAAACTAACAAATCCATCATCCGCTTCTATCCACCCACCATCCTTAATCTCCAACTTCCACACTCTCCAAGTAATAAAATAATCAAGCACTCCACTGTCTCATCCACAACTCCATCCAATCTTGAGTAACCGGACCCAACTTTCCCAACGTCTCACTCTTGTCTACCGTCTTCTCCGTTTCCAAAACTGCCAATGGAAATCCATTTGTTATGCCCTCGTAGAACTCTAACAATTTGATTCCGCGGTTCTCCTTGATTTCTCCACGTTCGGCGGATGCTCGAAGTCTGGCTACCCATTCGGACCATTCAACAATTTCACATTCGGAACCGATGTCCTTGACAAGGACGGGGTATATTTGTGACCATTCTATGCTTCTAGGGTTGACGAGATGGAAAAATGGAGTAGAAGGGTACTCGGTGAAGTGTTTGGAAGGGTTGGTGAGATCGGCGAGGTCAAGGATGATGTTTGAGAGAACGTCGACTGGAACCCAATCGATGCGATTCATGACTGCCAAGTTCGTAGGTACACATTTCATATATTGTGATGTAGAAACGATCTAATTTGAAATAGATTAGTATCGTGTCTTTTTGGTGGCTAGGTTAGAACTTACAGTAGGGAACCACTCCTGGATATTCCATCTACCCTTCTCCTTCCGAACAGGACCTGATACTTGACCAACACGTAGCACCTGGGTACGAACACCACTAACCTTCTGGGCTTCAGCCACGAGGCGTTCGGATATGAGTTTCGAGGAACCATAACCCATAGCTGCCGAATTCCAATCCTCAATAATGGACTCCGGAATTGCGTTCTCCCAGTTAATTCCTTGTGTGACACCAATGGAAGAAATGAAAGATAAAACAGCGTTATGTTTGCTTTGAGCTGCAAAGTCGATGAGATTGCGTACTCCTCTGATGTGAGGCTCGAAGGAAGCCAGACTCAAGTTGAAGTCAACTTGCCATTGATTATGAATAATATGAGTGACGTTACTCAAGAGCTCATCGTATTTCTCCTGGTCGAGACCAAAATGTGGTTGCGACATATCTGTTCTGAAAAATCGAACCTTGCTGAAATCTGTTTTGAGGCCGTGACTCTCACTCGCCCCTCTTTGTCTTTCCTCGCCATTAACAGCACGATTAAGAGCGTAGACTCTATAGATGTGAGGCAATGCCACCAAATCATCGAGCATGTAACTACCCATAGAACCGGTACTTCCTGTCAAAATAACAGAAATCTTAGTGGTCGGATCCTCAGCGGCATTTTCTGAGGTTCTAGATGGTAAATCCTTGACATATTTTTCAAACATTTGCTGTCTTTCATCAAAATCTGTTCTTGAAGCATCGCCTTCATTGTCTGATGGGTTAGCAAGCTTGTAAAGAACCGATGCCAGAGATTTCACAGTCGGATTATTATAAATCGTGCTGGCTTGTAACTTCTCGGACTCCACATTGTCCTTCTTCAATGCTGATCGCAATTGTCGCAAAAGAGTAAAAACAAGCAAAGAATCAAATGATCCGCTCGCAAAAACATCCTCATCGACATCGAGATCCTTCAGATTAGCTACCTTGACGACTAAAACCTTCAACGTGAGAGTCAACGATTCCAAAGAATCAGTTTCGAGGCTACTGTCATCACCAGCTTCTGCGCTGGAGAAGAGCTCTTCGACTTCCGAGTCGTAGAGCTTGACTGTTGCCACACGTTGAACGGTACCCTTTCCGGCGCGCAGGAATGGCTTTTCGGGTTTAGCAAAAATCACAAAGCCATCTTTGATTTGTGCATGAGATGGCGAATCCTTGTTTGCGGCATCGATGAAAGGTTGAATACGAGTAATCAAATCCTGTTTTTTCTCTTCAGTTACTTCCACCGAATCAGCCAACTCAATAATAACAGCAGGTTGGAAGCGGGCCTGGCCGACAACTATTGCTGAGCGTACATCGGGGTGTTCATTGATGGTCTGTTCTATTGTGATAGGATTTAGCTTCTCGCCATTGGAAAACACAATGATATCATCTGATCTACCCCGGTAGGCCCAAAGATCTGGTTTTGTGGGATTTTTTTCATATAAATCTTTTGTGGAGATCTCGTTGAGCTCAGGGAAGGTGTGGAACAACCCTTGCCACTTTTGCAATTTTGGATTCCGTATCATAAACATCTCATAGAGGCCGTCGCTTGTCTCGACAAATTTAAGCCCATTGTTGGGGTGGAATTTAAAGTATCTCCAATCCTCTCTTCCTGTCTGAATGAGTGCGAATAGGGAAGCTTCTGTGCTTCCAATGAAATTGAGAAGAGTTGTGAATTTTGCAAGGATATCTCCAGCCTTTTGCCCAAGTGGTCCACCACCAAAGCCAATAAACTTGATATTTTTCCTTTGAATCCATTGTAGGCTCGAGGGAGAGAATGCCAACTCTTCCACTGTTGATGGAGCAAGCATCAAGCCATCAACGCCGGCATGTTCCATCATGTCGTCTACTAGATTGGAAGTTATTGGAGCTGACGGTAATGCCTGTACGATATTGAGCCCGTAATACAATGTGCTGACCAGGTTCATGTAAAAACCAGCGGCATGGAAAGGTGGAAAAGTTGAAAATTGTCTACTTCCTTGCCATACATGCAAGTGAAGTTGTTCTCCGTCTGTACACGGTGCCAACCGATTGGCATCCAAGCACGCAATTAAAGCGTTTTTTATGACAATAGGTTTAGGAAGACCTGTTGATCCAGATGTGTGCAGGACGAGAGCAGGTTCAGTAGATGCCTCTGCCCACGTTTTATCATAGGCATAGTGTGGAACCGGGGTCTCGTCGAGAAAGAAATTGAGCTCTGGACAATCGAGAACGGTCATAGAGTGGACCTCGAGTACTTCGCCGATATTTCCAGTACCTTGACTGGGTAGTAACCAAATGTTACACTCGGCTTGTTTTATGACATTGAGATGTCCCTCGATACTGTTCCGGGGAGAATTGAGAAGAATCTTATAACCAGTTTTCATGAGTGCCAAGGGGAGGATTTGATATCTCATATCCGCTTTAGAATAGTTAGCGCACAGCCTCAAGATGGTCGCATAAGAGTTTAGACTGACTAGGACCAACATATCCTACTGTTGGAAAGTTATTCCCCTTTCCGAGCGACTTTTCAATCCACCAAGCGGCCCTGTTAACCGCATTGGCGAGACGCTTGCTTGATATATCAACGAAGCCATCTACCGCCTTTGTAGTTTTCGCCAATGAAAATATGATACGATCAGGATTGTCTGTAGCTTCTTCGTCGACCACGTTGGGCAGCAATCGCTCTCCATAAACTGGAGCTTGTCTTTGAACTGAGCCCATAGTTATGCGGTAAGGTATAATGAGTTAAGTGATGAATTGGTAAATTTTGCAAAGTTTTTGATTGTGATCAGGAGTAGTGTTGAAGTCTATTGCAAGCTGTGGGAAAATGATATGATGATATGCTGCTGCTGCTGCTGCTGATGATGATGATGATGAAGGAAAAGAAAGATCGAGGCACTTGAGGTTGAGAGGAGGATAAACCTTTTATATGAATAAATTCTCTGATCTTTGGTGTAGTACATGTCCTTATATCACATATCACTAAGATATTCTAGTCCAAACCCTCATTCGACCAATCAGAATGGCTAGCAGCGAGTGTTATTGGCGGAATTGTGAATGATGCCGTCCGAAGCTTAATTGATTGCCCACTCCGACTCAACGCCCAAATATCCATATTTTAGAGCTTAAAAAAAGTATCCATATGCGGAGATCTCGGAAGTGTTTCTGTGTCTGTAAACGCCCGGTTCCCCATACAAATTGGAAACTTTGCATCTATTTCATGGATGAGCGACGACATCCTCCTTGCATCAACACCCACAGCTACCAGAGATTGGAAGTTCATGTTCGATATTTGGTGGTTGTGCACATCGGCCGATCGGATAAGTCGGAAGTTACGAAATGATAACCGGTTAAGATGTCAAGATCTTAACTTCACGACAACAACGGGTCATCGGGCGGCTTTCTCATAAGAACCGCCCTCGAGGACATGCCGCTCGTCACAAATGTATAATCAACTCACCGCTCAACGATCTTTCTTAAAGCAGTTAGCATCAGCCTTGACAGTGATGATGTGGGCCGAGAAGATCATGAAGGTTCTATGGGTGGGGTGTGTCAAAAGGATGTTTGCCGATTTACCCTCTACCCTCAATACCCTCAGCAGGTACCATACCATACCTACCTACCCTACCTAGTACAAACTGAGCTACTTATGTGTGTTTCGGCAGGTATGAGAGCCGCGCTTGGATAACGATGTGATCGTTGCAAAGTTATTCCGAAGCACTAAACACTAAGCAGTGAGCATCACAGTTCAACACGCAATCAGAAGACCGTGTTGTTGTTGTTGCTAAGAAAAGTGGATCGATCAATCAGTATCGCATCCAGACAATTGGATCAAAAATAAAGTTTATTATATATTGCCAAACCGAAAAGATACTAATCTAGGAAAAGCTTGATTCACGTGATATGCCTAATGAACTCTGTTGGCTTCTAAATTTATGATGCCTGTTGTGACCTTACGTACCCGTTTTAAGGTTTGATAACTCAAGGAACTTTCTGTGGACCATAGTTCGATGTTCTAGCTTTCGCTCGTTGATGTAACCCCCACATGTCTGCAACCTCAAGGCTTGAATTCTCTTCTTTTTCTCCTTCATAATGCCTCGAATGGTTGTTGATGACAAATCTCCCAGTTGAGTGCTACAACTTGCAACCGCCCAACAAAACGATCTTCTACCAGCCCCTGAAGATTGATCGATGATCGTTCCGTCACAAATATTGAGCAATTTTGGGCGACGTCATGTAGGTGGTTCGATCGGAAGATGAAGAATATGGATGATGCATGTACATCACTATTCTTTCGGCTCTTCTTCTACATGAACATGGATGCCGGTAGAAGGAAGACGATGAAGAATCAATATGAGCGGGTAAGGGATGTCAAGAGCGGAAAGGTCGGGAATAGACTTGTCAACAACCGCATGCTAAATATCGATGCATATCTCATGATTCATCTCTGAAACATGAGCATATTGACGCAATATGATCATGATTCTCAGAGAAGCTTTTTACGGGAGCAGCCGCGTCATTCCGGAATCATCTATTTTGAGTTAGCATGCATACATTTGATGTCTCTGATAATTTGGAACAAATGGCATTTGATTCACAAACTACTCGGTAGATCTTGTACCAGCAAATGCCGCTTCGCCGCCACTAATCCCGCTCATTATCCCTTAGATATCATTGCCGTTACAACCGAGAACGCGCTTCAAACCAGAGAAGGCTTCTTTTTGATCCCTAATGCTGCAGCATGATCCTTTTTCTTTTTTACAACCCGTTTGAAGCTCGGAGGTGGCATCGCTAATGCCTCCTCTTTAGTAATCTTTGGTGCTGGTCCTGCACCCGCGTCATCAGTATCATCCTCTATGATCTCCTCCATAGCCTCTTGTCTTCTCAGAAAAGCCCTTCGGGCTGCCTCTTCGTCCTCCCTTTCTTGCCTTTCCCGTTCTAAATCAACATTTTCTCGAGTCACTGTGACTTCCGTTCCATCCTTCCCGACTCGTTCATTCCTTGCGTTTCTTGTGCGAATCTCATCCAATGCATCAGCGACAGCCATTTCAGTTTTTGCCTCTGCGGTTTTATCTTCTAACTCCTGCATCGCATCTCGCTCTTGTTCTTCTCTTTCCAAACGATCCAATCTCTCTTCATCACTCTCTTGAAGACCTCCTCCATTCACACGCCATGGTTCCGTATTCCGTTTCGCGCCACGCTCACATTGATAATCCATATTTTTGGGATCTGTCTTGAATGTAATTTCGCCGGAACATCTCGTACATTTGATGTAAAATCTATAAATGGAAATAGCCAGGTACTTTTCCTCTGTAGTTTCTTTGCGCGCATTAAATTTTCGACCTTTGTAAATATATTCTCCACATGCAGTACATTTCATGGGAAACGGTGCCATCAAACGGACTGTCTGTACTTTTGGACCTGCTTGTTTCGGAGCGCGCGACCGAACAATCTTCGAAGGATCAAAATCGGGTGGATAATATTTGGTGAGAACTTTTCGTTCAGACATCTTTAATTAAGTTGCTGTGATGAATCTTATTATGATCGTAGTTTTGAATTTGCAGATGTCCAAGTGATTGAGGATGATGAAGTTGGGTGAGTGGAAACAATTAGTGGATAATGGATAATAGAGAGAGAGAGACGAGGCGACGAAGTTATTTTGGTTCACTAGGTAGTCCAGCGTGGTACAATCTTGTGCAACATTTGTGCAACATTTGTGCAAATTATGCAAGATCAAAGTCTTTATCGCCCTAGCCTCGTGCCATAGCTCAAACTGATAACCATAAAATATCTCAGCCTCGCGTCACCCCACGCAACTACCTCTCCATGAAAACAAACAATAAACCTAAACTTCTCTCACTTTGTGTACTCGAGTAGGCTTTTTGACATTGATTGTTGTATCTCTTGGGATTAATTATATAGGCACAACTCATCATATAAGAAAGATATGGAGAAATTCTTGAGAGATTGGCGACAAGATGCTATGAATAAACACCAATACGACTCGGCAATTTTCATTGGAGATAAATTGCTAGCAATAACAAGTACAATCATTCCGATGCTCCTCCTGGTCAATCGTTGGTTCTAATTACTTTATAGAGAGCGATAAAGATGCCTTTTGGCTTGCCCAAGTTCATTTCTCCACCGGAAACTATACCAGGGCCCAAAGCTTTCTCACTAAGCAAGACCTAATAGCTCGAAACCCTTCCTGTCGGTATCTTGCAAGCCATTGTCTAATAAAACAATCAAGATTTGAGGAAGCCTTGAGTATACTTGGCGAAAAGAATCCTACACATTTAATATCAACGACTGGTCATAACAGAAAGAAGTTACAACATACGAGAGGGCATGCCCGGAATGGATCAACAACACAGAGTGGTCGGCACAGGCAGGACGAGATAGCCAAGGATGAAGCCGCAAATATTAAATTCGAAGCTGCAATGTGCTTTCTACGAGGGCTTTGTTATGCCAAACAAAATGCTTTCGATAGGGCGAAAGAGTGTTATAAGGATGCGGTACGAATAGATGTACAGTGCTTTGAAGCATTTGAGCAGCTCATGAAGAATTGTTTGATGTCTCCAGAAGAAGAATGGCAATTCTTGGAATCTTTGGATTTCGATACTATTTCCGTTACCGACGATACTTCATCCTCTCAAGAGGCAGCCGAATTTACAAAAATGCTTTATACTACTCGACTTTCGAAATACAAGAATCCGGCGGCTTTTACAACAGCGACGGAAACGCTATCAACACATTACAATCTTGCTACAAATCCTGATCTTTTATTGTCAAAGGCGGATTTATTTTTCACACAATGCAGGTTCAAAGATGCTTTAGCCATTACAAATTCTATTCTTGAGGAGGACAAGTATAACTTTAGTATATATCCTTTACATCTGGCATGTCTGTACGAACTACAGCTTAAGAATGCCCTTTTCTTAGTGAGTAAAGTGATCTTTTATCTCTCCGAAATACTTGGAAATTTCCAATTTCTTATTCGCAACTCAACAGATGGCTCTTGTTTGGGACCATGCAAAGGTTTTGGCAGAACAGCCTGGCCTCTACGAGAACGTTCAAATGATAAATGTATGTCAGATCAAAAATGCTAATATGTTATTGACAGGTATCACACGACCTAGCAGATAACCATCCAGAAGAGCCATGTACTTGGTTAGCTGTGGGTATATATTATTTGGCTATAAACAAAGTCGCTGAAGCTCGACGTTATTTCAGCAAAGCAAGTATGATGGATCCTCATTTTGGACCTGCTTGGATCGGATTCGCCCACACGTTCGCAGCAGAAGGTGAACATGATCAAGCAATCTCGGCATACTCGACAGCTGCACGACTTTTTATGGGTACTCATCTGCCTCAACTATTTCTAGGCATGCAAAATCACATGTTAAACAACATGACCCTAGCCGATGAATTCTTAAAAACAGCATACGAATTATGTAAGACCGATCCATTACTCCTTAATGAAATGGGAGTAGTATTTTACCACCAAGAACGACTCCAGGATGCTGTTTTAATACTAAGGAAAGCTCTTGAAATTGCGGAGGAAATTGATAGTGATCCACAAGCTTGGATATCCACTCGTTCAAACCTCGGACATGCATATAGACGTCTCCATCAGTGGGATGCCGCATTGATAGAATTTGATGAGGTGCTTCGACAAGGTGGAAAAGATCCAGCTATTTTTTGCGCGAAGGGTTTGGTGTTGATGGAGCAGAGGAAACCTTTTGAAGCGGTTTTGATGTTCCATGAAGCACTTGCTATTTCACCTCAGGATGCAATTGCGACGGAATTGCTCAATAAGGCATTGGAGGAAACTGCGGTTCATGGGATTAATGGAAGTAGGATTTTTGATGAGGAGGAAGATGAAATTGAGAGGGAGTTATCGTTGAGAAAGGACGAGGTTTTGGCTAGTTTAAAACTTAATAAAGTGAAAGGGAAGGGCAAATCGAGGAGTAGAGTGGTGGTTAATGAAGTTAATTTGATGGATGTTAGTGATGGGGATTAGGGTTTGAATTGTCAAGATCTGTTCAAAGGCCAAGACTTAGAATTGGGATAGGTGGGAATGATGAGGAATTTGAGCTGGGATACTTTTTGCGTTTTATGCATCTGGTGGAGGTTCTATTTATCCTCTGAGGGCGTATAATGGTGGGAAGAAAAGCAAATCGGGAGAATAGGAGGATAAATGGGTAATAATGGGTAAAGAATGCATTGTGAATGGCGTATAGCATATAGCATTTAGAATTTACCTACCTATTCGCTAATAAGAAATGATTTAACGTGGTTTATCAGTATGTGCACCATATCAGCATGTGCACCACTTTTACCTCAATTATTATCTTTCCACTTCAATACGCGATTTATCAACAATCTATAATACAATCGAATAATAAAGAAGCTCAAATACTCTTAGCTATCGAAGCTATTCGAAAAGATAAAAAATTAAGCATTCGGAAGACTGCAAAGCTATATAATATATCGCATACAACACTTATCCGCAGAATGAATGATTTAATCCCTCATATGGAATTTCGACCAAAAAGCCATAATTTGACTGATTTGGAAGAGGAAGTACTTATTCAATATATACTCGATATGGACAAGAGAGGGTTTAGTCCTCGAATAAATGATGTGGAAGATATGATGAATTATATACTCGAAACGTAGGGTGTGAAGAAGGTTGGAAAGCTCTAAGCTTATCGCTTTGTGAAACGATATATAGAATTAAAAATGTGTTTTAATCGCGTTTATGATTTTCAAAGAGCTTTCTGCGAAGATTCAGAGCTTATTGAAAGATGGTTTCGATTGGTATCGAATATATAGGCCAAATACAGTATTCTGAATTACAATTTCTACAACTTCGATGAGACAGGTTTTATGATAGAACAAATATCATCATATATAGTAGTTACTAAAGCTGATCGATATGGAAGAAGCAAAGCTATACAATCAAACAATCGGGAATGGGCTACAGCGATTATTTGTGTTGATGGAGAAGGTCACAATATACCTTCGTTTTTTGTGTGAACGAAGTGAATGACTCCAATTCAATTACTACTGTAATAAAGAACTAAGCGAACGCGAAAGAGACTAGCTCTTTTAGTAAGTCTATATAAGACTTACTACTTTCAATATGTAGCTAGCTCTTTAGACAGAATACAATTAGACATACAGGACCTACGTAATCCGTGGGTGCTACGTCTTCCGTATCCTTCTCGTACCAACATTTTTGATAGTAAAAGGCGAATACCATCTCTCAAATTGGTATACCGAAGGCGATTTACCATACGATTGGCTTATTAAACCTACTATCAATGGATGGACAGATAATGAGACAGGTCTTGAATAGATTAAGCACTTCAACAAACATACTGAAAGTAGGAAAGTGGATATATATCGAATGCTAGTGCTTAATAGATATAAAAATCATAAATCACCAGCATTTCAGGAATACTATAAGGAACACAATATTATATTACTTAGTTTACTATCTCACTCTTCGCATTTAACTCAATCACTTGATATCAGTTATTTTGGTCCTTTAAAGCGTTCATATAATCGACAAATCGAGAACTTTATCAAGGTATATATCACTCATATTATCAAAACTAAGTTCTTTCAAACCTTTAAAGCTACATATATCGAAGCAATATCTATATCAAATGGTAAAGCTGGGTTCCGCGGAGCTGGGCTAATCCCATTTAATCCGGAAATTGTACTTTCAAAGCTAGATATTCGAATAAGAACTTCATCAAATAGATCAATATCAGCCGATCCTGATATATGGCAATCTCAAATATCTCATAATCCAATTGAAGCTCTCTCTCAATCTACTTTAGTGAAAAGTCGTATTGCTCGGCATCAAGGGAGCTCACCTACTCCAATATTTGAAACAGTTGCAGCTTTAGCTAAGGGTACAGAGCTTCTAGCTTATACAAATACGCTTTTAATTGTTGAGATTCATAATCTTTATAAAGCAAATGAAGTATTTAGTAAACATTAAAGAGTTAAAAAAGCTTTAATACGAAAAGGAGGAGCACTTTCAGTAGGGAATAGGCATAATATATTAGAGCAAGAGAATGTAGATTATCAGATACAATACGACGAATATACAAATGATGATTCTTCAACGAGAAGGCAAGCTACTATACGACGATGTAGCAAATGCGGTAGTACTTCATATAATGCACGAACTTGTCAATTAGATCCAGCATTAATTGATCCTTAGATTGTGTATAATTTAATTCTATTTTATAATGTTGTTGTAATTTTATTTTAATTGAAAGATAATAATTGAGGTAAAAGTGGTGCACATGCTGATATGGTGCACATGCTGATAAACCACGTTATTGATGAGTGTTTATGTAAGAATTATATTGAGAAGATTTGTGCGTGTATTGTTATAAATTTGAGTGTCAGTGTGATGGAATAATGGTGGGTAGATAGAAGTAATCTATAATTGTAAATAGATAGATAAGTCTCATCTTTTTATCTAACGCCAGGATTGGAGTTAAATTGTAGATTTACTTATTATTTGATGTTTATTAACATCTATCCTCTCCTTTTTCTTATCCCCGTCCTTTCTTAGCCTTCTATCTCACCAAGGACCCTTCTTTATTTCCTGTCTTCACCACAAATACCTCTAGCACCCTAACAACCTTCCCCCCTCGAAGTTTTTCCACCAAATTCCAAATGCAATACTCTCCTTCTCTAATTAATCCTGGTCCTATGTACGGAATCTGGACCAACTGTCGTTCTCCCTGATTTTCTGGTGCGTGATATAAGTGATCTGCTATCCGATGCAATAATTACTCCAAATACTATTTATTTTTTTCTTCGTGGAGGGAAATTGAGTTGTGATTTTTGTAAGGGGGTTCTTTTTCATTGATAATTTTTTCCTTTTGAAGAGGGAGGTGCAAGGGTTTTGGGGATGTGTATGTATGTGATATAAATCTTCTGTTCTGAAGTGGATTTTAAGGTGGGAGCTATACACATAGATATATACATATGAATTCAATATATTGTTTTCTTTTTACTTTTTCTTTTATTATAAGATCTTATATCTATATATCTGATTTTTCGATTCCAAAGGATAATTGCCATACAAAAAGGAAACTTTCCACATCTAGCAAACGTTCAATTTAATAATTATATCCATAAATGACAACATATGAAGAACCCCCTATTCCAAAACAACAACAGCTGAATAGCACAAAGCCATCGCCATACCCAAAGTAAGATACGATATTTTCATATACCTACGAAGATATTAGAAAACACGGAGGATTTGAAGTTACTTAGCAGGGACCAATGAGAAGGTTGAGAAAAGGGCTTCCAAGAATTATTAATACCGAGCATTAGCATGTAGCCCTGTGGAGATGATCATGAAGAGATAAGCTTTAGGATTTTGGAGATTGAAGGAGATTAATGATTGTGGGTGGAAGAGGGGAGGAGGATTGGGAGGATATGGGTGTGATAGTGTTTGAGATTGGTGGTGTGGTGGTGTTGGGGAATAGGAGTCTTGAAGTGGGAAATTAACATGATTTGGCTGGGTTGAAGATATATTGAGATCGCAAACATTCATTCCCTGAGGTTTTGTGAGCTTGTCTTTTTAACTTTTTGGTGCAAGCACACCTCACCTGGCGGGAAGTATGCAACTTTGTATAAATGAAATCCCGTAACGTTTCGACCAGTGAAGACGGCAAAAGCCACACTTATAGAGCTTTAGGTTTTCTGCACAAGCATAACTTAACTTACAAGTAAGTATAATTACGAGTTTGCACAATATCATATCTCGCAAAGTTTCGACCATGGTAGAAACACAGCAAATCCACATTTAACCAACTATCTCATTGCATAATCGTGGTACTTACTGTAATGGCGGAAGTACTCACCCCCTCATTCAAAGTATACTTCCCGAGTCATTCATGCTAAATGAGAACAGACGATTTGGCAACTAAAAGACGCAGTATATGCAATACGACGAGGAAATATCCTTCTTCGCCACAACCGTATATGAATACGAAAGGTATCAAGCATGAAATGTTTCGACATCTCAACACACAGACACTTTTATTCTCCAATTCCATGATCAGCTGGAAATATTCGACGGTAAGGGAAAGTCTGGATCTTGCCACCGGATGAACAGAAGGAATGCATGAATAAAGGTACTCGAATAAAAGCTTCAATTTGACTAAATCTATCCACTCATCTACGTAGGTAACTCCAGGCCTTCAACTTGAAGACTGCTAGTACTTGTGGCTGTGTGAACAGATGGTTATGCGACAATGAGGCTCGTGCAGTGGAAATATGGATTTTGTTTGTTTCAGCCTACGATGAATGTACGTATATGGTTAGAGTAAGAGATCTTACGATGATGGCCGACGATGATAACCCATTCTCCTGCCTAGAAGCCTGAACGACACCGGAAGGAATAGAAATGGCCATGGCCCCTCAGTGGGGAGCAAAAAATGCATTGAGAGCGTTTATCTTGATAACCAATGAAGGATCCATATCGATACCTAGCTATGTTATGTTATCTCGCAGGAACAGGATTGAAGGATTGAGGTCGCATCTGCTTCTTTATAATCGAGATATGACGATTTGTCCGTCTATGACCCCCAAGTACCGACCGCATGTGAATACAATCACCGAAATGTGCCTCTTCAACCGTGTCTCTCAACCGTGTCGAGACGTTGTGTGTTTCATCATCAGCTTAATCATGAGGAATGTGATCATCCAATCAATAAAAATAACAAGGGATAATTAATTGTACATGATCGACAGAATGTCCGAGGTAATAAGTAATGTTCGGACGAGCAAGCATCTTGGTAAACGAAACAACATTTCCACAAAGATGGAATTCCAGAAAAGGAAAAAATGTACGATATAATAATAGGTAACAATCTGATATTCGGTACATGATTCTTGGCGCCCAAAGATCGGGTCATTTATGGATCAGAGGATTCAAGGGCAATACTCGGGTAGCTGAAGCCTTGAAGTTTTTCCTTGCGTTGGTGGATAGATATTATGGATTCTCACACTGCGTGATGACTATGCGACCGTGGCGGCAACCTCACCACTTACAAGGAGAATTCAACACAAAAAAACACGATTGGATAGCCCCTGCCAAGATGTTTACTGCAGCTCTCTTGTGCGGGGAGTATTTTTGATAAAAAAGGGGGGTTATTCATAATCTTAGCGTGTATGCGGGACGATTGGCGTTTTTGACATTAAGGAAAATTTTGATGTTTCAAGGGTTTGGTTCTGCAGGAACAGGAATGGGAAGAGGAAAAGAAAATGATTTGTTTGGATGACTGCATTACTGTCATGTAATTGGGGTCTGGGGTCTGTAACGTCCATACGGTACGATCAAATCTGTTCGTTGGTCCTGACTGCAAACGGAACCATGGGATGATGATCGTATCGTTTATTCAATCCATAGATTCAATACAATGCAGACAATATCTAAGATGAACGAAACGATTCCATGATTGTAAGAACATTCACTGGTTGTGAGTTGGTTGATCTCCCTATGAATCAGAGAAAAATCATCTGGAATAACCTCATTCTTCAGATGATTTTCTACTTCTACGCACCGTGGATATCACTCCAGACCAATAAATCTGAAGATTCGTCTTTCCGGTGGCACAGTATGTACAGCATAGAGTTTCGCCATCAACCGAAGCAAGGTACACGAGCCTATCAATGCTATTTTCGCCCCTGCAGACTTTCAATCATTCAATGTCTGTGCGAAACCACATATCCATTGCCCCATCCATATGTGGACGCGTCTATCCACATCCATCCACATCCATCCTAAAATGTACGAGAGGGCAATGCTTCAGATGCATTTCTCTTCAATCACATAGCCACTTCAACTGGTCATGTCTTATGTGTAACCACATCTAGCTCTAGCCCTAGGAGAATCTTCCGTACAGGAGTGGAGTTGAGATCCTTAAGACCCTTGAACTTTGCAAAAAGGGCGTTTGTCGACAAAGTAGATGAAGGGTATGCGGGCAGACCATAGCCAATTAAGCCATGGTTTCCGACCTTCCTTGCTGCAGTTCCTATCCTTCTCTATTCACTTGGGTCGAGAAGCGCGTTCTTTTCATCCATGTCAATTTTATGTGAATCTTGATTGACACACAGACAGAGGAATATAAGATGGACAAGCCGTCCCACCATGAATTATCTCAACATCATTCTCTCAATTCACTCTCCGTCGAGCACTTGCATCTTCCTTCAAAGGCCGAAGCCTTTCGTCTTCCATTTCTTGGATTATTTTATTTTTCGTTTGTCTGCGACAATAGAAAATATTTTCAATACGTCTTACATTCCTTGAGATACTTTCAGTGAAAGAACGAATACCATTCCTTTATTGACACATTCAAGAACTATCGAATTTCTTGATCTCGAACAATCAATTCTTTGAATAGGTACGTGAAACAATTTTCAGTTTCTTGTTTTCATTGCGAATCTTCTTGTAATTCTGAAAGTCCTTTTATGATTTGATTTCATTTTGTCTTTGTTTTCCTATACGGTTGTTTTGTTGTTGTTATATGAGACAATAGAATTCGGTTATTACACATTTTAATGTGAATCTTCTTTCTCTATTGAAGTGTCATAGGAGAAGGTGAATAACACGAATAATCTCTTCGATTACTGTTCCTTTCTATTCATAACAATGAACAATCATTTCTTTACTGCTACGAATCTATTTTTCTATTGTGTTATTTCGAGAACAGTCAGCCCCCTCGAGAGATATAAACTCGACATTCCGACTGACCTCGACTTTTTTTTTCATTCCAGATTTCAACCACATCCATTTACTACACATACATAACGATCTTTCAAAATCACCAACGGTCTTTCAAAGTACACAAATAGTAAACACTATACAACAACCTACCACAAAGATTTTTCCGTCAGGCACGATTAAAATCTACGAACACTCATTCATCATGGTTTCCAAATCAATCGTCGTAGCATTTGCTCTCGCAGCCGTCAGCAATGCCCACATGATTATGACCAGTCCGGTACCATACGGAGTCGACACACTCAACAGCTCTCCCTTGGCCGCTGACGGATCCGACTTTCCATGTAAACAACGATCTGGAGTCTACGAAGTCACCACTCAAAACAGCATGGATCTCGGTGGTTCATACGATCTCGCATTCAAAGGTAGTGCCGTCCACGGAGGAGGATCTTGTCAAGTTTCCATCACCTACGACGAGAACCCAACTAAGGACAGTACATTCAAAGTGATTCACTCCATAATCGGTGGCTGCCCCATGCGCAACATCGCTGGAAACAACGGTGATAACGCCAACGCCATCGATCCAGATACATACAATTTCACGATTCCCACCACGCTCCCAGCAGGCAAAGCAACTCTCGCCTGGACCTGGTTCAACAAAATCGGCAATCGCGAAATGTACATGAACTGCGCGCCAGTCACTTTAAGCGGCGGTTCTAGCAAACGCCACGAGCTCATCGAACGCGACCAAGCAGCCTACAACGCTCTCCCCAACATGTTCGTCGCCAATATCGGAGACGGTTGTGGAACCGCCGATTCTTTGGATGTGGTTTTCCCTAACCCAGGTGATTCGGTTGAATTTGATGGTGGTGCTACTTCAACAGCTACTGCCGCCCCTACTGGTAATTGCGCTGCTGCTACAGGCAGTGCTACTTCTCCGAAGACTACTGGGGGGGCTGCCGCTGGAGGGGCTACTTCTCCCGTTTCGGTTGGTACTGCTCCGACTGTTTCAGTTGGTACAGCTCCTGCATCAAGTCCTACTTCTCTTCCAGGAGGTGTATTTGTCAACATTTCTAGCTTGAGTGGTAGCCCCGATGCTTCCGCAAGTTCTGCAACATCCGCAACTTCACCAGCTGAAGTCGTTCCTGCCGTCGCCACTACCGCCATCAGCGTCCCCACAGTCGCAACCTCTGCTCCCGCAGCAACAGGTACCGGAAGCTCTTCTTCTTCTTCTTCTTCATCCTCAACTACCCCCTCATCAGGAGCCCTCACAGGCGCTTGCACCAAAGACGGAATGTTCAACTGCATCTCCGGGACATCATTCCAACAATGTGCTAGCGGCATGTGGAGCGTAGTTCAAGAAATGGCCACCGGCACTACATGTAACGCCGGCCAAACCATGGATTTGAAGATTGCAAAGAGAAACGGAATGGGATTGATGCGACATGTTGTTCGAAGAGGATTAGGTGGGGAAATGTTTGTTTAATTCACTATACTTACTTTTGGTGATTTTCTCATTCTTTACCTACCTACCTACTCTCAAACTGATCTTTGAGATTTGAGATTTGAGATCGCAGGACGTTCTTGAATCGTGTGTGTTGAGTCGATTCGATTTGATTAGACATCTTTTTCTTTTCTTACCTTCTTTCTTCCTTGCTTTTTCCTGCAAATTTAGCATGATAGCATTTCCACACAAGCATAGCACATCACAGCGCGCATTGCATCCCTACTGAATTCTCACATTCATTCATCTTCTATTTCCATCATCAAATTGTTTACACTTTAAATTTGTACATACAATAACTACTTTTTTTCTTTCTACTTAACCTCTTCTTTTTTTCTCTCTATCTCTCGTGTTGTTCTCTTTCTTTCTACTTTCCGTTTCTTTTTCTTGTGATACTCACTACACTACTCTCTACACGCGCGCACACACACAATACAACAACGACAATAATGAATTTACGATATCATATGATATGATACAGTCCGGGTGGATGGAGGGAAAATCGTATTTTCTTTTTCCTTTTTCTTTGTGCTTTTCTTTCCTTTGGGTTTGGTGCATGGGTTGGTTGGGACTGGATGGTATGGACTGGGCTGACTGGACTGGAGTGGTGCATGGGCTTGGTGGTATGGGGAATATAAGAGATATGTAGATAAATCAATCACATAGATGACATAGATATGTTTCAGAATAACATGACAAGTTCCAAATCCAGACAAACAGATAGATAGACAGAATAAATACAAATACAGTGGATTTATATGAGATGTTAAGCAGAAAACACAAACTAGGAACCTGAAATAAAAATAATCTAATATAACGTAACTTATGGTGAACCGGGTCATATGGGGAACCGGGTCACAAAATTCAATTCTCTCTATGTGATCTTGTTCTACGAGCTACACATTCATCCAATTCCAACTCTAAATCACTTGAACTACTCTCTGGCTCTTCTTCTTCAGTCTCCTCTTCTAATTCTTCAATTGGACGTTTACGTGGTCGCCCTCGTGGCTTTTTCTCCTTCGGTTTTTCCTCCGCCTCACGTACCATTTTCAGTACTTCCTCACTACTAAAGACAAATTGACCTTGTAATTTGACTCTTTTGCCTTTAGTTCTCTTCTTTCGAGTCTCAATTACTTCCTGAGCATCAGCGAGCTGTTTCCGAAGTAGGGCTATCTCAGCATTTTGAGATTCTATAAGCCTAGTCATTCTCTTGGCATATCGACGAGTTGGTGATGTAAGAGAATCATTATCTGCTAGAGCTTTATTAAAGGTTTGATTTGCTTGCCTTAGCTCTGTCCCATCTGGAGGAGAGCTCCTGAGTATAGATAAGTCTAGATCTTGATTGGACATTCTCATTTGTGGAGTAGAAGATTGCTGGGAGGAGTTAAATGGTAATGAATCGAGTACTTTTCGTGGGGCAAAAGGTATTAAACCAGCTCCTCTTCAATCAGCTTTAATATTAGAAGAATTCAATGCTTTTTTTCTAATATTTTGAAAGAGTTCTACCCATTCAGCTCTTTGAATTCACTTTACACCAGCTCGAGAATATCAATCGACCTCTAAAGCATGATATCGTTTCATTGGCCCATACACCGCAATATCAAGTAATTGAAGCAAATGGGAGCAATGAGGAGGTAATATAAGTAAATCGATTTCCTTCTCTATACAGAAAGCAATAAAGCTGCCTGTAATATGATTTGAATGGCCATCCATGATCAAAAGTCGAGGTCGGTCACCTGACACTTTCTTGGATTCTGGTTCGAAAACCCTTTTTAGCCATTCTAATCCATGACTATTTGAGGTCCATCCATTCGTACTTGTAGAAAACTGCCAGCTTTGAGGCATGTCCTTTGGAATCCATGCAGAATTCGTATTCTGAGCCTTGAAAATGATCATAGGTAATAGAGCCTTTCCAATTGTATTGACATATTCAAATGCAGTTATCCATTCTTGCTTGCCAGCTGTAACTTTCCAATTCGATTTCTGAGTAGAATCGATTATAATACATGTACTTTGAGTACTTCCAACTCCAAATCCGGTTTCGTCCATATTATACATATCATCTAATTCATACTTTCGTTCAATAAGACATATATGAAACACATCAAACCAAGCCTAAATATTCTTCAGAGTTGCTACTTTAGCCCGATTAGACTTTAATTGATGTAAATAACATGTTTTAAGTTCTGGATGTCGTTTTTGGAATCTATAGATCCATTCGTGGCCTATAGGTGGAATTTCTGTCGAGGTAGGAATTCGAGATGACACGACCTGAACGCATCGAAGACGAATTTCGTCGGCTATTTCCTTCACCAACATAGGTATAGCAGGGAATCCAATGATGGTAAGTCGTGAAATCCATCGTACAAGAGTATTTTCTTCTGCGTTTGAAAGAATTTGAGCCATTTCGTAGGATTGAGTACATGATTTCCTTCCAGCGACCCTAGTTATAAGAGTTGACTTAGGAACTTCAAAATACTCTGCAGCCTTTCTAATTGATTTAAAGTCCTTCAATTGAAGTGCAATAATAGCATTCTGTATCTTCTCTTCAATTTGAGAAGGCGTAAGAGGTGATTCGGTATGCATAGCAAAATTTGTTGGGGTTTGAAGTCAGTGATGGGCTAAATGTGACCCGGTTCCCCATATGACCCGGTTCACCATAAGTTACGTTACTCGAGTTATATATTTCCTGGTAATCTAATGATTTCATGGATAATCTATCTCTTTATGATATAATATCAGTATATCACATCTCCAACCCTTCAGAGTTCAAAATCCACTATTTACTGTTAAGTTAATATTTATTCCTAACGTCATTTTTATATACTTCACATACTTTGTAATATCTATCCACCCATCTTACTAATCTATCTAATCCATCTATTTAATATATTCAAACTTTCTACCGAATTTCAACACATGATACGAGTATATAATCACTAACCGCCCATCCCAAATTTCTACCCCCACTCGGATGGACGGTAAATTTATAAGGAAGGATATTGAGGTTCTTGTAAGTCTTCCCTAGCAGAGAGGACTCACTTATGAAAGTCCTGGACTTTTCTGATGTGGGGTTTGAGAATCAGGTTAAATAGTTGATATCTTTTTGCAGGAGATGTATGAGAGACTTGGGTTTTGTGGAAAGAAGGTCATTTGTTTGCCGGGGTGGGTTGGTGGATAGTGGAAGAGGTGTTATGATGGGTATTGAAGTCTATTATCTGGTGGATTGGTTTGAAGGTAATTTGGGCCCGGGATGGTGGTCCAGAGTGTTGAGAGGGCTGAGAGATCTAGGCGTATAAATGTGAATCCGATATCATGCGCATATAGCAAATGCAAATCCATTTCCAAACTAAATCCCCAGCACATCAAGCGACTCAACCTCAAAACCCCCCACTATCTCACTTCTTCCCCTTCTTCCCCTCCCCCTTCTCCACCACAAACCCCCCCTTAACAAACGCATCCCTCGCCACGGCATTAATAACCGCAAACCTCCTCGCCCCCAACTTCTGCCCCCCATACCACCTCGTAACAACGACCATCACATTCCACAAATCCATCAACTGCATTAAATGCAACAATCTCCCTCCCGCCGCCGATTCCCCATCATCATCACAATCCTGATACGTAACCCCATGATCCGTTTTAATGCGCCAAGCTGTAATATTATGAGTTGCCGCGCGAACTTTCTTATCCGTCGAGAGAAGATGTTGTATATATTTGGAAGCGAGGGTAGGAGAAGAGACGGAAATGCAGCGAGCGATGAATGTAGATTTTAATTCTGTGGTTACGGAGGAGAGGATCCAGTTTGGGGTTTGTGCGAGGGAAATATCTTGATTTTGTTTTGGTTCTTCTTGTTTCCGTTCTAGGACTGGATATCCATTCTCTAACTCCTCGGAATTTCTCAATCCTTCTCCTTTTTCTTCTTCATATTCTTTATCTCCATCCATCGCATCACCTGTCCCAAAACCCCCCTCTACCTCTTCAATAACATCAAACAAACAAACCTCACCTACCCTCCACGTCCTCCCTACAACATCTCTCACAAACTCTACCAATCTCCCTGCATCCCCTTTCCTTGCATTTTCACCTGCATGCTGTGTTCCCAATATTACCGGTGGTACATCTGGATACGCGGCCGGAAATTGTATTCGTAGTGATGAATCTTGGTTTGGGAGTGAGAGAATGTATATTTCGTTTATTTCATTAGAGGGACCAGTTTCATGCGCGGAAACGAGGGTTGAGGGACCATAGATAGAGTTTATAGCTTCAATTTCGTTGAGGAGGTCTTCGCTCATTGTGGGTGCCCCTGGGTGCTGAGTTTGAGATTTGGAGGTGAGCTTGGAGGGGTTGATGATTACTAAGCGAGGGGTGGTAAATATTTTAGATGGTTTGGATAATTACCTACCTAGGTATTTTGAGCAATCGATTGTGATGGAATCGATTTAGGCCGGGGTTATGATAGGTAGTGGGTCATAAGACCTGAAAGGAAAGTCATCATTGGGACATTAACGTGAATAAGTATCTTCCTCATGCAAAATATATCTCTATCTTCCGCTCCAGTCTCAAAAATGCAAAAATAGGAAATATGTTCACCCCTTCATGCGGAACCACAACCGTAAATGAACAATGAGGTGGTAGGTTCCCAAATCGAGTTCCAAGACTTCTGACATCCCAAATCAACCAATAAAGTGTCGTTTATTCAATAGTACATTGAGACTTCGACTCCTGTTCTTTTGCAATCCTCTTTTTTTCCTCTAGAATCCATTCATCTTCTCTCTTCTTATCCGCTAACTCTTTTAATTCCTTTCCCATGTCCGTTTTAACGCCTCGTCCGCCGGTGGTATCTCCTTGATCTATGAATTCAACAATACTAATATCGCTTTTCGCAGTATTCGCGTCAACTTCTAAATTCCTAGATTAGTGAGGTCTTTCCCTTCGTTACAACGAGGGTTATTCACGAACCAGCATACTCCTCACTCTCATCTGCCCAATTCTTCAATTTCTCCTGTCTGAAGAAGGCGAAATCCCATTCTCCTTTCTCCAACTCATCCAAATCTGTAAACACATATGTTTGGGCTTCTTTCTCTTCTCCCGTTTCTACCGCTTCCCCCAGAATTGCACTGGGACCCTGTACATGTTCTTTATCTTTTGGAGTCAAGACCTTCACAGTGACAACCTTTCGCTCATATTGGGATCCCTCGAAATGATCCAGATTTCGCATGTTGGAGGGCGTAAGACCTGTGACATAAGTGCCACGAACTGTATGACCGGGCTCGTGAATGATGGCTGGATAGTCAGCGAAGCGGACGCGATGACGACAGTAGTCCGGAAGAAGGGCGGGTGTAATAGTTAGAGATATAGATGAATGCTTAGAAGAACCGTAAATAACGCGGTAAAGGACTTCGGGAGCCATCTATGTGCGAGTGAGTTAGTGATCGAAGGAAGAGGTCCTATAAAAGGATTCCCGAGGGATAGAGGGAGAGAGGGAAAAGGACTCACGAGAGTTCCATAGAAGAATGCATTGTATGTCTCAGGGATAGTTGGCTCTGTGACTTTAGTGTCCATTCTTGCTGCTGTTGATATTAAACCTGTGTATCTGTAGAAACAAAACTTGCTAAATATTGCTATCTCCTGCTTGATAGAGTATAGGTGGAATCGCCGAGATTGAAGAAGTGACGGAGATGCAAACTGTAGGGAATGAAAAGGAACCTAAGAAGATTGTAATATCCTACCGAACTTATAGGAAAAACTTAACTTTGAAATCACATCTCAAAAGAAGTTGTACCTTATGCAATTATTCTTTGTATGGAGGGATTGTATTTAGGCGCCGACAGTTGGAAGTATCCAGCATAGTGTAGAGTGAAGGGATGGGTATTACTGATAAAAAGAAGATAAGAAATTTGTATTAGTCATCGCAGGAAATGAGGGCTAGACTAATCCTTTTAAGGATTAGTGGGAAGTAGTACCGAGAATCCGGGGTTTTGTTACCTGTTTGAGGAAATTCGGAGAAATGAACGGTAACATCGTTATCAATATTGAAACATTATGTATTAGGTAATCTACCAGGCAGTATCGAAATCCAAGACGTTTGGAACTTCGAAATCATCATATGGAGAAAACGCTACAAACGATATTTAGCATCATCTAGATGGTGACTGGTACTCTGTTCTATTCCATTCTTGTCCTAGTCCTCTGCATTCGTCCAATCATTTACATGACAGATATACCCAAACTATCCATGACTCTGTTCCTCCTCAAAGTTTTACTAAGAAATGATTCAGGGAACTCTAAAGTTATCTAGTCTCACCTCCGTCTCTCAATCCTTTCCCTCTTTAGTCCTCCTTTCACGCACCAAAAATCTCCAAAGAGTCATTTCCTACTATATTTCGACGATCATTAGTGCTTCGTATTCTCTCTACTAAATCCCGTATCTCAATACAGGAATTCTAATACTAAGGTCAAGAATTTACTTCTTGGTCACCTATAAGCTCAAAGGCTATACGCATCTTAAATCACACTTACCATATTGACCTTGGCTAGTAACGGGTTTTTGCTATTTAGCTTCACAATAGTCCATTGACGGTTATGATCGAGTGCGAGCTAGGCCTGATCATAGAATTTT
>NW_001820834.1:2413226-2455588 GCF_000146945.2 Sclerotinia sclerotiorum 1980 UF-70 | reverse complement strand
TTGGTATCCAACGAATGGATGCTTTCGGATAAACTAATCGTCTTGGGTAGGAAAAAGATCCCCATTATATCGAACCCTAAAGGGACCTTCAAACTCGTAATCAGTGAAATGATCTCGATAATCATGACGAAGCACATTGGGTGAAGATTAATGAACAAGAAATAGTTCTCCAATGTGGTGCTGTCAATGCTGCAACTACGGGAGAAGATTGGGCGCTCATGCATCGTTGTAATAGAGAGGAAGTTGCCATTCGACGAATGATGGCTACATTCAACGATGACGGTCATGAATTTGTTGTCTCAGTTCCTGTTCTTCAAGCAGCACCCAGGATAAGAGAAGGTACTCACCGTTGCATTAAAACAACTTGCCCGAAAGGTCCTCTGGCACTTTCGACTCCCAGCCCAACAGCCATTCTTTCGCAACGTGCAGTTACTGCATCACCAATCGCAGCACCCATTGGCATTGGATTTTCTCAGCCGACCGCCACCGGTTTCTCGCCGACCGCAGCGCCCATTCGCGCTGCTTTCTCGCAGGCTACCGCAACACCCATTGGGAATCATTTCCAACCGACTGCATCATCAACTAACAGTCAATTTCCAACGATTACACCACCACCAATTAAAATTGGCTCCCCAGACCCGACTACTCTTATGACCATCACGCGCGCTGCAACATTAGAAGATTTACTCCCAAAATCTCAACCTGAAGATGAGGTTGTCGGTGGCGCATCAACCGAAGAACTTCCAGCTGGCCTTTGGCTCTCTAGATGGCAATATGATCCATATATAACCTTACCAAGACCTCAATGTAGCGATCCAGGTCCTGACTTTGTCTTGTCAGGAAGGGTGAGAACCGTTACTCGTAATCCACGCAGGACTTCATATACTACCATTGAATATTGGGGTTTTACTACTACTTCAACGGTTCCTCATGATCCCAATCGTCCACCACCAGCGGACTCTATCATATACCCAACTTGGGTAACGGCTTCGTTTTGGCAAACTTTCTCTTGTCGTAAGGTCTGGATGGAGTACTTCAATATGGATAAATGGTACAAGAGAGATATTGTGGAGAGGGTTTTGGAGGACTTGCAAGCGGCTTCTCATAGGTAGTGGTGGAGGTGGAATTGGTTAGGGTTGTTTAGAAGTTGGGAATTGGTAATGCATTTATCAAGATATCAAAGGGGATTACAGGTGTAGTTACAGGCGGAGATGGAAATTGGTTAAGGTGTTTAAAAGTTGGAATTTGGGAATATATTTATCAAGGCATCGAAGTCTGAAACAATGGAAAGATGGAAGTTGGCTAGGGCGTCTAAAAGTTGGGAGTTAGGAAGTAGGAACACATTTATCAAGACATCAAAGTTTGAGATAATGGAAGGATACAAATTGGTTAAGGTATTTGGGATTTAGGGACAAATTGAAAAAAAAATAGATTGAATAATACATAAAAATTTGCTTTAGATAGGTACCTACAAGCTCATGATATTCTGGTGATAATAACTCCGTCAATAATACTTTGTGGATGATGAGATTACAATAGCAAGTAAGCTCAGGGCCACGGACAATAATGAAAATATATCAAATCAAAGTCTTCGTATGAACTCGGAGAATTCTTTGATATAGTATTTGATCATGCAAATAATTCATTGTTTATTCGTAAGCTGTGAGCTGCAAGCTCCTGTATGCCTTGTGTAGTATGTATTTATTTCAATATATAGTATTGGGGCGAATTTAGTAATGAATGTATAGATGACTTTTTCTGTAAATTATGAGTAATTTCTTGGGAAGAGTGGATGAATTGAAGTAAAAAGGAGATTTTATATATGTGTCAATTTCTAGATCTATCGTCCCAGATAAGTTAATCAATCCTTACAAGTACAGCACAAGTACAGCACGGAGTACTCAAGTGGCGGTATTCCCTACTACATAATTTTATCATCACTTGATAGCATCCCACTAAAGAAAAAAGTAGCCCCGCCATTCATTCATCAACCAGCCTTGCATCATATAAATCCAACAACAAATTCAAAGATACAACACAACAAGAAATACTTCGATCAATTCAACAATTATCCGATCGCGTTTGACGGAATTCGTGAAGATATAAATCCAACCAAATGGAGAAAATTACAGAAAAGATTGCGGCATTGCCGCCAGACACCAATTACTTTTCCCTCGAATTCTTTCCACCAAAGACCTCAATGGGTTCCTCGAATCTACGCGCTCGTCTCGATCGAATGTCTCGAGCATTAAGGCCTCTATTCGTCACCGTTACTTGGGGAGCCGGTGGATCTACTGCGACCAAGTCATTGGAGCTCGCGGAGTTATGCCAGAGAGATCTAGGACTCACAACGTGTCTACATTTAACCTGCACAAACATGAGTCGAGCATTGGTGGATCAAGCATTGGAAGATGCGAAAGCTTTGGGAATTAGAAATATATTGGCTTTGAGAGGTGATCCGCCGAGGAGTGACGAATATCGTGCTGTGGATGAGAAGAATGGTGATTTACCTGCCATGGACTGGGAGTTTGAATGGGCAATTGATTTGGTACGATACATTAGAAAACAATATGGGGATTACTTTTGCGTGGGAGTGGCGGCGTATCCAGAAGGTCATGCAGATGAAGGACATCCAGAAGGACAGAGCCTCGAACATGATTTGCCTTACTTGGTTGAAAAAGTTCAAGCGGGCGCGGATTTCATCATGACTCAATTATTCTTCGATGTGGATGCATACGATACATTTGAACAAAGGTTACGAGATCACCCAAGTGGAGCATTCAAAACCATTCCAATCATACCCGGTATGATGCCAATACAGAGTTACCAAATGATCAAGCGAACTACGAAACTTAGCCATGCGAAACTACCTACGAATATTATAAGAAGATTGGATGAAGTTAGAGGTGATGATGAGATGGTGAAGAAAGTAGGAGTGGATATTTTGAGTGAAATGGTTGAACATTTGAAAAGTACAAAATCACAGTATTCTGGTCCTCGAGGTTTTCATTTCTATACTCTTAATTTGGAAAAAGCAGTATCCTTCATCTTGGAACGAACCGAACTCATTCCGGATGCTGAAACTGTTGCGGCTTTGGAACCAGAATACGTTCCTACTATTCCTGATATCGCAGATTTGTTGTCTATTCACAGTGGTTCTCACAGACGTAGTTCGAGACGTCGATCATCGGTTGGATCTGATCCTTACAACCGTATCATAATTACCGCACCACAAACCTCAAATCCTAGTTTTGAAGCTACAGCACTAGAAGCTGGTGTTCCAGCTGAGGCGGTTAATTCTCGAGCCAATACTCTTGCAATAAGTGAAGGGGAAGGTAGTCTTGGTCGAGAAGCCACATGGGATGACTTTCCTAATGGTCGCTGGGGTGATGCTCGTTCTCCTGCTTATGGAGAAATTGATGGATATGGTGTTTCACTTCACATGTCTATCAATCAAGCTATCAAATTATGGGGTCATCCGAGTTCCAGAGCTGATATTACCGATATCTTCATTCGTCACTTAGAAGGTCAACTCACTGCCATTCCTTGGAGTGAAGAAGGTCTTAATGAAGAAACCAACTCTATCAAAAAACAACTCCTCAGTCTGAATAAGAAAGGTTGGTGGACAGTGGCTTCTCAACCAGCTGTCAATGGAGTCAAATCCACCGATTCAATCTTTGGATGGGGACCTAAAAATGGTTTCGTTTTTCAAAAAGCTTTTGTAGAACTTTTCCTCCCTACTTCGGATTGGGAAGCCCTCCAAGCTAAACTTACATCCCCTGCTCTTCGTGATACCGTCTCCTTCTACGCCTCAAATGCCAAAGGAGATTTTATATCTAGTGATGAAGCAATAGGAAGTACAAACGCAGTTACATGGGGAGCATTCCCAGGAAAAGAAATCATCACCCCAACGATCATTGAAGAAGTTAGTTTTAGAGCTTGGGCTGAAGAAGCTTTTGGTATTTGGGGTGAATGGGCTAGGGTTTATGGAAAGGATAGTGAGACGAGGAAGGTTATTGATGGTATTAAAGAGGATGTTTGGCTGGTTAATGTTATTCATCATGCTTATGTTGAAGGTGAGGGTTTATGGGATGTTCTTTTGAATTGAGGTGGGTGGTAGATGTTGCAATGTATTGCGATGGATGCTGGATGCTGGATCCTATGCCATGCGATGCGATACAATGGATTTAGGGATGCATTTATAATCGCAATATTAAAGGATACAGTACGGAAGTATATAGTTGTGCGTGTACTTGTAGGTGTGCTCATAACGCGAATGGTTGTTGGCGTAGGCGCAGGTGTGTAGGGTAAATATAAAAAATGAATGTAAAGTTCTTTATTGTATTTGAAGAGTAGAGAGGTGAAATTAGACTAGATTAAGGAGGTGAGAAAGAGGGATTTAAAGGGGTTAGGATAGAGGCGACATGAGGTGAGAGGAGGCGAGATGAGATAGGAGAGATGAGAAAAGTGGATTGATTTACTTATTAATCGAGCGAGAGGGTAAGTGAGTGTGTATTTGTGTATTAAAGATTAAATATAAAATTATAAATCATTTTAATAGAAAAGTAATTCGTTTATAGTTTATTTATTCATTCATTCATTCATTCATTCACTTATTATATCTAACCGAACTGAATCAAATTAAAGAAATGATTGAAGTGATTGAATTAAAAAAAAATTGTATTCAAATAACTTGATTAAACTAAACCAACTAACCCAAACCGAACCAAGGAAACCAAATTAAAAGAAATTAAAAGAAAAATAAGTACCAAAGAAAAGAAACAGAAACATATGTAAAGAAATCAGATATGCGCATCTCATCCCATCCCATTCTTTCCTTCCCATTCCAGCCCATCCGTCCTAGTGCGTCAATTCTCAATTCATCATATCATTCCATTTCGTTTCGTTTCATCCATAAGCACAAGCACAAGCATATCTTCTTCTGCCCTTCTTCTCTGTCTTCCCTTTCCTTGCTGATATCATTATCCACCCATCCATCTTTCCTCTGTTCTGTCCATCAATTCATTGAATAATTAACTCCAACCCCAACCACAACCCCGAAATTCAGCAGTAAATGAAATGAAACCAAAGAAATGAAAAAAAAAAACCAAAAATTAAAAAATTAAAAGAGGAAAAATTGAAAAGAAAAAAAACTAGAAATGAAATCCAGCAATGCTTTTTCCAAAGATCAATAGCTCATCCATTTATCCATTCATCAATTCATCCGTTTATATCCCCATCCCTATCCCCTTCCCATCCTCGGAAATCCGCGGAGAAAAACTCAAGAATTAACTCGAGATCAGGAACCACATCCCTCATTCTATCTCTTCTTCTTCTTCTTCTTATTCTTATTCCTATAGGAAATAAGAAATAAATCCCAAGCGAGAAGTTAAGCAAGTAACTGAGTATCAATCAATCATCAAGTAAGTCCCTGCAGTAGGGTAGGATATTATTGAGTGCTGATGTGATGTGATGATGATTTGTTTGCTGAGAGTGAGAATGAGTGAGAGTATGCGAACGAATTGTGATACGGAGGTTGAAATGGGATGAAGTAGTGAAGTGATGAACAGCTGAATTGAGTAAATTTCCGTGAAGAGGTAAACGACGAGATTGAAGAAGCCAACCAACTAAAGTAAACGAAGTAAATTTTGGCGGAAAGGAGTTGAATGCGTGAAATTTGGAGTGGAAAATTGATGTGTTCGTCTTATTTGTGAGAGGGTTTTGGTAAGTGAGGGTATGGTATTGTAGAGATGAGGCGTTATGGGATGAGATGAGGAGGTCGAAAGTCGAAAGCCAATTGACTAGAAAAGAAAAGGGTAAGAGTGTCGAAGGCCAATATGAAGCATCGACTGAATACCTCAGCACCAGCTTCCTATTCAAATCAACCAGCAAAGTAATAGACTCCCATCCCATTCCACCCATCTTATCTCATCACCAACCCCCATCCACCCAAAATATAACAACCTAAGACTCCGAATCAAAAAAATCATTCTCCTCCTCCACAAACCCACCACTTCCATTTCCCCCGACCATTACCATGACCATGACCCAAAAATCCCCCACCACCACCACCAAGCATATCCTCATCACCATCCGCCGCGCGCCCAAAATCATACGCATTAGTATCCTCATCCTTAATAATCAACTCATCATCATATTCCTCATCATCACTATCAATATAACTCTTAACCGTATTCTTAGCCGCACGAGCAGGAGTTCCATTTTTCTTCTCAACCCGTCCGCCTTTAACTTTATTCATAGATTCTTTTTTGACGGGGGAGGATTTCTTAGAGGGAGTATTCATTTCGAGATCAGAATCGTCGTCTCCTTCTTCATTGCTGGATAGGGCGGTTTTCTTGGGGGTTTTCTTGGAGGGGTTACGCGGTGCGCGGGTTTTTTTGGGGGTGCTTCCTAGGGGGTTGTTAGTACCTTTTGGTTGGGAGTTCAGATCCCAGGCGGGTTCTTTGAGCATTCTGTTGGGTTTGTTAGATTTTTGGTAAAAATTGTGAGAATGAGGAGAAACGGGGGACATACCTTTCGAATCAGGTGGATATAGCCTTACCTGTTGTACCATCACCGAATTTTTCGGCGGTGGCTGAAAGATGTTAGTAGGATATTCCTGTAGAGATGAGTGGTAGCGATGATGGATGGATGGTAAGACGATATGAAATATGAAATAAGGATAGAATTTGACGGAGAGCGTGTAAAGCAACGCTAAAGGAACAGGGGGAATTGCATGATGCATTCTTAGCAGCAGCCTTGATGGGTCGAAATTGATGCTCCAAAGCAGATGCGGTACGACCGTCGTTCAACCACTTTGCCATTGCTATGATGTATATTAATATTTATCATGTATTGAATAGTTAAGCAAGGAAATGTAGTGCTAATGAGTGTGAGTGCTAGATAATGAAATCTTGGAAAGATGTAATAGGGAAGTTCTCGCATTTGCCATTCATAGCACCAATATTGAGGGTTTGTGGATCAATGCCATTTTCGAAAGCTTCGCGCTGGCGAGCACCATTGGCTCTAAGAGTTCGAAATTGAAATTCGATTCCGCCCTTGGTAGAGTCCTTTCCGAACATATTGGAAATTTCTATGAGGAGACTAATTTTAATTCTGAGCTTTTTTGTTAAGGAAAGAAAGAAATGAAAGAAAAGAATCAGAAAGTATTAGTTGTTCAAGCAGACTTGCCATCGCGCTTTCTGGAGTCGGGATTAACAAGGACGTTGAAGTCTTTGGGATCCTTTCCGTTGGCTAACGCATCTTGTTGTATCTTAGCACCAGCTCTGATACCGCGAAATTGCCATTTCATTGAGTTGACGTCTGAATCAGAACCGAAGTGCTTCGCCATTTCTGTTGACTAACATTAATAACCAGAACACGATGGTTGTGAAGTGCTAGGGAAATATGTGTGTAAATGAGCATGAAAGAAAAAATCGAAAGAATCCAAGAGACCATTAGAATTGAACATAATATCCTTGCAGTCCTTGCCCGCAGCTCTCGCACTGCGAATCTGATCAACATTTTTCTTGATCGCGGTAGCAAATTGGAATTTGATTCCTCCCACAGTAGAATCTGAACCAAAACATTGTTGAACTTCTGGGATAAAGTTAATATGTGCTTAATACAGATTTGTGATCTTGTGTATGAAAGTGCAAGGGAATAGATCAAAAAAGTATTAAAACATGGTAGAACTTCTAAGCAGTCTTGCCACTAGTGACAATATCAACGACGGATGGATTTTGACCAGCAGCCAGCATGGCTTTTTGACCTTCACCAATAACTTTGTAGCGGGTATCGAATTGGAATCGAATACCGCCAACAGTAAAATCTCCCACAAGTTTGTCCATTTCTGTTATTAATCAGTCATGGTTGGATGTGAAGTCAATGGAAGTGTTGTGTGATATGAGGTGGAGAAGTAGAGAGTAGAAGATAAGACAGAACTCCTGACCACCTTTGTCTTTCTTGGAAGACATTAAATCTTCCAAGTCGACATTCTTAGGATCTTGACCAGCTGCACGCATTTTGGTTTGACGACTGCCAATGACCTTAATACGCTTGCCAATTTGTTGTTTAATGGCTTCAGTGGAAACATCTGATCCCATTATTGCAGCAATCTCTAGTAGTTAACGTATCAGTGCTGTCCAAACGATGATGTGATATTTTTGATGCATATGCTGTGATGAATGGTTCCTAAAAACTCTAGAGTAGATGAAGACAGAACTTCTGACCACCTTTGGATTCAGTTAAGCCTAGCTTGTCAAGGCTGACATCCTTAGAATCATTACCCTCTGCAAGCATCGACATCTGACGACGGCCAAGAAGCTTGACTGTGCGTTGAAAATGATGTTTGAGAGATGAAGCAGTGGTGTCTGATCCCATGATTCTAGCAGTTTCTGTGGTTTTCACATCAGTGTAACTCAAACATAATGGAATCTTGTGTATGTGCTGTGGTGAAATGAGATGTTGAGAACTGAATGCAGATTATTGAAAGAGCTTCTGACCACCTTTCAAGCTGTTTAAGGCATCCAAAGGATCTTCACCGGCGTCAACCATAGCGATTTGACGACGTGAAAGAGCTCTAACTTTGGTATTATACCACATCTTGACAGCTAGAGCAGTGACATCAGAGCCCATATACTTGGCAACCTCTGGAGTTGGGATTAGTTATTTTCAAACGATAGGAAAGTGTGTATGGTGTTGTGGGAATGTGATGATGTTCCGCAAAAATAAACAAAGTTTTCGGGAGCGAAAATACCACCAAGCTTTTGTTGACTACCCAAGTTATCCAAACTAGCATCCTTGGGGTCTTTGTCAGCATCTAATAAAGCATTCTGACGAGCAGCCAAAACTTTAAAGCTTCGAGAAAATTGTGCTTTAATTCCATTGGGTGTGACATCTGATCCCATTTTTGCAGCAACCACTAACGGGGATATCAGTGAGATTCAAAGACGAAAGAAAGGTGCTTGGTGCTATGTGAAGATGTAAAGGAAAGTTCTGAAAACATAGACAGAACTTCCTGACCAGCCTTGTATCTGCGAGAACCCAAGTCTGTCAAATCGACATCCTTGCAATCCTCACCAGCATCACGCATGGCAATCAAACGCTCGCTAAGTAGCTTAATAGTTTCCCGGTGCTGAGATTGGATATGACTAGCTGGAGTTGCCGATCCCATGAGCTCAGAAATCGCTAGCGTGAAATTAGTGCAGGCAAACGGGATAAACATGTGCTTGTGTGATGTAAAAGTTGAGAAATGAGAATAAATATCAACTCATTACCACCCTTTCCCTTGCAGGCAAAATTGCCATTGGTATCGCCCACATTCACAAAGATGGGATCTTCTCCTCTGTCAACGGCAGCGTTGATTAATTTGGCATCTGACTCCAGACGCCTAAATCTGTTGTAAAGTGCAGAGGCTGTACAATTCCTCCAAACCGAACACTGATTTCTACACGAAAATCAATATAGAAACAAGAAGAATTGCAGGAAAAATGTGTAATGTGCTCGAAGGACAAAAGATGAACAAAAATAACTCATGCCCCACGATGATACCTTTCCTGACGATTGCACCATCTTCGAGATTGACAGTGGATGGATTAACACCGGCTTCGACAGCTTTTCGAAGTAGTTCGGCATTTCGTTTGATGCCAGTCATTCGTGTCCAAATTTGATGATAGTTCGACTCATCTCCGCAACATCCGGATGCCCCTGGTAAAACCAGGAACCAAAGACAAAAGAAATGAACAATTTTTAAAGATCGTTGAAAACGCGTTTGAACCGATGAGGAAGATAAAGTTATGAGGAAATTTTCACTAACCATTGTAATCGAGCTTGAGATTAGGGTGGGCAGCGACGATGGCGGAAAGGAGGCGGACTGTAACCATCGAGTAAGTATAGTTGAAGAGGAGTGTGTCTGATAAACATACCAGAAGCTTCATAGGTTTTCCAATTAGGCATGACTGCGTTATTGGAAGTTCTGTGGTAGATATATCAGTATGAATGTATGATTATTTGAGTTTGGTTAGTTGTATAATGGATATGAAGCCGAGTAGTAAGAGTGAGGAAAAGGTAGAGGGTAGAAGAGCTGGAAGTGGAAAAGGAAGTAGAAGAAGTTGGAAAGGAAGTGGAAGTAAGAGGAGAAAATAGCGATGACAAAATCGCTAGTACATGACAAACAGTGAATGTGAATATGCCCAAGCAAAGGTGAAGTAGATCGGAAGATCCCACAAGCCCACCTCGCGACAATTACCAGGAGAATGTATTTGTCAAGATAGACAAGAATATGATCGACAGAGAGAAGTGCTCGAGGATAGATAGAGAGAGGTAATAGGAAGAATAGTATCTTACTTTGTTTGGGTAGGTGTTTGGTATTTGTTGTTTGATTTGATATTGTAGTGTGCGCGCGACTTGTGCGATCTACGACGACGATCTAAAAATCCAAATCAGTTCCCATATCTCCCAAGATTTGTATACAAGTATATAGTAATAGTAGCAAGAAGAAGAAGAAGAATACTCACAATCCTCGAGAGATATTCAGCAATAGATGAAAATAGATAGACGATCAAAGCATTATCAAAGTTGATAGAAATTGTAGAAGATTATTGAGGTTGTGGAGAAGAAGAAGGATATTGAGAAAATAAATCGAGATTAAGATTTTAAATAAGTGAATTCTGCACAGCCAAAATAGCGAGAGGAAAGAGCGGCGAGGGGAAAATCAGGTTGAAGGAATATTCTGATACTATTTGTTAAATGTTTTGTGATAATTCAAGGCTGAAAGACTTCAATGAAGTCGATGTTATGGATTTCGTTTGTGTAGGCTACAGTGTGGTGAAGAATAACTATTTTTTATTGGGATAAGTTTCTCATCTATTCTTCGCTGCGGGCTCTTCATTTTTGAGTAATTTCAGCAATTAAGAACAATATTTGTGATTGTGCTCCTATTTTGCTATGGCAGAAGTACATCAAAAACAATGGTTTCCACAGCAATCTTTCCAAGGCAATCATAATTGAATATTTTTCCAAGTGAATAATCTTGTATTCCCACAAACAGAAACCCAACAGAATCTTGTCAAAAGCGTAAGATGCCTGCAGGAACTTATCCATGAAAACTTGGGTGGATATTGATTTTGCTTTTCTTGTTGGTTGCTTTGTTCGGAAACCAGCATCATTTTGATTATCATTTTGATTGTCATATAATTATTCCTTTTCGTTCTCGACCACTCCAGTATCCTCTACCCCGCAACCATTATCTGGAAAACAAACAAAAGTAATTTTAATTATTAGGCAACTATCGTAGTATATCGGAAAAGATTTTCCAGACTTGTCAGCTTAGGGAAGGAGTTGAGAATTCTAGATTCGTCTAATATATCATTTGATATCATCCAGCCATCTAGAACAAACAACAAAAATTCACAAAACTAACAAAATCAAGTATAGAAATAGGTAGATTAAGTATTTTTCATATTTCAAAAACAATAAAAGAAATAACAAAATGATATCTGAGAGTCTATCCAAGATGAACAGTGACTATTGTCCAATCCTTTTATCGAGACCCAGCTTCGAACTCGTACTGTTTGAAAAACAGCAGACACCCGCTGCATATATCATATGATAATAAAGCTACAAATATACGCCTTATCCGCTCTAACCAACTGGTTCTGTATAGACAGAATAAATCAAGTCCCTGCATTTTAGACGGCTTGATGCTCTGAATTAAAATTTCCCAGCGGGCCACTATAGCAGGTTTTGTCCTATCCTCCACAAAAGATTTCCCTGCCATAACAATCATCCCAACACAGACTGCACCCTCTTGTTTAAGAGAACATCCATTACTGTATATAAGAATGGTCTCCATGATTTGACCTCTTAGCCATTTTAATCCCATGAAGAACGCATCACATTCTATTCTCTACCTCTTTCACAACCCTCTTCATTTCCTATGAACATTATCTCTATTTTTGATATCCATCTTCAAAGCCACAATAGCATCTCTAGCACAATTTGCAGCATCCCAATTACCCTCTCTCCTAGGTACAATAGCTAGCAGCAATTTAATAGCTTCTTTCCGAGTAGAAATAGCTCCGTACCTGGCCGCCGCGGCCAGTGATGGCACAACACCAGTATAGAATACAAAGCCCTTTTCAAAACTAGGATGTGCAACGACTGTCCTGCAAATTTCGATGACTTCTTCAAAAATGGCTCGGTAGACATGAGCAGGTGTGTTGGGGAAGAAAGCCAAGTGAAATCCGTTACGTGTTGTTAACCAGTTAACTCTCAACGTGCAGACTGTAATAAAATTGATATCGTCTTTTTTTGTGCGCTTGAATAATGGTTCGAAAGCAAGCTGCCATTGATCAAGATTGTTTAAAATCCCCTCAAACTCTGCCATTGCCGGAGACCAATCGAGCATTCGTTTATTCCACATTGCTGAATCTGTTATATCTTCTTTGGCAGGTTCTTGTTCTCCTCGAATAAGCGATGCCGTGTCCATGAGAAAGCTGATAAGCTGTCTACAAATCGCCGTAAAAATGTAACCCGCATCATCAATGCTTGTAAACATGACCGGAACGGGACTAGGAATATACATTCGAGTCCCGTGCATGATATCTTGGGCTTCAGCTATGGTGGGATCAATCGCAGATATTAACCCAATGTGTGTACTATGAAAAGTGGCAAAAATGGCATCTTCAATAACATCGGGAGCTGGTGATATGGTTCGATCCGTTATCTGACGCTTTTCGCGATCTTTCATCCAATCCTGAAGTAATTTCGCGGCGCTCTGAATCTGAGTTACTGCCGACATATGATTTCCGTGAAAATTCTCGAATGAAAATATAAGAAGTGCAGCAAGCAACGTCATACGAATCGGTACGAGCTTTTTGATTCCTCCGAGAGCTTTGCCGTATTCTTGTACGGCGAATCTGTAATCATCGTTCATGGTCATAATCTGACCTTGCTTGCGTGCCTTCATTACCCTACTGAGAGCCCCAATTGCACAAACAGCTTGGAGAAGACAGGGTTCCTGATGACATGCTTGAAGGATAACACTGTTCCACAACTCAGAAAAGAATCCACCAAATACTTGAGTCGTAACATCACTACAGAAAAATCGAAAATATTGGGAATGTTTAGGGCTTTCGAATTCAACATCAGAAATGCTCCTTATAGGTTCATATCTAATATTCTCAGTGGCATTGTTAGATAGGATGTTTCTCTTGGTTGCGAGAGCTTGTCTAGAGTTTGGAAATTCACGTGTTAAATAACCACACTTTTGAGAAGTTCCCTTGTAAAATATTTTACAGCGATAACATTCCGGCTTCCCTTCATCACATTTGATTCGTCGAGCTCTGGTAAATTGCGTGTCAGCACTTGGGAAAGGGGATGTAGACTAGTCAGGGAGTCAGACTTGCATGTCGTACAACCTGTGTGAACTTTTGGTAATCCTCTTCTCTTTCGCAGTGGGACCGATATCTGTTCTCCCTCTCGTTTCACCTGTGGTGGAGGCGCTATTACCAGGAACATTTTTGCGAGGTTATTTTTCTGGAAGGAGGATTCAAGATGACAGGACGGGCGCTGCAGGAGACACTGTAAGTGTACTCAAATGTAACAAGGTTCTAGTATCCGAATCGACCGACCATCCAGCTGATTCTTATAGCATGCATGCATTGACCCTTGTCGGTGTCTCGGTACAGATTGGCTTGAATGAGCTGGTGGATCATCTGAATTGAAAGAGTGTGCCGATAAGGCGAGCCGACAGGAATATACACTAGGTATACTTATGCAGTGGCCGCTGTGCATGAAAATCCTTGTGTTTTTCCGATTCTGTGGGAAACTTCCCGTCCCCGTTTTAGTGGAAATACTCATATGACATGGTTCCCGCTCATGACCAAGATTCGATTTCATTGAAGTACGGTCGATCCAACCCAATGGAAAAAAATTGCACTTTGGGATGTAGTTTTCTGACGTTGTAGAGGCAAAGAGAATCAAGGAGTTATGCTACAGGATCTCGACAAATAAAGCGAAATTCTGTGAATGGTGGGGACCATTGTGAGGAGTTCATTACCTTACCCAGCGAAATGTCCGGAATTGACCAGCTGAAGGGCGGCTAATATTTTTTTTGATAAAGGATACTGAGCTCGGTCTTCGGGCTGCAACCATTTCAATGTGGTTTTGATGGTTGAACAAGCGATGGAATGCATTTGTCTCCCCCCTGTTAGGCATGAATTAGCTCATGTTCTTTTCCCGCTGCCAAAACTATTTAGAGTCGACAAAACCTCGAACGTGGATCAAGCTGTCAATATTCACGATCCATAATAAGGGTGCACCCATCGCCAACAACCAAAGCATTTCGAATGTTTTCAAATAATTCCCGTGACTTTCGAAGAACATAATAATATTTAAGGGGGTTGTTGGATAAAGAATCCAATGATTTGACGTCACTGACCAGCTAACAAGCTCTGGCGTCTTAGCTTGGCACTTGGCATAAGGTCATAGAAAACCCTTTGTTCCATAGGGCCAATAAAATATAGAAAATGGTAAGGAAAGTTCTCCATCATATAAAAAATGATGGCAGAGGTGGTACATCATGACGGTGCCAAATGCCCAGCACTGGCTAAGTGCCGAATTAAGCGGGTATGGGGAATTCCTTGTTGCCCTTATTGATTTATATCGCATTCTCCATGGGCTTTATTCAAGATATATAATATCATGAGATTTCGCCCTGAACGTTTGGTTGGCCAGATATTAAGGTCAAAGAACGGATATTTTCATTCAGCAATAAAACAACAACCAATCCCCTCATTTCGAATAATTCCACCGCGACATATTTTCAGATTGGACCAGTTTGGTTTCAAAACCATGACAATTCAAGAATCCGGAGATCCTATCCGAATGCTGGTTCTGGAGACAGATTCGCCACATCCAGAAGTCAAGGAGAATAAGGGTGGATATAGTGATATTCTAAACTCATTATTTAAACAGGCTGGGAAAGAACACGATCCACCATTGGAGATAGAGACAGAAATGCATTATGTTGTTGATGATCCTGAAAATGGTCATTATGGGCATTCTCCCAAGGTTTCCGATATTGATCCATCTATCAATGCAATATTGATCACAGGGAGCATGTACGATGCTCATGGGGACAATCCATGGATTAAAGAGCTGCTACATTTTTTGCGAACTTTGTGGATTGAACGGAAGGATATGAAATTTAGTGGTGTTTGTTTCGGTCACCAGATATTGTCACGGGCATTGGGAGCAAAAGTGGAACAAGAACCAGCCGGGAATTGGGAATTGGCACATACGCCAATGGATCTGACTCCTGTTGGCCAAAGATTATTCAAGACGAAAGACAAAAAACTCAGTCTACACCAAATGCATCAGGATCAGGTGACTACCGTTCCCTCGGCATCGACAACTGATTTGCTCTCTGAGGATGACAGAGTTGAGGTCTGGGCCAGTACGGAACATACAAAGATTCAAGGTCTGTACTTGAGGGAAAGGCTGTTTACCAGTCAGGGACATCTGGGGTTTGATGAACAAGTTGTACATCGTGAGATCGATATGCGTGTTGAGAGTGGTGGAATTGAGGATATGAACGTAGCGGAGCAAGGAAAAGACACCGCGCATCTAAGACACGATGGAATCAAGGTTGCTGGCGCAATTTTGAGGTTTTTCTACGGAGACGATCGGGATATTCAGGGAAGAGAGTCAGAGCAAAGGTAGCGAAAATTTATCCGGCTCGTCGTTTCGAATTTCTGCGCTTTAATGTAACCTTCAAGGTCGTCTGCCGCTATGTCGCGATTCACAATCACAATTTTGGCCATCTTAAGACTAATACCCAGGTTTTGAACATTGTGTTATACAAGTGGAATTATTGTGTATCTGTCTACACCAGGCTTCCGGAACATTCTGAAGAGCAGTGAGTTGTGGTGATCAACCTCGTAATGTCAGCGGTATAAATTGGGAATGGATATACATCAAGGGTAAGTCAAATACTGTCTTTACCTCAGCTAGATATGTAACCAAAGGATCTTGCTGGTGTCCTCCAAGGAAACACCCCTCATATGCAACGACGATTGGTATCAGGTTATCGTAGTATCAGTGGTCATAAAAATAAGATTCGGTAGTCTTTGAGATCAAAAATAGATCGATATACAACGGTGACAACCTTAACCATTGTACTGGGAAGTTGCAGCACACAGCGTCACAACCAAAGCCAAGCTTAAATACCTAGGTAAGCCGACATGATCTACGTTACACAAGGGAACAACCTGAGAAGTTTTGGCTCTTTTCAATTTATCCCAGTTTCCTCAAAGCATGACATGACACCAAGAAGTCCAGGCACCCACCTACCTACCTACTAGGTAATATCTAACGAGAAGCGGCTGAATGTAACACAAAGTTGCCTAAGGTTACCCAAGTTCCCGCCCCGCGTCTGGAGGAGATTACAGAGAGCGCACCTACAACCATATGGCCCGAGAGAACCTTACAAAGTATCAACACTAGTGTACCCCCTAACAAACTTACAGTTTAAATCTCGATTATTTCGAGCTGAGTACATACTACACAGTCTATGAAACTTTAGTATATATTAACTTTAGATTATTTTCAATTTTCGATCCAGTACAATTATCCTTCTTTAAGCAACGATTTACAGCTCTAGTGAGAGTATTCAAACGCTAAATTACAGGGGCTGAAACGCACACTTACTGGGCTTAATCTCGATTGATTCACCAGATTCGATTAACCTCTTTATAGCATGTGGTAGTGGAGATACCCTGTAAGGCCCCATAGTCACACTCTTTGATGGGCTCTCCGGAAGGATTCTGTGATGCTACCTACCGCAATAGCACCATACCGGCACAGGAGCTGACAAAAGGATTCTATAATCCTACCTACCGCTACCACTCAAAAACGGGAATAAACTTAAAATAACGATAAGATTTTGAGAGGCTGAAGAATGTGGAAATGGAGTTTGGCGATCCCATCCTTAATGAGGTTGATCGTTGAGAAAAAATGAGGATATAAGGATATACATATAGTATCTTCCTATTCCTCATCCTCAACTACATTCTCATTTATTCTTCCCAATCTCCCTCAGTCAACGGCTCAGAAATCTTCAATAATGTCTTTATCTAAGATTTTCATCGCCTTCACGGGTATCATTGCTGTAGCTTCAAGTAACCCTCTCATCCCCAGAGCATCAACCGCCTGCTCAACATCAAGCGGTCCCGGTTTCTGCCAGAGCACTTCTACTTCCTGTACCAACGGGAAATACATAGCAGGTGCATGCCCTGGCGCCGCAAACAATCAATGCTGCGTAGCAACATGTTCTAGCGGACAAGGAACATGCCAAGCAACATCTGTATCCTGCTCCGGAGGCACCTTCAAGAGTGGTCTCTGTCCCGGACCCAGCGATATCGAAGTACAAATCTCCCCATTCTTCAAACTCCCATTAAACCACATACTAAAACCCAACAGTGCTGCATCAAAAGTAGCGGAAGCACCGGCTCCCTAGGTTTCGACATCTCGCAACTCGGCAGCACGACATTCTTCCAATGCGCCAAGAAAACCAAAGACGTCGTCGTCATCCGCGGCTACGAACAAGCATGCGGCAGCGGCGGCCAAGTCGACAGTAACTTCGTCACCTCCTACAAAAACGCCAAAGCAGCAGGATTCACCCGCATAGACTCCTACCTATTCCCATGCACGGGAACCCCCACCGGCAACGAACCCCAATGCAAAAGCATCAGCACGCAAATATCCGAATATCTCCAAGTAATCTCCAGCAACAACATGGACATAACGATGCTCTGGCTCGACATCGAACCCACATCGGCCTCTACATCCGCGTGTAACGCATGGAATCTCGGCGCCGCAGCTAATGAAAAATTAGCTAAACAATGGGTTGCGGCGATCAAAGCGACGGGCTTGAAATGGGGTATCTATGCTAATGGCAATCAGTGGAGTGGGATGTTTGCGAGTAGGAGTACGGATGTGGGGAGTGAGTTGCCGTTGTGGGCTGTACAGGATGATTTTGAGGCGGGGGTGAATACGGTGGATACTTTTATGGGGGGTTGGACGGAGGCGGTGGCTAAGCAGTATTATCTTGGTGTGTATATTTTTGATTTTTGTTTCTTTTGTCTTTCTTTCTTTCTTCTTTTCTTTTTTTTTTTGAGCGAGAGAGAGAGATGTGTTGTGTAGGATATATGCTAATATGTTATATAGATACCACGCTCTGTGGCCTAGGTGTGGATTTGGATTCATTTTCATGAATGTTCAAGGGGATTTAGCAGTCGGGCTCTAGGACTACTAGATCAGTGGTATTCGGTAGTGAAGGGTGCCAATGTGATCTGATCTTCTTGGGTGAACTCTTTTGGTTCTTAGATCAGCTTCAACAATTTTTTTGTAATTATGACACTCTTGATTGGCTCAATTCACTGTCTCGTGTGAGTATGTACAATATGGTAGGATCTCATCACGCGAGATTGGGCGTAAACTTTGTACCACAGTACAATTAGCATCAAAACTTTATGTAAAACTTATAGTCGACCATATAGTTGGGCCTTCACCTGCCCATTTGTAAGTATACCTGTACATAAAACGCCAAGGGTATTCCGGAATCCAACGCCATGCCATCACCCATTTCCATCAAATCATATCATCATATCTGAAAGTACCATCTATCTGTCAATTGAACCACATGTTATGTTTAAATAACCCCAGCCTCAGTAGTTGTTGCCCCTCTATCAGCACTTTTCCTCGCTGGACTGTCAAGCTCTTCAAAGTCCCTCGCAGCTATCTTCGCGTTCTCTAGAGCACAATTAAATCGTTCCTCTCCAGGTGGAAGGATGGCCGCTAGATAGGTATTGGTTGTAAATTTAACAGCGAACATACAAAAGTTTGGCATCTTCAACTCAAAAAGGCTAAACTGTTCTGCGGATTTGGGTGTACCGGTATAACGAGAAGTGCTTTGTTTAAAGTTTTTGATGATGTTTGAAAGGCGCTCGAACCGATCCGTCGTAGGATTTGCTTCTCCTTCTGGCGATGTCCAACTTGAAACAACAAGGAAAGAGGAGCGCTCGAATAAGAGCACTTCCTCAGCTTCAATGATAGTTCCGAGTGAAGAGAGATGTCTTTCTATTTCTCCCAGATTTGGAACGAGATCATGGATGATTTCCGCCCATGCTTTATAAAGTGATTGATCCCAAATAGATGTTGCAAATGGTACGATATTGAAAGATTCTGATTTGGATCTGACGGCTAATATTTTTTGATGGAAGCTATCCTCACGTGTGTTCGGAAGGACAAGATCCATTTTGTGTACAAGGACGTAAATGCTTGCAGTTGGTGAGAATTGAGTGAGTGCTGTAATGATCGAGCGATATGTTAAAAGGTCGCGGTCAAAGTCTCGAGATTCAATATCGAAAACGTATATTAGTACACCGACACTTGAGAAGACATGTTGACGTTGCTGGGAGAGGTAGTTTTCCATGAATGCATCCTGCCTAGTTTTCTTTTGTTAGCCATATTGAGCCTGAAATTCCACCGCAGAAAAGAATATAGCGACAGGGAGTTAGATGTCGATAACCTGCGAGCAGCACTAAAGGGCCAAGGTGATCTTATATCTTGCAGGATCTACCAAGATTCCAATGCAACTCATAGAGGAAGCTGCCCCGCCTCTCTGTTTATTTAGAAGCTCAAAAACAGGAGACGATAAGAACTTACCCTCCACAATCCCACAGATTCAGTGTTAAATTTCCCAGAAACTTGACATGGCTAAGATCGACGTCAATCGTTGCACCCAATCGTCTCGTATCCTTTGCGACATAGTTCGAGAAGATGATGCTTCTCATTGAACTCTTTCCGGAACCTGATTTTCCCATCAACAGAACCTTCTTCTTCCTTGGCTTTTTAGATTCGGCTGGAGAAGCCACTGCCGATGTAGATGACTCCTCTTGTTGCCGATGGTTCTCCATATTTGGTTGAGGATGAGATCTGGAGGAATTGAAGAGAAATTGTGAAGTCGAAGCTTGAGCTCGAGCTTGAGCTTTTGAAGCAGAAGCAGGGCGGTGAAAGTAATTCATTGTGGAGTACGGAGAAACCTTTATCCGAGCAAATGTCCAGTAACATGAATTTATCAAGTAAAACTTTTGATGTGATGATGTTACTGATGATTTCAAGTACAATTTCTCAATTCTTCTGCTTCTGGTACAACTGTTATTAATAAAGGTGACAAGTTGGGGATTAAATTAGTCTACTTAAATGACAGAGCTCAGGTTCAAGTGAATATTTCTCGTACCCTTTCAAATATTAGCCTGCAAACCAATCAAACGAATTCCAGTATGGATAGAACATTGAGACAAGTGCCTTTCAAGCCTTTTCATATCACTTCTCTGCAAGAGCATAAGACTTTCATTGGACTCATGCAGATTTCAAATATCAGACTCGCGATCAGAATTATATATTAAGATCTTTTGATTTCAAAAAACCTTCCAACTTGATACAATTGCCGCCTTGTGTATTTTGGATTGTTACTTCTTTCCTGCCCTATCGATACGAGAGGATGGCATAAGCTAGTATATGACCGTCGTGGAAACCCTGAAGATATCGAGTTGATGTGTTTATCAGGAGCATCTTCGTCAAGAACTCTTTGACAAATGTATTATCAAAATGAGGGCTAACAGTCATCCAAAGTCAGGAGGGTTAACGGTGTGGATGATATAGCCAGCTAAGATCTTACATTTCTGGGGTAGTGCAGGATCGAATTGTGGCATTACCCTCGTCCTATCGACTTCAAAAGCCCGCTACGCATTTGCTGTATCACATTTAACAAGTCTGCAGGCGGATAATGGGTGAAGGAGATTTATGATCAGCTAACCCCACCTCCACATTAATTCAAATATTGGAGAACGAGCAACACGGAGGGATATTCGACAAAGATAGAACGTCAGACAGAGTTATAGATACAGTGGGTCTGCCTCCAGCATCAGACTTGACCACTTCAGAAGAAATGCTCCCTAGTCATGCAATGGACAAAAGAGATTATACATCAAACATATTTACTCCTGTCAACTACGCCTTGAGTATCAGTTCTGAAGAGCTAAATTTGTGGGCTTGAATGATCAATCACTATTTGGTCAAATTCAAATTGGGATATTGGAGGGTGTTACTACGCCTTGACATATTGCATTCTAATTAATTTGTGATATATCCACCGCATGCATGCTTACAATGGTTCTTTTTGTGCTGTCAAACTCATCAGCATACGTAACACTAGACTAGTAAGCTTGGTATTGAAAATCACGTGTGCTCTTGAAGCGGCTTTTCGGCGACGAGATACATCACTATCCACGCCCACTAAGTCCAGAATCAAGAAGAAAGTGGGGCGTTTATTATTTAATAGACCAATCTTTGTCCTTATCGTAATATCAATCCATCGTCGAAGAAACTCGGATCCAAGTGTTTCATCTTAGAGCCTCACAATAGACTTTGCTTTTCTCAAAATCCTCATACACGCAATAGCAATGACCCTTACCACAGGAACACCTAAACCTCACACCGACCTTTTTAAAGACTTCCCACCGCACAAATCCTTCCTTTCCAGTGCGAAGATTTTTGACCTTCACCTTGCCCCAACCTCGCTCACAGGCCTCGAGATACTTACAATGGTCTCCGATTTCCATATCGAGAACAGGGCCAAAGTCATCGGGGTAATGGGCGTGGTGTTTGACAACTAGAATGGCACCGGGCGTCTGTCCAGCAATCGTTAAGGGATCATCTACTTCAAGGGGTGTCTTTGTTGCAATATTGCCAAGCTGGAATGGAGGATTTGGAGAAATAGGTGTTTGAATAGGCATCGTTACTATCGACGAGTAAGCAATAGTGAGCATTTTGTAGACCTATACTCATGATGGGAAAGCTAGATATCATACCATACGTTCCACTCATATCCTGACTACCATAAACGGGCATCGACCTCAGCGGGCGACGCGCAGAATATGCTTGCAAGCTCTCATAAATGCATCGACATCCTCCATTCAAACAGCCGCATTTTTCATCATATGGAACCGGAAGTAAATCCTCCCAATCAATGGTTCCCGTCATACCAGTACGAATACTCTTCACTTCAACTTGATTGACATTGTGATGTGCCAGAACTTCGACATAATCGCCGACTTTGGCAAGAGGTAAAGAGAGGGCCGCGGGTTTCAATGCTCTCTTGACTGAAATGATGGCGCTAATTTGCTGCCCTTCCAGCGTTGTCGCATCGTGGATTTGCACGACGGGTTTTTCGTCTTGCGGGACCTTTCTGAATGTCATCGGGGTTGGATAGCCAACAGTTGGAGGAGTATCAAATGGTGTGATGGGTACGCTGTAGTCCATTTTACGAGTCATGGGAAAGTTCTCGAAACCTAACTGTTGTCAAACATTCTTCAAGGTTGCTTTGTGCTGGAAAGCTCAGAGTATATGTAGCCTCGAACTATCGAGCGCTTTGAACAAATTTCCTTTTCCCTTAAATGTGTACAGCGTGGTGCATCTATCCGCACATGAAAAACCGGTCTTTTTGGCGCCACCAACTTTCATTGGAATAAAGTGACCCACATTTTGATGTTGTTATAGGAAGCAGTGCCGGGAGGACGCCACGTATGCAGTTCCATTGGCAGCCAAGTAAACCTTCGGAATCCCGACCGTCACAAGTTGGGTTTAATTGGTTTGGGTCACTTTCTTATAAGCCGCGCGCATATGAATCCGGACTTCTACAGAATTTTTTCATAATCTCGGATGCTCATATCAAAACAAATCATAACGCATGGCTGATTACTCGCAGAGTCGGGGAAGTGGTACGCATTGCAAACAGCCCGTCTAGCCAATGATTAAAGTATCTTTGGCCGGCGTATACTATACCGGTATTCACTTCTAGATTTAGAATGACGATCAATGTCAGAGCTATCATGCAGCGTGACCACGCTCTTATTGGGATTTTCTATTCTCCCCAATATATACTATAGATAAGTTTCAAGCTATGTAGAATAATCGTTGTTGATATTGTGATATATAGTTACATATAGGAAAATAACTCATGATCATGGAAGACGTTCTAGTGCGCAACTTTTGTTTGCTACACTTGTATTCCTTTCAGTTCGAGTTCACTAATGTAGCTGTTAATTGAGCCGTAAAGATTCCTCCTGTGAAGGAGTAGCAAAGGAATACCTATGACTTTTGAAACGTGGGTGGCTACAGATGAGAAGGCTAACCTCCATATCAACTAAAATCAGTTCCAAAAACCAAACGCTTACTTTCTTTACCTACCCTGCCATATCTATTCGGCTCCTAGACCCGAGCCGAGCCGTCACACAGGTTACGGGTACATTACATGCACTATCTAATCTCATCTACCTCCGCTGCGTTTGCACTTGGAAGTCGCAGTGCAAACAAAATCTCATCAATCTCGTGATGATCCCGTGACCTATATTGTTTTGTTGCATGTCTGAATTTTGAAATGACACTGTATAATATCATATATACAGTGTGAGGCTGCTTATATATATATATATAGTAGAAGCTCGCGTACATACTTTAAGCTCGTGTACACAAGTCTAAGCTCGCAAACACAGTTTAAGCTCGCGTACACAGTACATACACAGTACACTAGTTATGTACAACTCCATTAAGTCGTCTCATAGTTTTGGATGACTGTAATAGGGATGATGGGATGAAAATCTCAGAAGTTTGAAATATAGGAAGTTAGTTCTAAGCTTAGTAAAGAATTACTTCTTCTTATTTCTCTATTCTTGCTGGAGATAAGGGTTTCTTTTTTCTTCCGCGGATGTGGAGGATTTGGGGTATAAGAGGAAGCAATGATGAGATATCGGTTTTGCGTTTTCGAGTCAATCAAACTATTTGGATCACTAGCACGCATAACGTTTGGATACTGCTCGTGTGGTAAGAGAACTTTCAAATTTGAGTCTTGATTGAACATTCTGAGAAGAAGACCTAGCACGCCGATACACCAGAACTGCCATGTATGCAAGACCAATAACCCATGCGCCCGCAAAACAACAACACCGAATAACCATAAGACACCCAAATACCCATCTCCAAACTCATCGATCCAAAGCTTGCGCTTGGCACTACAATGAATAATTAGCATTGATTCCCCACACCAAACCCAGCCATCAAAACAGGGGAAATTAACATACCATCTGCCAATACAAGCCCTTCATCCCCAACAACTGTCCATGACTCCCACTCTCCACCACATTCCCTCCCTCTCCCAGCACAAAAATAACATCTGCATTCTGCACCGTCGCAAGCCTATGCGCCACAACAACCATAGTTCTTCCCCTACCCGTTCTCTCAAAAACAGACTGTACACTTCTCTCTGTCTCAGAATCCAAATTCGACGTCGCTTCATCTAATAACAATAATCTTGGATTCCGAATCAAAGCTCGCGCAATAGCAATTCGTTGTTTTTGACCACCCGATAATGCGACGCCATGTGCTCCAACGGCGGTATTGTAGCCCTCAGGGAGCGAGGAGATGAAATCATGAATTTCAGCATCGCGACATATTTGATGAAGTGTTGTATCTGAGATTTCTTCTTCGTCCGGGACACCGAGAAGAATATTTTCGCGGATGGAACCTTCAAATAGAGAAGCTTCTTGCGCGACTAGGGAGATGGATTTACGATATTCATCTAGAGAAATATCCTTGATATCCGTGTCTTGGTAAAGAATCTGACCACTCTGTATCTGGTAAAATCTTTCGAGTAAGGATATGATACTCGTTTTGCCGCATCCTGAGGGCCCAACAATGGCTGCGAATTGACCTTTCTCAATCGTCATGCTTAGTCCATTAAGCACGGGAACATCACGAGTAGGGTATTTGAAAGAGATATTCCTGAGTTCAATTTTGACCCCACGAGAATTCTTCTCCTCATCCGCTTCCGCAAAATCGTAGAGCACTGAATCGTGTTCCTTTTTACCTTCCGGTCTCATACCCCGAATACGATTTGCTGCTGCAAAAGCTTGAGCGACATTTGGTCCGAAGCTCAGACTTTGGCCTGCAGTGGTACTTCCTTGCACAACTGCTAAATATACAACTAGATAGTTAAACGGCGTATATTCATGGCTGGCTAAAAGCTGACCACCGTACCAGAGAACAAATGCCATGCACAGTATTGCGATACTATCACTCATCGCAAATATAAAGGTTGAAAATCTAGCTTTGCGGAAAGCTTTCTTGGTGTAATTTCGCAGAAGCTTTTCATAGCGTCCACAAATCTCCGACTCCAGAGTAAGAGCTGATACGGTACGAAACGCACCGATGGATTCGGTGGCAAACTTAGAACTTTCTGCAAAAACCTCGTTATTCATTTTTTCGAATTGGGTTTCGTATCGAAGACGGAAGAATCCTGCAGCTAGAATGATAGGCATTGTCGTCACCACAGTCAAGAGAGTAAGTTTCCAGCCAAAGTAAAATGACATAGCCACAGATCCAAAGATATTAAACATGGAAATAAGCACGACTGCCATGTTGATTCCAAGTAATTGCTGAAGTTGAGTAGGATCACTCGCCATTCTAGCTGTCAGACTACCCACGGAATTCTCTTCTTCGTCATAATATGATACCGGCTTCGAGAGTACATTTTGGAAATATTCTTGGCGATAAGTGGCTGTGATGTTCTAGTTCTATTATTAGTCATTGAGTTGGCGTACGATGGACGATACTCACAAATGAGACGGTGTTGGAAGACCATCCAAGAGCATAATAGCTAATGCCCACGCCAATGGCCAATAGCGTAAACATGAAGCACCAATAATTGGTTTGAGCCTGTAGAAGCTGGCCCCATAGATTAAATAGCGAAATCAGTTTCGCAAACAAAAATGCGTGTAAAGGGAATGAAGCACCAGCGCCTAATGAACTTAGAAACATTATAATATACCAGACCCATCGCGGCTTTTGTTCCCACAAGAAGAGCATAAAGCTTCCTAGAGGAGTTTTGTGTTTCGTCATTGGAGTTAGCGATTCCAAGCTAGATGGATCGACCTCAAGGTCAAGACTGATCTTCTCGAATGTTGGGGAGTCTAGGTCTTGTTTCTCTGGATCGTTTGACATATTGACTGTATTTTGGGGAAGCTCACCACCTCCTAACTGTTGAGCATTTGCGAGCGCCCAGTACGGACCTTCGGTATCTTTCAACAACTGTTCGTGAGTTCCCTGTTGTACCACTTGCCCTTTCTTCATGACGACAATATTGTCTGCCTTGATGACGGTAGATAATCGATGTGCTATTGTGATAGTAGTTCGGTTCTTCGATACTTTATCTAGTGCGGCTTGAACTATCCTCTCGCTCCTGACATCAATAGCACTTGTTGCTTCGTCAAGAATCAGTATTTTCGGCTGCTTGACAATACTTCTCGCAATTGCCAGCCTCTGCCGTTGACCACCACTGAGTTTTATCCCAGAGTCGCCTACCATTGTATTGTAGCCCTATTGATGTTAGAACCATTCACATTCGGTTGAATCATAGATATGTTGGTATGACCTACCTCGGGGAGTCGCTTAATGAATTCATCTGCAAACGCCTCTTTACAAGCTCGTCTTACCAACTTCCTCTTCTTTTCGTAGCTTTCATGTTCCCATTTAGTACCTATCAAACCATACTCCACATTTCTATAAATAGTGGTATTGAAGAGAAATGGTTCTTGCTGTACAAGCCCTATCTGTGACCTCCACCACTTCAGGTCTATATCATGAAGCTTTCGGCCACCAACAGTGATTGTACCATTTCGGAAGAAAAGTGTCTTTTGATTGATCAGTGGTAATCTCAGACATTCGATTGAGCATTAGAACTTACAAGTGCATTATCTATGAGGTTTCCATCCAGCTCGTACCATCTCTCAATCAATCCCACTATGGTACTTTTCCCCGAGCCAGATGCTCCGACAATAGCGGTTATTTTCCCAGCTGGAAATCGAACATTGAGATTGTCAAGTACCTTGACATCGTGTCTGAGAGGATATGCGAAATTGACATTTTCAAGGACGATATCTTCTCTCGAAGAAACCTCCCGACCTTTTACGCCGCCTGTTTTCGGCTGTGGTGCATCAATAATACTAAATAGTATACCTGAAGCACCAGCGGCTTGTGCGGCGGCAGTAATGGGGGCTGCTATACCCCCGACAGACATTACAATAGTCATTATAGATGATAAAATACTAAAAGGCATTAGTATCATACATTCAAGAGAAGTGAATTTTTGACAGGACAAACATAATTATAGTTGAGACGCTAGAAATCTCCGATTCTAAGTACAATTTGATGGCAAACCAAAACGACATCGCAAATATACTAGTTTCTCGATCAGCGGAAGATGATGTTAGCCATGACAAGGAGACCTACGCATGTATCGCAAAAAAGACTAAGTGCTGGTCAGTACATGGAATATGCTCGAGTTTGTTAAAAAAAAAAACATACCAGGGGCTTGCTGAACAGCTACCAAAGGAGACATGAGTAGACCTCGGCGGCGAGATTCCTTCACCCATGCAGCATATCTTTTTGCCATTTTCCCTTCCGCTTCACAGGCAACCACCATTCTAATAGAACTGAACACCTCACTTGCAATAGAAGATGACACCTGATCAGCTTCCTCCACTTGCTTCAGCATCTTTACCAATCGGGGAATAGTATATAAATAAAATGAAATGATGAATATTAAGCCACTGCTGGTTACCAGTGTGAGCAGCCAGTTATAGTAAAATGCGACTATCAAAGCCGTGAAGATTAAAGACATGCTTTGAATAAATGTGGAGAGCTTTTCAGAGATGCCAAGTTGTAGAATATTTGCAGTAATGGTTATGATGGATGCTGTTTGCCCTGACGGTAGGGTATCAAGCACCGAAATAGGTTGGCGAAAAAGAGCATTGAGGTATGCTATTCGCATTGATGCGGATATACGAATGCTTACCATTCGGAATCCCAGCTATAAAGGTGTTAAAATAACGATGGAGAATTAGTGGTCAATATCTACTCACAACGGCGACATAATCAAGGACCAGCCTGCCCAGAAATAAATAGAGCATATATATTCTAGACTATCACATCAGTATTAACCTTGTTTAGATTTATATGTGGAGCCACTTACACATTTTGATTGATAGCTGAAGTGAACATCTTCTTCGTTTCATCAGAATCCGGATTATAAAATCCGCTGAAATCACCAACAAGTTCACCTAGATAATTAGAATTAGCACTCCTAAAAGCCACCACGTAAATTTCGGGCCACGGCTCTTACCAAACACGACGTTCATGAGAGGTAATGTAATGCCAGTGAGTACTGAAGCTCCTCCTGCTGCAAGTAGGAGTAATTTGTCATTACGATTAGTGTAAGAGAATATTCGCTGTTAAATATCTTAGTCAAGCGGTGACATCCAGTATAAGGGCACTGCTTACTCTAAAATGAGACAACGCCAGCTTGTACTCTGCGCTAATGTAAGGCGTCTTAGTTTTCTGCTGAGCATCAAAAGCCTCATTGCCCCGACTGTCTATTTGACCATTTTCCTCTCCTTGTAACAAGGGCTCCTTCGCTGAAGCTGGCCATTGCTTTGGTGATGTTGGTGAGTTGAATTTGTCGGTATGTGGCGACGGGATTTCCTTCATTAGAGCATCTGTTTGTAAAAAAGCTCCAGGAAATCTGCTGGCTCGTTTTGCCATCCCATTTTTTGGCGACTTTGGTTCCCCACAATCCTCAAAACCAACGTCCACATCCGACAATAAAGATACATTTGACGTCCCTACCGATGACGGCGAGTGGTTACCATTGTTTTTTGCCATCTTTACTTTCTGAAGGTAAAGTTTCCTCACAGAATCTCATGACAGTATCACCACTTTCAGGACGGTCATGTAGCCTATCAAAATCTCTCAATACCTGTGCTGATATCTCCAGAAAGTTTCATGTTTCATATTCGCGCCTCAGTTTCATCATGAACCATACCAGGTCTCAGGAACAAAATTACAAATTGTGGTGGGGATAGGAACAGACTAACATCCGTGCATAAAGGAAACCCTTGGTCTGACCGTGGGCTGTGAATGCTAGAGCACATGTTCAGTTGGCTGAGTGGAAACATGGCATATGAAACGGGTGCCCGGAAGTACTTGTATTGATGTGAGAGAATGCAATCAATCGAGTCATTGTCTATCGGCCAATGAATGCCACGTGAAAACTAGTACAGATGTGGTGCCATGGTGTGGTTTGTTCACTCTCCGGTCCTTGAGAGGATCGGCCGAAATCAAAAGTTAAATAAGATTAGACGTAAGTTTCTCCTTCTTTTCTTTGGTGTGTCACAGTACTTGAGACTGTTGCATGGCAGACGTCGGCTATAGCTGAGAGCATTTTGAAACTTGACACATCGTAGCACGAAACAAAATTGCTTCTCACTTCGAAGAATGAACTCCATATGAAGCCACTCAAACCAGATCTCAGAGTTAAGCATTGAAATGATATATGAGTCGCACCGAGCTGAAAGATTTCGGTTGAATCAATTGCGAGAGCACACACTCGACTTCACCAAAGAAACACCCGATTAATAGATGTAAAAAATGAGATATACTGTGAATTCATAGGTCGCGATAGCGCTCTACCCTTTCATCTAGCCTCCGAAATGTAGTATCGTGTATTAATTATACTTGTAATCAAGAGAAAGTTGCCGTTCTACGGCCTAGTGATCCCGAACTCCGGAGCATGTGTGAGGCCTGCCCACTGCAGGAATGCAAGGCCTTTTTTCAAGCGCTTTGCATACGTGCTCCAATGCATTATTCCATGTAATATATCACAAAAGTCCGATACTTGAGCCCATTGTGCGTATTATGTTGCCAAGCTCCCGAACTGTCTCCGGATCTCTGGGCAATGTATGTCCTTTTCCGTGATCAAAGAGGTATGCATTATCCATATCACACACATTATAGAGCGAGATACATCCTGCCAGATATGGATCTAACGAGCCAACTAGTTTGAGAGTCAGATAATGTTGATCGAGGCATCCGAGGTCACTTAGGGAAAACTTACTGATGTGGAGTGTTGGAATGGTAATAGTCAAGTCGGTTGTATCTGCAAGAACGATTCCATCGAATTCAGGTGTCAATGGAGGCCACCCAGCGAAGAACACAGCACACTTGAACATCGGTAATCTTCCTTCGGTTTCGAATCTCTTTTGCTCGTGTAATAATAGAGTCCCCGCAACGGTGGCTCCCTCTGAATATCCAATAATGCCGTCGAAAGGACCTTCTTCTTGCATGATATCGTATAAATATTCCATGGCATCTTGTGCACTCTCATCGCAATGAATACCATTGGCATTTGGGACAGGAGCCGCGGAGCCAACTCCGACCCTCATCAATTCCCGCATTTGATCTTCCGCAGTTGCGCCTTTGGGAAAGTTTCTAATGCGGTCGAGAAGGTCACTTCCTCCTTCTTCTGTATTCCCAGGCTTTATGAATCGATAATGTGGACCCGGACCGAAATAATCCTCATATCCCTCAGGAGGGAACGCATCAACGGGACCATGGGCGAAGAATAGCTCGGCAGTCTCATCCGATGCTAATTCCTTAATCAGAGGAGCTGTTCTAAAAGTTAGTATGAACCTTGTAGTGTTGAAGGCTGGCAAAGATACATACCAAGCTGCACTCTAAATTTCTACATAAGTTAGCATAGGCTTCCCATCTGCAATCTACATTGGAAAGTGGTACTTACATCTGAGCTTCCATATGCTCCACAAAGGCAGAGAAACTTCATAGTTATGGGTCTTTGAAAATCGGTTTTAGTAGAGTAACAGTTGGAATTTGATGTCAAGAAAACAATAGTATATTAGCAGAGTAAATGTTGTACAAATTTTGAGATGAGATCTTTCTGCGGGCTTTATGGGGATCATTGAACTTTTGAATGCCGAAACATCAGGACAAGGATTTGTCCTGTTTGATAGCAAAGAGCCTATTCGACTTTCAGGTAATCCATATCGAAACATCGATAAGACAAACATCACTTCATATCACGTCTGCCATGTTGTAACGAGTTTAAGATGTTGTGCACAGACAGAGGAGATTGGCAAATTGAACCTTGAGTCTGGACAGAGTCGCATATGATATTAAGGACATCCTGTTTATTGGTCAAGCCATCGGATAAAAGACTCTCCACTTGGAAACTACAGTCTGTTTCTGTAAGGAAAGAAGAAACCCTCGAGCATGAATGCTTGGTGTAGACCCCCAGATCACAAAGGGTTTGAGGATGGATAGAGAAGCAGCGGTAGAATAGCGGGTGTTGAAAGAGATACTCTGGAGTCACCTATTGCTTTTCAAAAGTTGGGGATAATTTTGGCGGCACCTCAACATGAGTGGCGGGGAAATTGTAATCAGAGAAAGTTTCTAGCTGAGGTGATGCAGCACGTGTCACGTGGCTGGGGAAACGAAAGACCTGCGCCACTTCAATCACCGCCACACACAAAAAGTTTAAACTTCTCTAATGTTTCGAAGTGAGGTTCAGTGCACACCTGCACACCTGCAATATGTGCATAGCATCCAACCAAATCAAGGAAATGCTCGGACAGTAACTTGAATCAGCGAGGTGACTTAAGCTTACTTTGACTTGCCTTCTTTTGTTTGTGTGGTGTTTCATACCAGTTTTCCCGTGGTCGTGATTTGTGTTGTCGCTCTAGCTCAAGCAGTTTGGTCGATGCTTTCTCTCTCATTCCCCATGGCATTTCTAGCATTCTTTTTGAAAAGGGTGTTAGACGTATATCCTAAGCTCACCACACACCGAGGATGTTCATCGAGAGAGTCATTGTGAAGTGCAGACTGATGCGTTACAAAAATGAGGTGACGTGATGTAATCCCGGCAGGCGTTGAGATTCCGAAGTACCCTAGAACTAGCGGATTTGTAGTTTCCAAACTCTGCCGGTCAATATCATATCGAAATGAATTGTCAGTTAGATGGGACGATGGGCCAAGATTTGATCGGCACGGTTTGTGCAATACCTCCGCTTTGAACATGGGATGGTAGCCGTGCGAGACTCTATCCATTTACATATCCGACGCTTGACCGGGAACCCAACTTTCCTTTGGTTCTTGCTATTATTTGAAACACGATCTGGCTAAGTGAAGACTAGCATGAACTAGTCCAAAGAGACATTTCAGCGCATATAGGCAAAACAATGTACGCGTTCTTTTGATTGTGATTTTACAACGTTGATGTAATACACACCAGCTTTAATTACAGCAAAAAGATATGGCGCCTTCAGCGACCACCTGGATCTCGCCCCAGGAGGGTAGAAATGGTGCAGTTGCGGAGACGATATCAGAGCAGAACTTCGAAGCTGCTCTGGGAGAGAACGGGGATGCGCCGGAAGTAAAGGCCTTCAAAGATATTTATTCACAAGCTTTCAAAGATGGATACATCTCGGGGTATAGTCAGCCTCAAGCTGCGAAGCAGATACCGATAGCAATCGTTGGAATGTCATGCCGTCTACCGGGAAACGTCAGCACTCCAGATGAGTTCTGGGAGCTCTGTTCGAGGGCTCGAAGTGGCTGGTCAGAAATACCGAAGGAGAGATTTGATACCTCAAGCTTTTATCACCCCAACCCCGGGAAGGCGGGTTGTTTTAATGCGACCGGTGGAAATTTTCTCAAGGAAGATGTAGGGCTTTTCGACGCACCGTTCTTCAGTCTTACTGCCCAAGAAGCTACTTCCATGGATCCTCAACAACGAATCTTACTGGAATGTACTTTTGAAGCTTTGGAGAGTGCTGGGATACCTAAGCATGAAATTGTTGGGAAGGATGTGGGAGTTTTCGTCGGTGGCTCGTTTTCTGAGTATGAATCGGCATTATTTGTGGACACAGAGAGTATCCCTATGTACCAAGCTACAGGTAAGAAATTTGTTTCTAGCTACATTATACCGCACCCTACTAAACAAATTAGGATGCGCTTTTGCTATGCAGTCAAATCGTATCTCGCATTTCTTTGATCTGCGCGGACCTAGTTTTACCATGGACACGGCCTGCTCTTCAAGCTTAGTTGCCTTACATCAAGCTTGCCAAAGTCTTCGAAACGGCGAATGCAAATCAGCTATTACAGGTGGATGTCATCTTAATATGCTACCTGAAAATTGGATTTCAATGTCGAATTCTCGGTGAGCTTTTCAGAACTGTATCGTCTATGGTTCTTGACTAACATTCACAGTTTGTTTTCTGATGAGGGGAGATCGTTTTCTTTCGATAGCCGAGGTACTGGTTATGGACGCGGTGAAGGTTGTGGTTTGATCGTCTTGAAACCTCTAGAACAAGCTCTAAAGGATAATGATAACATCAGAGCCGTAATAAGAGGCAGTGGCATCAACCAAGATGGTAAGACACCAGGAATAACTATGCCTAATGGTTCGGCACAAGGTAAGATCAGATTAAATTCTAGTTGAATTTGCAATTCAGAATACTTACCGGGGTAGAATCGCTCATGAAACGGGTTTATGAAAGCGCTGGCATTGATCCAAAAGACACCGGCTACGTGGAAGCTCATGGAACCGGTACTAAGGTCGGAGATCCTATAGAAGCTACCGCTCTGTATAATGTATTTGGGGAAGGCAGAAACGCCAGAAACCCCTTATTTGTTGGATCCGTGAAATCAAATATAGGACATCTTGAAGCTGCTTCTGGTGAGTACTACTCGACCGTCATAAAATTTCCAGAAAACTAAGACAAAAATCGCAGGTATTATATCCGTAATCAAGACAGCTATGATGCTTGAGAGAGGCTTTATTCTGCCTAATCACGATTTTAAGACGCCTAATGAGAACATACCTTTCTCGAAATGGCATCTAAAGGTATGTAGAGAATTACCTATTGGGTTTGATCAATGCTGATTTGCCATAGGTTCCAATCAGTCAGCGCCCATGGCCAAGACCAAAGAAGTTTGCCAGTGTAAACAACTTTGGATTCGGAGGCACAAATGCACATGTTGTTTTAGAGCGGGCGCCTTTCATAACTCAGGTTGAACCGGAATCTAGCGAGAAAGCGCTACAAAATAGAAGATTGATCACATTATCCGCAAACGATAAAGGTGCGCTAGAGGCACTTATGAAAAACATCGGCATCTACCTGGAACGAAGACCGGAATTCTTTCAAAATGGACTAATGAGCAATGTGGCTTACACGCTGGGACAGCGGAGATCTCTGTAAGTATTCTTTCGTTTATCCATCAGTCAAGGATGTCTTATTCGAGCTTAAGTCTATGAATCGTGCCCTCCTACTAGAAGGAGTTTCTAGTTTGAGCTTAGTATTTGAGGATCTGAAAATTCAAATTATTCTAGATTCAATCTTGTATGAGAATCATGGCCGCATTGGTGCTAACCTAATTATTATTCAGACTTCAATGGAGAGTTGCAATTCCAGCCACATCATCCTTTGAGCTTATTCAAGCACTAAACTCTGGAAAAGTCTTACCAATGAGAGAGATCGAACCATTACGGATTGGCTTCATATTTACTGGACAAGGCGCTCAATGGAACGCAATGGGTCGTGAGCTTTATGAGCATTATCCGGTCTTCGCTGCGTCTCTCGATGCTTGCAACAAATGCCTATTTTCATTCGGGGCACCTTTTTCTCTAATCACCGAGCTCACTAAAGATGCCACATCCTCGCTTGTCAATGAAGCTCATATTAGTCAACCTGCATGCACAGCAATACAGCTAGCTTTGACTGATTTATTGCGAAGTTGGAATATAACTCCAACAGCCGTTGTCGGTCATTCCAGTGGTGAGATTGGAGCCGCTTATGCGGCTGGCATTCTGCCTCTTGAATCCTGCATGGCAATTGCATACTATAGAGGTCTAGCGACTGTCGGATTAAGGGAGAAGTATCCCGATCTGCGAGGGTCAATGATGGCTGTTGGGTGCAGTAAGGAAGAGATCGAACCACTTATCGATCAGCTCAAATCAAAAACAGTTCGCATAGCTTGTTTCAACAGTCCTTCCAGCTTAACTATATCAGGAGATGAGCCAGCTATCGACGAACTCCAAGTATTAATGGAACAAAAGCAAATGTTTAATAGGAAGCTCCAGGTTGATGTGGCGTATCACTCTCATCATATGAGCTTGGTTTCAAAGGACTACCGAAGATGTCTTCAATCTCTTGCTCTTCCCAAAACTACAGATGTCAAGTTTCATTCCTCATTACTTGGCCATCTGGTAGAAGGACCAAGTCTCGAGGCCCAGTACTGGGTCGACAATTTAACACAAGCGGTTCGATTTTCTGAAGCTGTAGTGGACATGTGTGCACCAACTGATGAAAATAAAACGGGCGTTAATATGCTCATCGAGCTAGGACCCCATTCAGCCCTTGCTGGCCCAATCAAGCAGATCCTAAAGACTTGCGGGAAGGATGCAATGAAGATTTCTTACGCGTCTGCGCTTGTGAGGAATAGGGATGCTGTGGAAACAGCAATAGACTTAGCATCCACATTTTTTACGAAAGGCGCGATCCTTGAGCTCGGCGCCATTAACATAACTCCCCCTCTCAATCCTCCTTCATTACTGATCGACCTGCCTCGATACCCTTGGAATCATGCAACAAAGTACTGGCATGAACCGCGTCTAATGCAAAAGCACAAAGGTCGAACAGCTCAACGTCATGATCTTCTAGGTACATTGGCTAATTACTCGAACGATCTCGAGCCAACTTGGAGAAATATTCTTCGAATTGACGACGTTCCATGGCTACGGGATCATAAGATTCAGTCTCTAACACTTTTTCCTATGTCTGCTTTCATCGGAATCGCAATAGAAGCGGCATCGCAAAAGGCAGTAGCTGGTAACATTCAGTACAGTAACTTTGAGCTGCGCAATGTCTTGGTCAGCAAGCCACTTGTGCTTACCGAAGATCCTGTCGAGATCACTCTTCAGCTACGTCCTCGTGCGCATGATAATTCTGCTTCTAATATTTGGGACGAATTCAAAATTCATTCGTGGGCCGCGAATAAAGGATGGACCTTGCACTGCCAAGGCATTATTTCTACAAAACTAGACCATCACAATCTTGAATCTGCAACAAAATCGACCATGGCAGAAATTACAGAAGCAGCAACAAGTGCCATCAACAAATCTGTTTTATACAACTCACTTTCGAACTTAGGTGTTTCATACGGACCAAGTTTCCAAGGTATGAATGAATGCCACGCTTGTGAAAATGCCTCAATGGCACAAGTCATGGTTCCAGACACCAAGCAAGAAATGCCAAAAGAACATCAAGAAGATATGATAATCCATCCAGCATTCCTTGAACAAGTCATTGAGATGTACTGGCCAATCATTGACGCAGGTCAAAATCCAATGGATACTATCTATCTGCCTTCATCTATTGGACAAATAACCATTTCGCGAGAAATCACCAAACTCATGAACAATCCCGGTGCATCCCTCCAGGCGTTCTGTGAGGGCACTTTCTCATCTGGCCATCCGAAGCCCGCCAGTGTCTCGATGTTCGCAGTCAATGATCATTCATCAAAGGATCCACTCATTATAATACGCGATTTAACGGTTTCACCAATAGTAGAAACAAATTTAAATTCGGAGACTGATGTGCAAAGAGAACTTTGTTATAAATTAGATTGGGAGCCTATACTTCAGGCTTCAATCTCTGTCGAAGAAAATGATGCCTCAAATGAGACGGCAAAAGTTCCCAATGCACTAACTAATGGCATAATGAATGGAGTGGAATGTAATTATGATTCAACCGAACAAATTGTGATTGTCCGTGGCAACTCGGAGGAACAAAAAGATGTTGCATCCAAGCTAGCCGACCTTCTTGAGCACTCGACAGGAAGAAGACCCTACACCGGCAATCTGTCTGAGATAGAAACGACAGAAAAGCTCTGTATATTTATTTCGGAGCTCGATAAACCATTCTTGTCAACCCTCACGTGTTGCGAATTTCTTGCTTTACAAAAAGCACTAATTGGTTCTCGCGGAATACTATGGGTCGTCACAGGAGCATATGTTAATTCATCTGATCCTACGGCCAACATGGTTACTGGCTTAAGCAGAAGTATTCGCTCTGAGACAATACTCAAGTTCGCAACCTTAGATTTGGATCCAGAAAGGCTTCTTATTGAAAATATAACCAGCGCTATAGTCACCGTCTTTAAAGTTGTTTTTGGTCCACAGGCTGACGCGAATTGCGAACTGGAATTTGTGGAGAGAAAGGGCGTATTTCTTACGCCGCGTATCATCAATGACACAGAAATGAACGAATACGTCCACAAACAAACAAAAGCTTCCGCTCTAGATCTAACACCATTTGGACAAGAAGATCGGCTACTGAAGATGGCTATCACCGTTCCAGGTGCATTCGAAACCCTCCATTTCATCGATGCGTCGCCGGAACGATTAATAGGAGATGATGAAATTGAGGTTGAGCTTAAAGCAATTGGTATGAATTCAATAGATCTCGCTGCTGCCTTAGGTGACACAGATCATGAAGGCTTTGGCTGCGAATGTAGTGGTATTGTCACCAAGACAGGTAGTCATATTACCAATTTTTCCCAAGGCGATCGGATTGCTGGTATTTCGATCACTCAAGGAGTCTATTCCAGCCGGGTTTTCATGAATGCGTCTTCCGCTTTTAAGATCAATCACGGTATATCCTTTGAGGCCGGCGCATCAATGCCTGTGGCGTTTTGCTCTGCATACTATGGTTTAAACGATATCGGGCGACTGCTCCCGGATGACACCATCTTAATTCATGGAGGATCCAGTGCATTTGGACAAGCAGCCATCAATCTTGCTCAAACTATGGGTGCCAAGCTGTTCGTAACTGTTGGTAGCATCGAGAAGGGGGGTTTGCTAAAAGAATTGTACGGCTTGTCCGAAAAGGAGATAATCGTAAGCCATAATACTTCGTTTGGACCGAACACTCTCCAGCAATCATACAAAAACAATTTTGACGTTGTATTGAATTGTATTTCAGCGGATGCAGATACGCTGCAGGAGATTTCTGCGTGCTTAAGCAACTTTGGGCGCTTCATCAATCTTGGAAAACAAGAAAATCATGCAAGACTTGAAGGTGGAACCAATAGGAGTTACTCTTCCGTCGACTTGATAACTTTGGGTATTGAAAGGCCAAGGATATTGAGCAACCTCCTTTCGCGGATCTCAGGCTTCTTGATTCAAGGCACCATCAAGCCCATTAGTTCAACAATATTCCAGATATCGGATATCGAGACAGCATTCAAAACATTGCAATCTGGAAACTTCGATGGAAAGCTGGTTATTGCGCCGAAGCCAGAGGATTTGGTCAAGGTTAGTAGTAACCAAATATTTCATCATCCAAAATACTAACAATATCACAGGCGACTCCTGCAGATAAAAGAAGCAAGATACTTCGCCCTGATGCCACGTACATACTTATTGGAGGAACTGGTGGTTTAGGTCGAAGTATGGCTAGATGGATGGTCAGTAAGGGTGCTAAGTATCTTGTTCTTGTATCAAGAAGTGGTTCCGTAACTGGAAAAGTTAAGGAGTTGGTCGATGATCTTGCGGCTGCTGGTGCCAATATCATAATTCGACGTTGTGATGCTGCTAATAGTGATGCGGTAAATAATCTCATCACAAATGAACTTACTGATTTGCCTGAGGTGAGAGGTGTCATTCATGGAGCTATGGTTCTTCGAGTAAGTCAATTCTCCTGATAATATCTGAACATCACTAACTTAAATAGGATATTTTGTTCGAGAAAATGACATATGAGGAATACAGTACAGTCATTGAATCCAAAGTTCAAGGTGCTTGGAATTTCCACAATGCCCTGAGATCGCAACAATTAGATTTCTTTGTTGCCATTTCTTCCGCAGCTGGTGCAGTTGGAAACAGAGGCCAAGCCGCATATTCTGCTGCAAATACATTTCTAAATGCATTTGTGCAGTATCGCCTTACTCAAGGCTTGCCTGCTTCTTCCTTAGATCTCACCGCCGTATCCGACGCAGGCTATCTTGCGGAAAACCTCGATGCCGCAGCCGAAGTAAGCAAAAACCTCGGAAGCGACACCATATGCGAAGCAGAGGTAGTAGCACTCCTTGGCGCTGCCATTACTGGTCGCTTAGCCCGTTCGTGTAATAATCACACCATAACCGGAATGCGAATCACCAACCCACCACCGTTCTGGACTTCGGACGCCAAATTTAAACATTTACGACTGGCCCACGAAGCCCTGTCAGCCTCTCTAGCTGACTCTCCGTCAGCAAATGTATCCTTCAATACCGGACTTAAGAGCGCTACTACCCTTGAAGAAGCGCAAGAAGTCGTTACGCGGGGATTATTACATATTTTACCTTCGGTGTTAATGTTAGAAGCGGAGGATATGGATATTACACGGAGTTTGTCGAATTATGCGTTGGATTCATTGGTAGCGATTGAGGTTAGGAATTTTATCGCGAGGGAATTCGAGGCGAATTTACAGGTTTTGGAATTGTTAAGTAGTGGGAGTATTGAGATGTTGGCCAGGACTATTTGTGGGAAGAGTAAATTGTGTAGTTTTTAGTTGATATTTTGGATGTTGGGTTATTGGCGTATAGTGTATATTGTACAATAGTGTATAGATGGGTTTATGGCTGGCTGGTTGGGTAGGAATTGTAATTTTAGAATTTATAATGTATTTTTCATCTTCATTTTTATTACCTATACTGGTGTACTGACTGTGAATTATGATCCTAAGCAACCATCTCATTCTTTGTCCCTTGGCTGAACCCAAGTAATGCTGTTGTAGCATATGATCCAACCAACTTCATGGAACAGTGCGGCTGGACATAGAAATAAATCCTAATGATGATCGTAAACAACATCCATAGGTTTACCCTTTCCTCTAAGGTACAATGTCTTACAGACGCTTCGGATCCGAATGTGTTTCCTTGTCCGAGGAAATTGTATCTCTTCTAATGCTGTAAAGAAATCTATGTGATGATTTATTGATTGGTTGAAATTATTTGAAGGAACGACTGATGTTATAATTTTTAAAACTTGATGAATCTTGAAACCGTTGATGGTTTTCGATAGGGTTGACTTTTTGAATCATAAAAACGGCTGATTGACTTCGGGTATGGAAAAGTAAATACCTTTAGGAAATGAATATTTTATTTATTATAATATATAATTTTAAAAAAAAAATTCTCTCAAAAATATAAATTTTCGGTGACATTTGAGATTTTTATATATTTTTATATCAAAATCGGGAAAGGGACAATTCGATTTCCGGAATAAATCTAAAGCACTGACTACCTATATATCAATAAATCTAAATATTACTAATCAACTTTCAACAGGGCCAACATTCCGCCGATTGATGAACACAAGGAATTTAGGGAGCCAAAACGATTGGTAAGCTTTCTCATGCAAGAACTACATTTGGATTGGTGCCACGCTTGGTCCTTTTCACTATACGCAGTACACCTGTGCTTATGATTCTCTCCTTTCATTTTAATATTGGGCTATTATGGATTATGTATGGGCTGTGTTCTTTTGCTATCGGCCGAAGATGTGGTTTTATATCAGTGGTTTGGTCGATCTTTCTTGTTGTTATCCCCGGTTTGGGTGATATGCGGTTGGGATAGCAAAATTGTATACAGATAGATGCGTTGTGTAATCTATACATACCTAGTTTGAGTTGATACTTTTCCCTCTTTGAATTTTTTTGGATTTATTTCCATTTGTTTTCTTTGGGGTCAGATTTCCTCCAGCTCGAGAGCTATTATTTCTTCGTACTAGCTGCCACAGAAGTATCAGAGAGGTATTTGTGTGAAGCAACTATCTATACCTTGGGAGAACCTCTCGCAATTCTGATATCTCTGGAAATGTCTACGACTCCAACATCACGGGGTCCCTCCACCCCCCACGGCAACCATCACAAAGGCCAACGACTCCGCAACTTCATGCTCCCTAACGGACGAAAAATCCACATAGCCCCCTCCCCAGAAGAAGCGGATCTGCTCCGTCGCCGCCTCAGCACCACAGAAAAAGACCAACCCTTCGACCTCGTGATCCACGGATCGGCCGAACATCTCGACGCGCTGCGCGCCGCACACGATCATCATGAATCCAAACGACAAGCATTGAAAGATAAACATGGCGATGCTTACGACGAGATTGAAAATGTGAAATCGGAACTGGATGTTCTCGTCTCCGAACTTCACATGTTGACTGATCATGCCGTGGCGCTGGATGCGAATTTTTCGAAATATGGTTATAGTGCGCATTTGAGAACGTATGATGATGGGGCGGCTCAGAGGATTGAGGCCGCTTCGTTGTATCGTGGGCCTGATGATCATGGGAAGAGGGATTGGACGGCGGAAAAGAGGAAGGGAAGGATTATGAAACTTTATAAAAAGGTGAGGTTATATAGGTATTTGAGTACTCATACTTCTGACCTTTTCTTTCACGGAGCATAAAAGCTAATAATCAATAATAGCCTACCGTTCGACAATATTTCCATCGAGGTTTACTTTGGAGAGCATCAGGTAGTACTGAAGTTGCCTCATTTGAGCTCTTCGTAGATTTATTATATGTTGGTATTCTCGCTATCAATGGAGATCATGCCGCGGAGAATCCTACTGGATATGAACTTTTAAGATTCGTCATAACGTTTATCATGAGTTGGAAGATTTGGAGTGATATAGCTACGATTGTTTCTTGGTTTGAAACAGATGATATAGCTCAAAGAATAACTATCTTGTTTATCATGACTTGTTTACTTGGGTAAGTAATTAGCATGCATTCAAATCTGATGCAATTTTCTTTACACTATCATTCGATTCGCTGTCCTTTTATCTATATTCATGCTAACATTGAATACCTAGTCTCACAACAAATATGTTAAAAGCCTTCGAGAATACCTACACGATGCTAATAGCTTTCTACCTAACCGCACGTCTCTTCATGGGATCATACTTTCTATTCCTCGCCTGGGTTATCCCCATGGTCCGAGGAATGCTAATCGCCCAAGCGATCATCATCCTAATCCCCAGCACCCTCTGGATAGGAAGTATCTACATCGACCTCCCACAACGATTCGCCATCATCGCCGTGGCCATCTTCATCGACCTAACAGGAACAGTAGGTATCGTATCCATCATCCGAGGCACCAAATACATATCCACACGACTAAGCACCTGGGCCGATCGCGTCTTCGAATTCTACTCTCGCGACAAACATCGAGCACAAAACCGAAACGAACAAATGCATTTCGTAACATTAGTTTTTCGGGTTACTCCGTCGTAGCAATCATATATCAAAAGTGGCTGCATCCTTTCGGCTGAATGGCATTTTTCGG
>NW_001820834.1:2390656-2413108 GCF_000146945.2 Sclerotinia sclerotiorum 1980 UF-70 | reverse complement strand
GAGACGGAAATTTCGGATGGTTTGGGTTGGTTTTATTGTACCGGGTTTGGGGTTGCGTTGTTTTGTATGGGGATGTATTGATTAATTTTTTTATTCTTTCCTCTCTATCATTCCTCTCTTCTCGCTCCCCTCCACCTTCTTCCTCAACCAACTAACCACCTTCTTCCCCCACAGGCCTCATATCCGGAACACACATCCACAAAAAACCCACGCAACCAACCGCCTCCCCATCCTCTTCCTCCCCATTATCCCCCCTATCCCCAACACCCTGCACCCCCCGCCCCCTCCGCCTCATCAAACGCTACCGCCTCCTAAACCGCTTCCTAACCAGCAACCTCGTAATCCTCCTCCCCTTAATCCCTGCCAAAAACCTAGATTCCCTCCATCTCATCTCTATCGTCACAGCTCTCGTCCTCTGGGTTTTGATATTGGAATTATGGGGTTGTAGTTGTGCGGATGAGACGTTTTTTGGGGAGAGAAGGGGGGAGAGGGAGCGGAGGTGTGTTTATACTTGTGGGGGGGAGGGGGAGAGGGGGGAGAGGGTGGGTGGGGTGGGGGAGGGTGGGAAGGGTGGGAAGGGGCTGGGTGGGTTGGGAGGATTGGGTGGATTGGGGGGGTTGAAGAGGGGGAGGAGGGGGGATATGTTGAGGATTGGGAGTAGGAGTGTTAGTGAGAGTGAGAGTGAACGTGGAAGGGGGGAAGAAGGGACTTATGAAGGGGTTTAAAAATGCGCAGGGTTGGGGGGAGATGTGTATAGAGAGAAAGATATTTTTTTTATTTTTGATAATGAAAAAAGAAGTTACTAAAGGGGGGTCAGTCAAATGTGTAAATATAGAAATAAAACAAACGATAGATTACTTCTCATCTCATCTTACTATAGAAACTAATAAATATATATAAAAAATTGAAAATAACATCACCTCTAACTCGGACATTATCATAAAATCAAAGTGATTTCAATTATATTTATATTTATATATATTAAGGAAGATCTGTTACGACAAGTAACAATTAGGTCACGGGATTAGTAATAACACGTGACGCGAGGACTCGAAGAGCTCGTAAGGCTTGGCCTCTCGAGCCCTTCGAGCCATGAAGCATGAAGGTCTATATAATCATAATGGATTTCCTTTGTATAGAGCTTTGTGCTCAAGATCAATCATTTAGTATACTCTACTATTAGTTACGAATTGCATCATTGTCATTACTTAAGTCCCTGCTTGACGCCTAGTTATAAACCACCTCGAGAGCCTAGAGCACTTTCACGTGATCTAGACGGCAAACCTCGTAACAAGATCTTGATAAAATTAAAAATAAATAAAGATATTAATTAATTACTCAGAATATAAAAATAATCAATTATATACATAATATTATAGTAGTACATTGTAATATAACATAATATATTAACGTTGTACAAATAATCTCACAATTATATTTATTTTCATATAAACTTCATTTACTCAACATTCAAGACTCAACACTGGATATCAAACAATCAACAGAAATCATCCCAAACAAATATAAGTCTTAAGATCTCAAAAAATTCAAGAAAATCATCGAGTAAATCAACGACACAAGTCATTACTCATTTTGATTATAGTTGTAGCTACCTACTTTCATTATCTCAACTCTTATCCTAACTAACTATTCATCCATTCATCCATCCATCCGTCTATCCATCCATACAAACGTACCAACGTACCAACGTACATCCTCAACCCCTTGTATACATCCCCAAAATCCAAGTAATTTAGTAGGTCCAAAAGTCTCCATGTTCCAAGTAACTTTGTGCTATCTCATCCTATTTGAATGAAAAATTTCGCTTTATCCAACTTTCCCACTTCTCACTTCTAATCAAATCTCTCCATTAAACTTGATTGAAAATATAAAAAAAAATCGAGAAAAGTTTTCGTAGGAGTAAGATAATAATAGAAACCCCAAAATGAGAGTGGGTATATTCAAGTAACGCCTTCTTCTACGATTTGGTAGAATCAATATCCTCCCATATTCCATATCATCACCTACCCATACCATCCGAATAAAAATTCTTTTACGGACATTGCACAGTTCCAATCCAATCCCATACCAAAAATGCAAAAAGGTTCCCTTTAACTCCCAAACGCACGAGAAATGTACGTTTCACTTTTCTTATAAAAGAGAACAAGCGTCGTATGTCGAGACCACTTGTAGTATTGTCGACATAGCGAGGTATCCGAAAATGACCAGAAAACTCGGTGACTCCAAAAACAAAAGAAAATATAGATACTGTAAAGTGAAATATAAAACGCCAACCGTTTTTCTAATAGAACACATGCCTCGATGATATACGATCCAGAAGCGAAAAGATATTTGCTGGATAAGAATTATTAAATAGTAGGGAGTGAAGTTCGATTTAAATCGAAATAATATGATCGGGCTTCGGACATAGGTCTGTTAATGATATAGCTTCATAGCCTAGGGAAAGTGAATTCTTTCAAGGTCACTCTTGCGAAAGAAATTGCTCAAGGAAAAATCTTATAAAAGTCAAGTCCTTATACGAATCCAATATCTATGGGCCGCAAAGATATCAAGGAAATAACTTGTCCAAAATATTCTGAATCCAAAGATCTAGAATCGAGGATCACGATACCCATTACGGTTCATGTCCGATTGATATTGAACTCCGCTCATGGATTCAGGTTGTGACATTCGAAGTGGTGGTAATTGCTCGTTGCGTTGATAAGAACCTCTTGGGGCGTAACTCTCTGGTTGATATGCATTCATGTCGACATGTGAACCACCGTTCTGTGGCATTGAGGTGAATCCATTCATGACAGACGGATGATTATTGGATCCAGCTTGACTGAGATCGCTGCGAAGTTGGGAATTCTCCAAGCGAATGACGTTACCTTCGCGGCGAAGATTGTCCATCTCGATTTGTGAGTTGTGTAGCCTCGCTTTCAATTCTTGTATCTCCTTTGCCTGTGCGTTATGTTCGGCGATAGCTATAGTAGTTCTTAGTATAAAGTCAATGAATAGTGTTCGTCGCAAATACCTTTTGTCAAAATCTCCCACTTGCTAGCTTTATTACCGCGTTCTTGAGGCATCAAATCCCTCAAGTTTTCAAACAATTCCTTCATTTCAGTTCGGCGTTTTCTTTCCGCAAGTTTATGGCTCACACGAAGCTCAGGTGTGCGACTGTAAGGTTGTCCACTGTTTGGTGAATCGCCATCCTCAGCTTGCAAATCAGATATTTGACGATTCTGTAGAGAATGATGGTGATGAGATACATTCTGGAACTCAGACGATGCTCGCGATAATCTAAAATCGGAGGACATTCCATCCTCTAACCTTCTTTGCCCAGCTGGCAGACGAGATTCTGTAGTATATTGGCTGCTAGCGACCGAGTCTGCAATGCTACTGCGTCTCGAGTCAAGGTTTAAGAAAGAGGTTCCTACTCTGCTCATGCTCTGGTTATCCTCGAGATGTCGATCGTGCGAGTTCCGTACCCTATGCACTGGTTCCTCAGGGAACGCCCAAGCTTCTCCCTTAGTTGGCTCAGCCGCGCGAGCAATATTAGACATAGCAGGACCAGTAATCATGGGAGCAGTCTTTGGCATTGTACTTCTGGGGGAGGTTGGTTCTGGTAGACGTTGTGGTTGATAGCTGTTTGAGAATCTCGGGTTTGACAAGCGGTCAGCGGTATTACCAGGGTTGCGCTGCTGTTGTAAAGTGCTCTGGATTGAAGTGGTTGATTGATTATTGCTGGCGTATGGCGAATTGAGACGCAAATCTTGGAAACCAGTACCCAATCTAGAATCAACACTCTCCCGACGGGAATCCCCGTTCATTGAAAGAGCTCCAAGTCCGGAGCCATATGATTGTCTATTTGTTTGGCCCGACATGGAGGCTAATTGACTAGCCACGGAGTCTTCGTAAGATGGGGAGACCATAGATGCGACGCTCATGCTGCCAGAGGTGGGAGAGGTAAGTTGTTGACTGGCAATGTGATTTGCTGCAGGAGAGGGACTTATATCGGCACTGGAGGAATGGTATCCCGTTGGAGAAGGAGCCATGACGACATCGCTGCTCGATAATTGCGAGTTGTCTACATTGAGGGTGTTCGTTAGCATATTCTTTGAAGCGCATTTTGAGTGAATGCTCCAAGACTCACGCTTTGATGATGGGTCTAGACTTGAATAATAAGCAGAATCTCTCTTGTGCTCTTCAGGGCCGACTTCATTCAAAACTCCTGCCAATCCAGTAGGCATTCTAGTTGATGGCGGACGTGAATCCATCATAATCGATTTGATGGTGAACAATTGCTTTGCAGTGATTACTTATCGATTGATCTATTTTGAGTGGCGGCGGGGATTTTTCTTAATTTAGGACTGAAGATAGAAAGCGGGCAAGATTCGCAATTCGCAGAGTCGCGGTTGAAGAATGGTAATTGGAGTATTGTGATAGGTTGGCTATTCAGATCAGAGTGATTGACGATAGTGAATAATGAATATCGAATTGTTTTACTTGATCGTACTTTGTTTGAATTGTAAGGTATTGTACGTTGTAAAGAATTTTGAAAGACCGCAGATGAAGTAAAAGTTGTGTTCTTGTTCTGCAAGGGAGAATAATGAAATGCTTTTCGGGGAGCGGTGATCGGGTCCTCGCGTACAGCACTAAAAGACTCGGTGGTTGTGGTGGGTTGGTGGGACTATATCGTGGTATTTATGATCTTTTACCGTCTTTCCTTAAAAGCCTCAAGGAAAACTATAAAAATAAAAAAGAGGAATGAAGAAATAAAAAGAGTTTGATTGAGATCTCGAGTATTGACTTTGTATATATCAATTTATCAAGTAGGATAATAAAATGAGAGATGGTCCTTGAGAGATCTAGGTGATTGTGATGAGAGTTAAGTTTCCTTGATACTAAAAGGGGATACTGTATGTAATTGAAGGAATATACTCTGTACTCCGTACAGATGATACTGAGATATGGTGTGCGACTGTATATATTCTGTTGAAGGAAGAAGTCTGTGTTTGCTTTGTTAAATCTGGGGAGGAAAACTGCAAAATGCCAATAGATAGATAGTACCTAGTGATCTGAATGTTTTCCAGAGTTTCTAGTGTGTGTCAAGTATCCAGCGTGTGCCAAGTATGTATCCGGTATATGTCAAATATCCAGAGATTAAAGTCTTTCTAGAAGAGAAAGTCAAGTGGTCTGGTAGGAGTTTTTGATTATGAGAAGAGGAAGCCTTATGCTGGGAGTGAAGAAGAGAGTTCTGGGTCAAGTTGTGTGAAGTTGTGCGTGGAAAGGTTTATGGATGGATATGATGGAGACCGTTGCAATGAACCCAAGGTAGACCCGTAGTTAGTCTCTTTCTTTAAGTGCACAGTCGGGAAGATGTATGGCTGCCAAGTCTGGGTGGTGGATGGGTGGGTGGATGGCGGATTGTGGGTTCCCTTTGTAGTGCAGTGCTGTACATACAGGGGCAAGGAATCTTTAAAGTTAAAAGAGTACAGACAATGAGTGAAATATGTGTGAACCACGGGCAAAACGGTCAGCCAGCTAAAAGAGAAGGATTTGTTTATGATATGTGTAGGACCGTAGGTAGGTTTCAAACTTTCAGCACCTCTCGGAGGATCTGGGTAATGTGGACGGAAGATAATCTTGTGAGATGTTTAATCTATGTGGATTTTGGTGTGTTGAGATATACTCTGTAGATCTATGGTGTACGAGATAAGTAAGGTTAAGTGTAGCTTTTATCCTCCATGAGAGTTTGAACTTTTATCGATATTCCTCGTCGGTCTCCTGTTCCGAGGCTCAAAGGATTGAATCGGTCAGAGAAGGTAGATTTCTAGTACTGAAGTAAGATATAGAATAAATGGGGAAAGATAATCGATTTGATATGCCGAGTATAAATATCCAGGTAGGTGGTAGGTAATGCGTGAGTTGTGAGTTGTGTGTGAGCTGATGGAGAATAATAAAAATGAAAATAATAAAAATAATAATAATAATAATAAATCAAATCATCAGTCAATCAGCAATCAATCAATCAATCAATCAATCAATCAATCAATCAATCAACTAAAGAAAGGGCAATTATTCTAATTTCTAGCTCCAGCCATAACTCTCTCTTTGAATCTCTGTACTCCGTATGGATGTAAGAAAAAGAAGGTTCTTCCCACGGGTCATTATCTTATTGCACTAGACTCCATCCCGTTACCTCGATGGTCATCAACCCCGATCCATGAACATCATGGATTGAAAGGGTCAAGGGGTTGTTCTCCAATTGCAGCGTGGATTACGACCAGCATTATTATCCCATATTTCAGGATTATTTGTGCCCACTTGCCCATGTCTGACTTTTTCCCACTAAACCAATTGAAGTGTAATTTTATTCCCAAAATTTAAATATATTTGGCTTCTTGGGCTCATTTTCTTCCTTCTCCCTTGAAAGTTAAAATGTACGGAGCATTTATTATTATTATTATTATTATTATTATTATTATTATTACTGTTTGTTCAAACTTCACTGTGTACGGACGGACCAAGGTAGAAAGTAAAAATGGCTGGATCCCTCCCTAGGTATGATTCCCCAACTTGCCCCGCAAATATTCAACAACAATTATCCGGCGATAGGTATCTAGACATCCATATCCACATCCACATCCACCCAATACTCGAATTTGCCATTTACAAAGTACCGAGACTGCTATCTACGGGAAGAGGAAACTTTAAACTATGACTTTAGAGTTTGCTTGCATTAGTTGGAGGCAAGTAAGTAAGTGTGTACGGAGTACGGAGTAGCTAAGCTTTGTACCGGTGTGGCGCCCCTGTAAGATCTTACTTGTTCAGAAAGTAGATGATCGTGTGCAAGATGGATATCACAATTGAAAGTATGAAAACCTCCAAGAAATGGGAATGATAATAGATATTCATTCACAACCATAAGTCCTGTCCTGCTATGAAAAACTTGAATAATTTTAGTTCCGTGCGACTCTCTCTTTTGCAAAGCGGACCCACCCATTAGCACATGAAAAATGCTCCAAGGTTGATAAAGCGCCAGTGAACTGTGCCGTATAACCTAATCGTTCATGTCAGCCATATCCATGAATGACATCGTGAATCCCAAGAGGAAATGATTGGGTCGATCACGATTTGCTGCTTACTTTGACCATATAATGGAAATAATCAATAGTTGCCACCGTTTGCATCGATTCCTCGGGGAGTTCTTCCTCCAAATATTGTATCTGGATCATGTGTTACGGATTAAGTAAGGCATGCTGCAGGTTTCGCAAAGCTACATGATACATGGCAAGTAGATGTATTCAGCGTGGTCTGATTGTTCTTTGGTATTCTTTGGATATCATGGCTTGATGAATTAAACAATGAAATAAGGTTCAATCTAGTCAGGAGCAACGAAGCATCAATGTTAGTGTTTGTCTCTAGTTCTTGGTTTTCTGAGATTGTGATTCTGATCAGATTCGACAAGTCATCTCCATACAGATACTGCAACTCATATCTACCTAGAACTTCCGATTGATCCCGCAGATCTTAACTTGATAACAGGGAATAGCTGGTACTGTACCACTTGACTAGGTACTCTCAACGGCTTTGTTGAGATGATACAAAGTACAGGTAGTACAGACTATCTTCGACTGAGACATGATATCAAAAACATGATACTACAGAATCTGGGAGAAGCTTGGAAGGGGAAATGTCTTGAAACTTTCTTCCATCCAGACTCTGTGTTTAGGCCTCTACAGAAACATTTATTAGCATTCCAAGAATCTCTGAGGTCTCAGCGGTATGATGCGTACACAGAGGTATCGACAGCATCTGGAAAAACCCAAAACGCTCAGATCAATACATGGCTCTTTCACTGACGCTCGTGCCTGACAGGACAAGCTCTCCACAAAACTTGGTTTCCGTCTACCAGTATCCCGTAGACTAATAAGCCAACTCGTGCCAGGAAGGAAGGAAGTTCGGAGTACCGAAGTAGATATTGTATCCTCGAATCCTCCACAAACCTTAATCGCTCGTCTCGTCTTCTCAATCAGGAATTTCTTGCGTGAAAATCCCAATCCCGTGATTCCATCTCATCGCATGCGCATGCCGTCTACCTACCTAGTAGTTCATCAAATGATGGTCCTATCGATAGGTAGATATCAGCTAATCAATTGAAAAATGGCATATCTGCCGTTGTTTCATCTGCAACCATGTTCCCCGATAATCCTAGTCTACACGGTAGGCTTTTCAACCTGGGTTTGACCCTGTCGCTGCACACTGCGCGGCATGATGATATGATGGGAAAACTGGGTTACTCAAGAATCATCTAGAGGGGTTGGGGGCCGTAGCACTTTAGCTTACTGGCCTCGTTTTACTTTACTGTCAGACTACCACTATGCCCTTTTGAGTTTCCTAAACAAAATTCTATATCTCTATTGTAGGCTCTATATCAATGATGATTGATGGAGGGTGGTGTGAAAAACTGACTCACTAGCGATACAATGACTACAAAGTGGTGCCATAATCCATGAGCCACATCATCAATGATAATAGATACAAGGTAGACTGGCCTTATCAATACTGTAATCGATTACATGCTTGGACTTATAAATACTGGATTACGGAGTACATGCTTATTCTCACCAACCTAGTAGCTGGAGAACTTAGGTACCAATCGCAACAAATCCATTTCCTCCAGGGTATCATGTGGAGTGAGATCTCACATTTTTCTCACTCTCTGCATTCAGGCTTAAATATTTGATTTATCGGTGTCATTACTCCGTACATTGCAGGTTACAAATGACCGAAAAATGATCATCGATGATGTGATTTGCTACCAATATGCCACCTGGCGCTTGTTAAGTCTCGACGTCTACACACAAAGTATCATCACACACAGATAGACGCTGTTCATCCGCGATTTATCAAGGGAAGCAAGGAGCTTAGTAAAAAATCCTTGCCTACGACGCTGCGAGCCCAATCTAGACGGATCCACAAATCCCGAAATCATATCCTGGAAATCTTACTCTTACTCATGAAATTCTTCATCCTCGGCTCGGGGATGCATCTCATGAAGGAGGTGAAGCCGCTCTGATAACGGGGTGATGAGAATGTAGAATAGTGATGAACTTGCAGTAGGTAGGAGAGAGGAAGAGTAAGCAAGCAAGGTAAGACAAGACAAGACAAGGCAAGACAAGGCAAGCAAGCAGGCAGGCAGGCAGACAAGCAATCAAAGGCTTCGGGAGAAACTAAAAAAGACCGACGTCTAGCTAGCCTTATAACCGCCCCGAAACACGAATCATCCCATGTTAATTGAAAATCTTAGCCAACTGCCAATTCTCCCGCACGGCTTAGGTTGCATTAGCATCGCTTTAAAGTGTTGGTTAGGCTGTTGGTCCACGATGTTTGAACGTGGTAAATCTAGATCGAGTTGGCATATCGCCATGAACAACGTGTGAGCGTGCATTGGAGTGAAAGCTTAAACTATTGTCCAATAGTTGAAAGTGGGAATGCCTTTGTTGTTTCAATGGGGTAATGATGAACGAGGTCTGAGAGTGATGATGCTATTTAAGTAGTAGTAGTGTGTAGTAATAGTAGTAGTGTGTACTGAGTAAGATGGATGCATCGTCCTAAAAATTAAAAAGGAATTGTTCGAGTATTTGACTGGTTACCTCTGGATGGTATGATTCGGGGAGGAAAGAAAAGAGGGATTTCATATGATTTTTTGCTTTTTTTTTTTTTTTCTTTTCTTTTTTTTCTCCCCGGACCCCTCATAGACAAGGGAAGATTAATAACCACCAGTCAGATTTCCGAATAGTATCGGATCTTCTTCAACCGGATTCACATCCTCAGCTGGTAGGTCGTGGCTCAGTTCAATGCATGGCCCCCATCTTTTCTCCACTTGAAGAAAAGATGCAGAAAAAGGACATGATCCTTCTTGTTCTGGATTCAGAAGTTTGATTATGTATGAAGTGGTTGATTAGTATACTTTGAAATGATACTTCGTTAATGTTACTGTTACTGTTACACCATCACGGGATACTTCTCGGTCTTTTTCTTCCACTCATTCATTCTTCCACCACACCATCTTTTCCTTTTTTCAACCTTCTGGATTGCCATGTGCTATGTATGTGCTGAGCCATTAAATGAGATACATGGAATTAATAGTTACAATACCTCCGCGGTATGGTGTATGCACATGAAAGCACCAGATACATGTACTTTCCACACTCTAATCTTACATCCAATCACGGAACTATAATTCTCTGGATAAAATCCAGCTCATGGGATCATCTCCCAGTAGGTACATAATTTCCCTAGACCTTTTCAATGCAACTCAAATTGCGTGACGGGTAACTTATTATATCGTGGGACATTCATTACTCACATCATGAGCATTAGTATGTATAATGGAAGTATTTTTGTTGGCTACCGACTACTTGGAACCTTATATCAATGATCATTCTTGTACTTCCATCTACTTTAACTTGTACAACTTGACCCAATCTAAGTGGCTTGGTAATATTCGAATGCATCTAGTACTTTAATATCTGTACTCAAGTCCCGAATTCACAAGGTTATGGGTCTCGGACGCAGTGAATACTGCTGATGAAGTTTCCAATATCAATATGCAGATGCACTATAATTTATATACTTCCGTTCAATGGTTCGATATTTCATTGAGCAAGATACTTCATGAACATTTCCAGTTTCATGCGGAACCAATTACTATGATGAATCTTATTTCTTCTTTACTGCATCACACGAGAATTTTAAAGTAAACTTCCTCAACAAATTACCAACTCACGGGATCACAGCATTTTCATTTATCTACCCCAATTTTCATCTCATCATATAAGGGTACCTGCTTCCAAGTCGTAATACAATCAATAGAGGCGTATCTCTCCACCCTAATTAAATACCAGAAAGCATTTCTAGCCCTCCAATTTTCCCCAAAACGGATGTATCGCTACACAAAACCAAGTATCCAAAACAATTCCGAACACAAAACATACTCTCGGATCGATGAGTGTGATATCTATTGTTTTCCTGGATCTTGGTGTACAAAATACGCATGCTGTTTGTATTCTATATCTTGCTTTCTGGTTGCTCAAGAACACACGGCTGGTTGTTATCCTAGACATATATGATATGATATGATGATGTGAGCTCAGCTGCTCTCCTTTTTTTCTTTCAAGGAGAAGAAAAGCCGGCGAATGAAGCATTGTGGGATTTTAATCACGGCCGATTTTCTAAACAAGGTTGAAATGCACCGGGAGAGTTCATAGAAGTTTCCGAAATTTGGCATACCTACCTATTGGCATATTTTTTTAATTGATATTTAGGTATTAACTTTTTATCCGTTCAGAATTCTCACATTTTCACCCGTCAATTTTGTACAAAATCATATTACTCCCATTACTCCCATAACCTCCTTCCATATTAAAAAACATGGGTATTTGAATTTTACTTTCGTCATACTTATCTAACTACATATATATGGATTATGTATTTTCCAATACCTGTTAGGTACAAATCTATCGGGAAGATATAGTACAATACAGTAATTACGGCCGATGTAGTACAGGTAGTGATTTATCTCTAAAACACGATTAAAGCCCTGGCTGGTAATGGAAAGAAAGAAAGAAAGTTTTGTATATAGATATAATACAAAGTATTATATTTCTAGCTGATGCCGCTATTTACAGTAGGTATTATTAATTTTATATATACCTAGCACGCTGGGCCGTTCGATGGATATCTCTGTTTGAGAACTCTTTACTTTATCTTATCACCATATGAAGTTTATTGAAGGGAGATTCTTGAGATGAATTTTTAATACGATGATATTACAGTAGAAAAAAATAGAAAAAGAAAGGAAGTATATCATCAATACCTTTGTTTTCTTCCTCTAATTACTGTGTACCTGATTTAAAATCTCAGTAACCTTATATAAATAAATCAATAACCAATTCTATTTATTCATTTTTCCTTTCTACACTATATCACCTCCTATTACCTCCCCTCACTTCATATCATATATATATCCCGCCCCTAAGAATAAAGTAATAAATCAATTTGAATGAAAAAAAAAAATACTTTATATTCTTATAAATTATAAATAATATCTCTTTTTATATTTTTTTAATTCGTGATATTCTCTCGGTTCAGGAGATGAGAAGCTTGGGTTGAGTTAGTTGGGTTAGGGCTAGTGATATGATGTGTTGGTTAGAGGGATAGTGGTGTGGTATTGTGATATGATATATTAGTTGTGGGGATTGCGAGTTGGTATTTTGATGTAATGGGATATAATAAATTTATACTTGATGTATTTGATATGATGATTGTACTTTGGAGATGTAGATATATAGGATAGGGGAGGAGATAGGGTAGGAGAGGAGGTATTGAGTATCAAGTAGAGAGTGGGTTTTCTTTATAATTATATACTTATAAATCTATATATTTAAATATTTAAATGATTATATATAGGCACTTGATTGTAGTATGAATAGATAAATAGATAAATAGATAAATAGATAAATAGATAAATAGATAAATAGATAAATAGATGTATATCACGGGCTTGGAGGTCCAAGGGAAACGGAATGAGAATAGGAAGAGGAAGAGGAAGGGGCTTGGGGTTCAAGATTTGAGATAGAGTTTATAAAATAAAGTATATACAATAGCAGAGAAATCTAAATGTTTGAAATATAATTTGGTTTGATTTGGCTTGATTGGGATATGGTATACTAGTGGGGAAGTAGATTTAGGATGTATAATGTGTGTATAATTATATAAATATATAATCAAGAGCGAGAATAAACACGATTATATATAAATATTCTGTTAAAAGGAATGACCTCACACAGGGAATAGTGGGAAGCTGATAGGGCAGAACTGAGGTAATATTGGTCTAGTAGGTAAATCTCTCTTCTAAGTTCTACGGAAGTGCGAAGCTCTCTGTAAGAGAGCTTCTCAATCTAGTCCTAACAGGACTAGTGCCCTGTGCACGTGCTACGCAGGAACCATTCACTTTAACATATTCTTTTATTTAGAAATTATAATAGAAGAAGTTTAATTGAGATATAAAAGAAAAAAAAACAACTTTTATTAAACAAGATTGATAAATAAAACTAAGATTATATTACATTATAAATTTCATTCTTTTTAATTTCTTAACTTTTTTTTTGTGACCAAAAGGGTGTTTTGTTACGCCGGGTAACAAGAAGACGCTCACGTGCTACCAATATCATGTGACTGACTCAGTGAGGATCAGCAAGCTCAGTACTGAGCTATACTGATCCTACTGATCAGCTAGAACACGAAGGTCTATATAATCAAGATGGATTTCCTTTGTATAGAGCTTCGTGCTCAAGATCAATCATTTAGTATACTCTACTATTAGTTACGAAGTGCATATCATTATTGTCATTACTTTAAGTCCCTGCTTGACGCCTAGTTATAAACTACTGTAACGATACTGTACTGAAGGCAGCGGCTGCCTAAGGTTCGTCTGGTTGGTAGTTGTAGGTTAAGGCTTTATCATTGGTCTTCACTTGGAAGTGAAGTCGTTACTAGATCAAGTAGAATGTAGGTAAACTAATTGATAACTAAGTTGAGCACGAAGCTCTTAGACTATGAAACTATCTTAACTATATACTTCTGAATGTTATTGGATAGCCTGGATAGACTGGTCTACCTGGGCTATCCCCTAGACTGGATAGACTAGGCTATCCAGTCTATCCATCACGTGATCCTTAGGAGGCCTCAGGACACTAATCCTGGGACGATTCTGATCCTAGGATAATTGTGATTCGTGACAACTACCTCGAGAGCCTAGAGCACTTCCACGTGATCTAGACGGCAAACCTCGTAACATGTTTATAGACCAGCAATTGTATTTAACTTAGAATCTACAGGTGAAGAGCACCTGTAGATGGGGATAGCTACTCTATATATACACAAATGAATGGCCTAGCCGTAATGGCTAGGCAAAAAGAATTCATATTTATCCCTCCAATGATCTTACTTTACCGATAACCATTGATACCTAGTACTTGTCCGGATCTGATCCTCAGGTCACCTAAATCGCATACTAATCCCGAGTAATCGTATCATGTGTGGACATGGTTAATGTACCTGAGGTTTCTTATATAATAAGGGTGGGAGGAAAGCAGGGATTTCCGTCACATTTTTATTCTCTCTATTCAAAATCAATTTTATATTATTATCAAAATATATCAAATCATTTAAATCTTTTTCTTCAATATTCAATTTCTATCTTTTACTTTTTAATCTTTATTCTTTTAATTTCTATTTTTCGTTCTCTACTTTTTAATCTATATATTTATATATTTATAAAATACAATTCTATATCAATATCTACAACCATAGAACACTCATTCTAACCAATCCCATTCCTTGATTCCAATCAAAAACTCACTAGATAATAATAGTTCTTAACATTTTACCCCGCGAGTTTAAACAAACGAACTTAAATCGATTTTGACTCAATAACAATAGTAACAGCACAAAAAAAATAACAAAAGAAAGGAAAGCTGGCTTGCTATGAGATCGTGAATTGCGAAACGAGAAGGAAAAGTGTACGAAATGAGAAATGAGAAATGAGAAATGAGAAATGAGAAATGAGAAATGAGAAATGAGAAATGAGAAATGAGAAATGAGAAATGAGAAATGAGAAATGAGAAATGAGAAATGAGAAATGAGAAATGAGAAAGAAATGGTTAAAGATGTCTCCATCCACTTTGATACAAGACCTGCATCTCATTAATCAAACATTCTAATCCCAATTCCTCTCTCCTCTCACCCCCCTTCCCCCCCACATTCCCACCACCATCCCCATCACCAACCTCCCCTATCCTCCCCTCCTCGACCCACCTCCGCACTCTCCTCCCCATCCTCCGCCTCTCCACCCACCCACCCCACCACTCCCCAACCCATCCCACCCTAACCCCCCAAACCCCCCTCACACCCTCCCATTTCCCAGGCCCACCCCCCCTCCCATTAACCACCTCATAAACCTCCCTCTTATACGCGACCCTCACATTCGGATTTACATAAACTCCCCTCCTATCCCTTAGCGGATTATCCGCATGAATCAAACAACACTCACTACCCTCTACATGTTTTTCCGCCAGAGAATCCTCCACACCTCTAAATTGTAAACCTTTGAAATTATTATTTTGCTCGTTGTGGATTCCTTGTTGATTGGATGAGGAGGAGGGATACCAAGGTTCACCGTCGAAAACGACCATGCCGTTCCAACAGCTTTTGACGGGTACGGGTTCGTTTCTTTTTATGGCGTTTAATGATTGAGGAGAGTAAAAGTATGGCCAGGAAAGAGATGAGGTTTTTCGACCTGAGGAGTCGCGGAGGGCAAATGTGTCGTAGTATTGGTAGGGGCGTGAGAAATCAAGAGAACAAGCTGCGGCGTAGGAGTTATTGTTTGTGGCGAGGAGAGTAGTTACATCGGTTGTCTGTTATGTGATTAGTCACAGGTATGATTTTATAGAGATAGTGAATGAAATAGACGGGAATATAGACTGGTATGGAGATATAAGAGATGAAGAAGTAAGATAGAAAACAAACGAAAAGAAAAGGGGAAGAAACACGTGATAACATACCGTAAAAACAACATCGTTAATCCATAAAATCTTATCAAATTTTCTTCCTCTTCCCTCATCCCATACCCTCAGTAAAGGTTCCATAGCCTTATTTCTCAATCTCGCCAAATATGGTATCCGTCTCATTTCCCATCCACTTTCACTCTCTTTCCTTTCCGTAAATAACCATCCAGTTCTATCCTCTTCTGGCACATGTTTTAATTCCTCAAGCTGACCCGCACGATCCATACCTAATTCAACTGTCCTTTCTACACCGGCTTCATTTAGCATACCATCTAAATCCATCAATGCCGCTTTCGTCCCATCCCAAGAACCCGACTCAACAATTGAGACATAGACATTCTTAGGTCCTAGATGTTGAACCAGGGATATAAGAGCCGGTGACCAATTTTGCTTGAGCATTATTTCGGAAGTACGAAATATAGCTGCGATGAAAATTGTTTCATTATTAGGATTTCCCATTTGTGGTGTAAATCCCTGAAATGCTACATCATTTTCAATATCACTAGATAATAATGACTCTTGATCCCCCTCTCCACCAACTCTTCTCATCGATGGAGAATCCTGACCTGGTAATGAGAGGGATTCATGTTGATTTGACGTCAAAGTAGAAGCAGCAATTGCCGAATATGGAGGCGTGATAATACGTATTGGACGTGGAAGATTGATAACGATCCAATAAGCATCCAGGAGGAAGAACACAAGGATGGCAAGACAGAGATTAGGAAGGCGTGAATGGGGATGAAGAGGGGATCGTGGGGCGCGGAGATAACGTCTAGGAAGAAATGTCATGGTTTAGTTGTGATGCCGAGCTTGTACTGCTAGGAAGAGTATGTTGATGCCGTCTAGGGTATTTTAAGAGCGTGATGAGGGGCTATGAACGGGCCGAAATGACTGGGTATGATATCCTAGTTCTTAGCTACCTAGTAGCTTGTAGCAACAAACGTGCTCAAGAAACAACCGGGGAGCTGTAGGGGAAGCGAGTAGTCGGATATCCCGTTCGGACAAATGACCAGAAGGAAGTAGCCTGCCGTTCAAGTCTGGGGTTCAGAACCGAGTCCGTCTCAACCTATCGCATAGGGAGATGAGGGTGGAATGTGAGGATTTGGGATTGCGAGCTTATAAGCATATGAAGCCGTAAGAAAGCCAGAACATTATTCATATGAGGTTTAGATGAACTGAAGCAAAACCAAGGCATGATTCATAGTTTTGTACTATTTTTTTGGTGTGTTGGTTGCTTGTTGGATGTCCGTTTTCAGCGAAACGTGATGATTAACCAAGGGATTTATTTGGCGTTTGAGAATTACCTTACTAGCGTGCGAGCTTGCAAGCTTATATGTACCTAATTCTACCTACCTAGGTATCAAAGGATTCGATTACGCTCGTATAAATATCATGACATATACATCCCCGCCTCGTACTGCAGTGACAGAATTGAAAAGAAGAGGGGTATAAAAAGGCGCAGCTACTGAAATCAAAATATCACTCGAGTAGATTCATACAAAGGAGTCAGAACCCTACAATAATTAATTGCTAGGTTCGTGTTCGAATTCCGGCCCCACCGAATGGATTTCTATTCCGAGGTTTCAATCCGAGTCCGAGTTAGCTCTATGATCCCCAGATTCTATACAGAATACTATAATAGTTCATTGAATTTCTACATAACCACCTGGTGAACCACAAGACAAAACCGAATGAAAATAAACATACATCCATCCATCTACACATTCAAAAATTAAAGTCTCAAGATCTTACATACTATCCACCCATCTATCCATACAACCTTCTCATTACCAGGTACCCATATAAACACCCCATCTAATTCCCTAACATCAACCAGTTATCTATCCTAACATTCATTAGTCATTCATTCATTCATCACATCTTTCTTCAATATTCTGCATTCCATATCCAACATTCAATACCTATTCACACCCAATTCAGCTTCTCTCTCTTCTCTTCTCTTCTCTTCCCTTCTTTCTAATGAATAGACCGATAATCATATCTGGTAGTCGAATTGATGATCACCAAGCCAAGTAACCTTATTGATCAATTAATTATTGAAGAATATGAATTTGCCTAGTGGTCAATAAAGGATGCAAGTTACTCAATACAGCAAGTATGTATATATAAGCCAAAGTATGAGCCGCTACTAGAATGAATATGCTAGTCATTCAGATCAATCAGGTCAAATAGTCATTTTATATCTATCCTCGGTTGAATTTTTTAAAAGTACACTCACTCCTAAAGTCAATCATTATACAATTGAAATGAAATTGTAAGGAGAAAACAAAAAGTATATATTTCTTAATTATTATATATAATCTATCTAGGCATCTCAATCTACTTATCTATTTATCTGCCTATCTACTCATCTATCCGTCTATCCATCTGTTAATATAAATATATCCCAATCATGCTGAAACCTCAATAGCCTTTTGTTGCGCCTCAAACTCCTTGCTAAATGTATAAGTAGTATATCCCTCCACCTGCGTCTTGTTGTAGAAAGTATTTCTATCATATGGAGTAAACTCAATTCCCTCCTTGACTCTGAAAGGAAGATCTGGATTGGCGATAAAGTATCTTCCAAATACAATGACAATATCCCTTCCTTTGTATTCTTCATCAACAGCTTTCTTTGCAGATTCCGCCGAGAATCCTCCAGCGATAAGGACTGGGCTAGTATTATCCCAAATGTCAACCATAAATTTGACGTTCTCCTCCGTTGCTTCACTGTCTACGTTTCCATCGATTCTAGACTCGACAGCGTGTAGGTATGCAAGGTTCAATTTCTTGAGCCCTTGGACGAAATAGCTAAATTGTGGAACAGGATCCGCCATCTTCATCCCTTGGAATGAAGAAAATGGACTCAATCTAATACCAGTCTTGTCAGCACCAACAGCTTCAACCACAGCCTTGGTAACTTCAAGTCCGAAACGTGCCCGGTTTTCAATACTTCCTCCCCAAGAATCGGTACGTTGGTTGGAAGTATCTTGGAGAAATTGATCGACCAAGTAACCATTTGCGCCGTGAATCTCAACACCGTCGAATCCAGCTTCAATTGCATTCTTCGCGGCTTGTGCATACCATCCAATATATTCCTTGATTTCCGACTCGGTCAAGGCCTCTGGCTTGGCTCCTCCCTCGAATGCGATATCGCTTGCAGATTTGAGTTTATAACCAGATTTCCCCAACTCTGAAGGATCTGCAGTTCTTCCCAATGCCCATAATTGCACCCAGATGTGTGATTTCTTCGCGTGTACGGAATCGGTAACTTTTTTCCATGCGGTAATTTGATCTTTGTTCCAGATACCAGGGACATTAGAATAGCCGCCGGCTTGAGGGGAAATAAAGGTAGCTTCGGTGATGAGATGTGTGCCGGGAACAGAAGCACGTTGGGTGTAGTATTCGGAAACCATTGGAAGAGGGACGTGGTTCTCATCGGCACGGAATCGGGTGAGGGGTGCCATGGCAATTCGATGTTGAAGCTTGGTAGCTCCAACCTTGAGAGGAGTGAAGAGTGTTGATGAAGACATGTTTGTTGGGTGTTCTCGAGAGGTTAGTAGGTATGTGAATGTGTTGTTGCTGTTTGATCACTTGCTTGTTTGAATGAAGTGGAATGGAAAGGAGTGAGAAGGACGAAGGGTCCATATACCTTTATACTCCCCCATTACCTCTCGGCATTGCGCAATGGCGTATATAAAACTGACTAGTTTGATTGTTCAGCACTGCGGACCTCTAACATCATTGATATTGCTTACAAACAGGTATCCTGAAAAGCATATTCTGTGTGTCCGACAGTCTAAGAGATGTCTAAAGTAGTGGGGCCGACACACGATAAGTCGGTGATAACAGATTCTTTAAAGATCCGAAGGTTTCTGTAAAAAATTTTGTCAATCTATTTTTCGATTTTGGTGAAACAGACAACTATTACAAATCGAACAACAGCTCTATGACGTGCCGTCCCAAGCAAATGGCAACAGCCAAAATGTGAACTGCCGACATGATTGATGATGACTGGGTATTAACGTTAGTAATCCTTATCAGTTATCTCCAAGATGGCAAAATCAGAAATTTTCGTCCAAGAGGGAAAATGTTTAGCTAGGTAGGTATTGATTGATACGAACATATATATCATTGAGTCTTGAGAGTATTGACTACCTAGAGAGGTGTAGATAGATGATGATATTTTCACAAGCGTTCAGACAGACCAATCAATGAAAGCAGAAAGAACCAACTAACCCCACTCTTTCCTTCTTTCCCCTCTCTAAAATCATCGTCCTTTTTTTCCATTCCGCTTCACTCCCAGCGCAAAAATGCATTCTCCAAGTTTCAATCTTCAAGTGACGATTCTATCTAGAACATGAAAAATGGTAAAAAGTCTGGAGCGGCAGGGAGTCGAACCCTGGACTTCATCGAGCATTATCAGTTATCTCTTTCAAGACATTGAAGTTGCAAACGAGGCACTCTACCACTGAGTTACAGCCCCTAGTAGTTGTTATTGACACTTCTCAGCTTATTTTAAATTATATCTCTGATTTCCCAAAAAAAAGCTGACCCAATTGTGGGGAAGGAGTTATAAATTCTTATAAAGCAATCGGTCAAATAAAAATGTGGGACTTATTATTAATCTCTCGCCATGATCGGCACTCACAAAAGTCCGACTCTTGTAAAGTCGGAAACAACGACTATCCCCGAAGAGTGACATGTTTTACCATGGTAGCTACGATATAAATAACTTGATCAACCTTTTGAATTAGTACAATAATTTTTGTATTATTTGATTTCAATTTGATAATACTCACAATTCTTATAAGGGATTTTATTATATTAACTTGAAAATTCATAACTATACTCTGTATATCAGGATATATTTTACATCAACATCGGTAAAGGGACAATTCGTTTCCCCGAGGACATTTGCTTGTCGGCCGTTCGTAAGAGCCGATTATTAGTTTAAAATCCCGTGGTGCTCTTTGATGGAGTGAGAAGATGAAAGAGCCATCCACAGAATACCTAGAGGTACTTTTGCTATTGCGGTAGGTACCAAGACGTCACTTACCGCAAATAGTTGCATTCACACACTCTTGTCGATTGATATATAAGCTATAGATAGAGTCAAGAAGGGAGAGTAGAATAGGTAAGAGGATATACAGTGAATGGAGGTAGAGTGAACCAAGGCGAATGTTCTTTGCGGCAAATACTACAAAGTAGGTGTCAACTATCTAATATGTAGCAACAATATCCAATTGATATTGCCTTCCAAACAACATGTCAGCTCTCACACTCCTCCACCCCCAAATTCAACAACTTTATAACCCATTCATCGCCTGATCTCATCATCTCATCTCACACTACATATTAACATGCGTGCATCAACAACATACAAGCAACAGGATCTAGCAATTATGATTCCAAATCACAATACCATTTATTTCCTACCCACAATTTCTCATCCGTACCACCACCAAAACATCTACTCCGTATATTTTACCAAATCTCGGAGTCGACTTTTGTGCACCCCGAAGAAAATATCATACGATTTGAACATCTCCAGATTCTCCACGGGCTTTGAGAATTCCCGCGACTGGGGTGATGAAGCACTTCGGCGTTACTTTTTTGTTATCAGTTAATTATCATATTTTTCTTTCGATCACTCGAGTGTGATGAATTATATTTCTTCCTAATATCATAGTGATAATACCTTTATTTAAACAAGATATTCCAACTTCTAAGAAAATCTTACCATTCATTCCCAGCACAACTATTCTGATCAAATGCTTGCCGCAATCCTTCTTCCTCGTTTTCTAAAGAAGGAAATCAATATCGTCTCCCTCTCTCCCTCTCTCTCTCTCTCTCTCTCTCTCACTCTCAGAGCATCAGTGCTAACATTCGTAGCGCATCTACTCCAACCACAAGTCTCTATTTCGTCTTGAACAATCAATGAAATCTAAATCTCCAATCTCAAGTCAACACCAAATCTGCATATCCCAAATCATCATCTTCATCTCAAAATTCCCTCTGTATATACTTCGAATCCACCCGCATCCGCGCCATCGCCATCGCCATCCCTAATGTTCCAAGTTCCAACCCACCATGCCAATATCTAACTCCAACGAGCGGTATAAACTCAAGTGAACCATTCACCTCACCAAAATACCCAATCGATGCACTACTCCTCTTATTCCCTCCCTCCACATACCCCATGACTCTCTCCTTAACGTTCTGGACATGTAAATCTCAGATATCTTCGCATTGTAAGTCTACATTGTACAATAGAGACTCAATATATATATATCTATCATACAGAATTAAGAATTTCTCAAGCTGGAACAATGAATATGAATATAGATTGAACATTTAGATCTTGAAATTGTAAATCATAGGACTAGTCACTAAGTAGGTACCGTTATGTAGGTAGCATTACCTAGACTTTTCGCTCCTTTAAAATAAAAAAAGAACTACTTGCAAGAAAAAGCAGCCCGGCAATCGATGAATCCTCAAAGTCCACCTGAAAGTACCCATATAGCAACTTCATAATACAAGTTCAACCGAGCCGCTTTCACTACCACCATCGCGAGTACAAGAGAGATAATTCCCTCCCCCCCCCCCCCCCCCCCCATGAAGAGTGTTATGGCCGTGAATGGTGAAACTCTTCGTCAAGTTAGGCCCAACGTGGGAGAACTCAGCGGAACCGTCTAGATCGTCACCACTGCCGGAGCTGGGCCTTACTCCGCGATCGTCGACCCAACTGCTACCGGTACGTTCTCTTCAAGGTGCTGAAGCAAAGGTCACTACTCAGGTACCAGGCAGAAGG
>NW_001820834.1:2356057-2389873 GCF_000146945.2 Sclerotinia sclerotiorum 1980 UF-70 | reverse complement strand
ATTTCCCCCATCCCTTCCCCTATCCCCATCTTCCCATCCTCTTCAACAACTGTCGCTCTGATTGTGAAATTTCCTTCAAGACTGCCAAATTTCATTTTCCAATGACATTCATAATCTACTCTTAAGGGTGGTCCTGAAAACTCAATCCTTGTAACGCGAAGACGCGTCATCAATGGACCGCCTGCTAGCGCTGAAAGATTGATGAGGAAAGCCTCAGTACTACTAGATTCGGCCTGAAGATTTCGAATTACTTGTTTGCAGATTTTAGATGCTTCATCTATAGAGCATCGTTGGATTGAGTTTCCAGCTACATCGTACCATTCGGCGACAAGGATTTCGCCTATAAAGTGAGACTCTAGAGCATCGATGTTGGTGCGATCAAAATCTTCGTTTTGACGAAATGCTATGCTAACAAAGTGTTCAAAGCTAGGGTCCGAAGGTCCGTTGATGGGGTTGTTGAAGTACTCCATTAACGATGTTTGTTGAGATTGGCTCATTAAATCATGCTGCATATTCGTATCGGCCTCACCATTGAGGAGTACGACAGGTGGTGGTGGTGTCGCTAATCGAACATTGCCACCTTTTCTTTGTGGGACTTGCAGTGAAAGTCGATTTGGTCTAGAATTTTGAGTTTGTGGATTGCTAACATGTGGATTGCTAACATGTGGATTGCTAACATGTGGATTGCTAACATGTGGATTGCTAACAGGTGGATTGGCTTCGACGCCCGCGGGAAAGAAATTTGGAATTTCAGAATCTGCTACTGTAGGTGTAGCACTTGGTGTGTCCCTTATAGAACCAGGATTGGCAGGGAAAGTCGAGAAAGGGCCATCAGTAACAGAACGATTGCTCGGTGGTCTGCCCCGTAATTTTCCAGCCGATGTACTACCATTGCTTGGCCATGCTGATGATACCGCAGGACCATGACGACGTCTAGATCGTGATTTATTTGGCGTTGTAGCAGACTGAGGTTCATTACTATCCGGCCAAAGATGTGTTCTGGTTGAGGGTGTAAGAGCCGATTGTGGATAAGCTGATAGAGGAGTTGCACTTTCGGGTGGAGCACCCCATCTAAAATTATCCACTAAAGAACCTCGAACTTCTGTTGCAGACCATGGACTCAATCGGGAATCAAAGCCTTGCTGAAATGAAGAAGTTGCTGTCGCTGAAGTAGCACTATCTGGATGCAAAGAAGCTCTAGTAATCATAAATTCTTCGGACAAAGTAGGCGAATGTAAACGAGGACGCTGAGACGGTGATCTTCCCATGTCATCATCCTCCCTGTCTTCAGCCTTCTTTCTCCCGCGCTTAGGCCTTGTCTCTGGAAGCAAAGCACGAAGAGCCAAATCTTCATCAGCAGTAACCCCATCTCGGCCAAGCTCAGATGGTGGTTCATTAGGTGGTGGTACTTGCGTCCAATATACATGGGGTTTATTCAATAAATATTCAAAGAAAGCATCAACATGCATTGCATGCAACCATCGCTAGATATCGTTAGCTCAACATTCGAGTTTCTAAGATTAACTTATATACCTTGAGCCTAACCGCATACTGTTGTACCTTCTGAGCACTTTGACCTTTCTCCAAAGCAGGAGGCTCAACTCCTAGGTCTATTGCCAGTTGTGCCCATGTTTTAATCTCCTTGTTCTCTAATTTACGAATCAATTCGAATAATATAAAAGTGCTGAAACTCTTGTTATCACTTTTTGGGGGCGCCCGGAATATTCGCCTGAGTTCAGCAGTATCTGTGTCTGCTGCCACAGTAGGATTGCAGTACATGATGAAGCCTACGTAGGCATCGTCAAAATTCTCGTCTGTAACTTCTCTCGAAGGTAGAGTTCGAGAATTCTGCTGATTTGGAGCTAAATTCCCCAATGATGAAGATTGTACCTGATGCTCAGGCATCACCCTATCATGAGCATTTGAACATGATGCTTGACTGTGAGCTTGAATATATTGTTCACCTCCTTGAGGTGCAATTGGGGCATATTTACTCTCCAATCGACGTTTTGTAGGTTCAGAGATCATTGCAGGAACATTAAGGACTGGGAGCATTCTCCCACTTTTGAGTTATCAAATAACCCACCCAGGCTAATTTCTAGTAAAGGAATGAAAATATTTCGGTTTTTCGAAAAAAGAAAGATGTGAGACGTCTTTTGATGATCAGATGATGAATTGATAGAAACAATGAAATTTACTCCCAATTTCAAAAAGGTTTCCAAAGAATAAAAAAACAAAACCAAAAAAGGTTGTGAAAGACACGTTTTCCCCTTTCTGCCAAATAATGATATGATACCTTGTGCTACAATTGAAGCGTCAGCTGAAAAGTAAGAAGATTTGAAAGTTAGAAGCAAATGATGTTGGGTATCTAATTAAAACAAATGAAGAAGTGCTGGAATGGATATTCTGGATATATTTCGCGACAGGTTAAAGAAAAAGGGGGGTATATATGAACTAGAGTAGCGTTGACGAGAATTGTAGATAATTGATGATAATTTGATGTTAATAATAAGTGAAAGTTTGATATGATTGAGGTTTAATTCCCATCTCGCGGATTACTAATCACAGATAAGAATATATATTTGCACGTGACTGAGATCTCAATCTCACATGTGTGTTGTGTTGTGCTGTGCTGGCTGTAATTAGGTAATTGAAAGTGGGGCAAATCTCGGGGATGTTGTAAATGCAAGGGGTTCCCACATTACCTCGGTAAGTCGCCTTTCCTTTGATAGGTATGCAACCTGACAATGCACATCTGATGCAGAGAGAGGACTTCATTATTATCGTGACGAGTTAATTCCATCTTTCTTCATTCCTCACGTCTTTTATACAAATCATTATTATTATTACATCTCCTTTTGTCAATTGACTCTCCTTTATCAAGACTCCATCATCACCATCACCACCATCGCCATCGTCGTCGCCATCTATTGTAATACCTACATGCAAATCAATCATGGCGACTCAGCAGTCAGATAATGTTGCTCATGCTCTTTCCGGTGCTGGTGGGGGCATTCTTTCCATGGCTCTTACGTATCAGACCCCTTTCCTTCTCCGCCTTTTCAATGTTAACAATTAGAAGCTATCCTCTCATTACACTGTCTACACGCGCCCAAGTTGAATCAAAACGTGCTGATTCGGGATTCCTCGACGCTGTAAAGCACATCATGGAACGTGAGGGTGTTAAAGGCCTTTATGCTGGGCTCGATTCAGCACTATTTGGAATTAGTGTCACAAACTTTGTATATTACTACTGGTATGAGTGGACTCGCTCGGCTTTCGAGAAGACGGCACTCAAGACTGGTCGAGCTTCAAAGAAACTTACAACAATTGAATCGATGATCGCCGGAGCAATCGCAGGCTCAGCGACAGTCTTGCTCACAAATCCAATTTGGGTGGTTAATACGCGAATGACCACACGAAAGAGAAATAAGGAGACGGATGGCAGTTTTTTGCCTGGTGTAAAGCCATCAAACGCTCCTACAACGCTTGGCACATTGCTTGCACTTCTTAAAGATGAAGGTCCACAGGCACTCTTTTCCGGGGTTTTACCCGCACTGGTACTGGTTATCAATCCAATATTACAATACACAATTTTCGAGCAGTTGAAGAATTTCATTGAGAAGAAGAAGAGAGTCACTCCAACATTGGCATTCCTTCTAGGGGCGTTAGGGAAGCTCTTTGCTACTTCTATCACATACCCTTATATCACCGTCAAGAGTCGCATGCACGTCGCCGGAAGAGACGGAGGAAAAGAAAGTATGATGCAGGGCATGAAACGTATTTTGAAGGAAGAGGGCTACGAGGGATTCTACAAAGGTAGAGATTTCTCCTCATTATAAAGACATGTCACTAACTTTTCCCCAGGAATTGCCCCCAAAGTGTCACAAAGTGTTTTGACCGCTGCATTCCTATTCGCCTTCAAGGACGTTTTGTATGAACAGACCATCAAACTAAGGAAGAACCTTCCTGCAAGATAGCTGCGAAGCAAATTTTGGGTTTGGTCTGGACTAACAATGCTTTTGGAGCATGAATCCAATTGTAAGTTATGGCATCGCCTGGAATGTATATACATGGTATTTGAACTGTTTAGGAGAGGCGTCGGAATATACCTGCGTTGGAGACGAGGCCAGGATGAATTGATTCTACTGTATTTACTAGAAAGGGTCTTACACGGATAAATAGAATGGCTAGATTCGGTTGTATCTATAGATCAAGGCAATGATTATGAGGTCGGGAATCACAATGGAGTACGGGGATAAATTACTTGAAACGTTCAAGTGTGGTCTGAAATAATGAGAAGACCATTGATCCGTTCGGACACACATTTTAAACTCCAAATCTCCAAGAAAGCGATTAGCTCAGTGCCTGACGTAAAATTCCAAAAGATTGCACAAGTGCTGCTTGTAAAATTATTTGATTTGATCCACTTGTGTATCATGTGATCATGCGAAATGCAAACACGATGTCGGGCTTGCTGGGGTTTTTTTTTTCATCTTTGTTTACAGACAACACACGATAATATTTGATATGCGATTACTACAAAGTTTTCGTTTCTCACATGCCTTGACTAGAAGGAAGTATCAATCATTGATCTCCCATACGCAAACTATGGCAAAATCTACGGAGGTCGATGAATATGGATTCAGTTCTAGCGATGAGGCAGATTTACTAGATTTGACAAACGCGGTAGATGCTGCCAGTGGCAAGCAGGGCCAGAAGCGTAAAGCTCCCTCCGAGCAGACTTCGCCAGTTATCAAGAAACAGGCGACTGAGGCATCTCACAAGGTTCTTGAATCGGCAATCTCTGCACTGAATCGCAATTTCGGTTTCAAATCCTTTCGTTTAAAGCAAGAGCAAGCCATATCAAGAATTCTTGCTGGTGAAAGTGCTGTTGTTGTCTTTCCCACTGGAGGCGGAAAAAGTCTTTGCTTTCAAGTCCCGGCACTTGCTTTCGAAGAGGAAGATAAGCGTCTCAATACTCGTGACGAAGGCGACCATGGCAGTGAGTGAAACATAAAGGTGTTGTGCGGTAATACTGTGCACAACCTCTTGTGAATTAAGGGATCAGATCTTTTGCTTTGAACATCGGCCTCTTTTTCGTATTTTGTTAATTCCTTGCATACTTTCGAGCAGAAAACTAATCCTAGTGACCCGCAGTCACCCTAGTAGTATCGCCACTGATAGCATTGATGAAAGACCAAGTGGATGCCCTTGTTCGTCGTGGCATTGCTGCGGCAACATTCGACTCAAGTAAGACGAGAGAAGAATATATTCAAACATGCGAGGCATTGAGAAAGGGAAAATTGAAGTTACTTTATGTAGCACCCGAAAGGTTGAACAACGAGGGTTTTGTGGAGCAAATGAAGTATGTCCGGGGAGGTATCAGATTACTTGCAGTTGACGAAGCGCATTGTATCAGCGAATGGGGCCACAGCTTCCGTCCAGACTACCTAAGTTGTTCCCTCAAATTCTATTAGAATTGCATTTGTGCTAACTATTGGTAGAGATCGCCCGTTTCGCTGAGGAAATCCAAGCAGAGAGAGTCGTTTGCCTGACTGCTACAGCTACGCCTCGTGTTGCCAAGGACATCTGCCATGCATTCAACATCAAAGACTCTGGGCTCTTTCGAACTTCCACCTACCGACCCAATTTACGATTATTGGCAGAGTCAGGAGATAGGAAGGTAAATATGCTACCTAAGCTCAAAGACTTTCTACACAATCACAAAGGCTCGACGATTATTTACGTTACTCTGCAGCGGCAAACCGAGGATCTTGCACAAATATTAGTGGAGGCGGGCTTCAAAGCCAAGGCCTTTCATGCAGGAATGCAAACTGAAGCTAAAACAAAGCTGCAGGACGAGTTTATGAGGAGTGATGACATGATTATGGTTGCAACGATAGCCTTTGGCATGGGAATTGACAAGGGCGCCATTCGCAATGTTATTCATTTTAGTGTCCCTCAAAGTCTGGAGTCTTATAGTGAGTACATTTCCTCTCAGCTTTTCTCTTCAACGGGCTTCAGTCGCCTTGACAGCATTTCGCATCAGCCTTCGCTATCCGCTCGATTTTAAAGAGATAGACTTCCGAAATGACTTGATATAATCGAATGGCATAAAGCGTACCGTGCTGATCTTTGAGTAGGTCAGGAGATTGGAAGAAGTGGACGAGATGGCGGGACCTCTAATTGTTTCTTTTTCGTATGTGGCGAAGATCTTCATTTCCGTGAGTTGTTCGCAAGAGGTGACTTACCATCTCTCGCATCTATTCGTGGCCTGCTAAACGACATATTCGACTCAAAGACGATCAAGCTTCCAGTCGGAAGTGAGATTTATAGTTCCCACTACAGTCAAACGAAAGAATTCGATATCCGGCCTACAGTCTTGGGTGGCATCTACGCACAGTTGGAGCTAACTCATGGTCTTATCCGTGCTACTACACCATTGTATCAAAAGTATTCGTATGTTGCAGAAGACAAGAAGTATCGTGCCAAAATCACATCAGATCAGAGTCCGGCGGCAATTGCGATTGCGGCGTGCGGTGAGAAAAAATCTAAGTTCCATCACATCGATGTCAATACTGCAGCCGACCGTTACAATATTGGAAGAAATGAGATTATCGCCAAGCTTGGTGAGTGGAACTCAGAAGGAATTTTAGACTTGAAGTCAAGCCAGGTCTTGAACGTTTACAAAGTCACTAAGCCTCTTCCCAAAACTGCATCAGAGATTGAGAAGCTTGCAAAGGCAGTCCACACCACCCTAGAAACCCGCGAACAACAGGATTTAGAGCGTACGGATAAGATCTTACAGCTTGTCACTGGCAAAGCTTGTTTCTCGAAGCAATTGGCTGAACACTTTGGAGATGAGCTCCCTGATGGAAAAGAAGAATGCGGCCATTGCCAGTGGTGTTTAACGCACAGGCCCGTCGAAATTCAACTTCCTCCTCCAGTTCCTTTCAATGAAACAGCCTTCAGGGAAATCCTTAGTACAATCCCAGACCGCGACGATCCGCGATTCCTAGCTCGGGTGGCTTTTGGCATATCTACACCAAGAGTGAGTGCGAAGAAGTTGGGAAGGAGTCCGATCTTTGGCTCAATGGAAGATCACGAGTTCGCAGTAAGTGGGATTGGCATTCAAATAATTTCTGGGAATATGACTTGGCTAACAAATATCGACTTTAGGTTCTTCTGCGAGCTTTTGAGAAGGAATGCAATTAGAGTGAGCTTGGGGCAAACGGCATGTAATTTATTTGTATATTGTAACGAGTAAGAATATTTCATATTCTGGTTTGACCAGCAAAATAGAACGCGATGGGATGAGATATCTGGTATTATCCAGAAGATGGTACCTAAAGGCGTGCATCATGTGTATGCTTCATAATAGCAAAGAACATGTTTCATTCTTCCATGCACACTCATTGATTCCCCGAAATGTCTTATACCGTGAGTCACGTATTATACGAATTCAAAAGGTTTTCTTGAAAGGTTGAGCGATTCCAGTATATCATTACTTCATTGAGGGGTGTTTCCGTCCAGTATTTTTACAGGATCTTAAATTTTCTTTTCACCCGAACGCCAATACGCTAAACCCATCCGTGACCCAGGTCAGTACTTTCCATTCCATACATGGTATAATTCTCGCATCACCTCATCATCTTCTTCTCAAATCATGTTCTTCGGCCCAGAACGCTGGGCAAGGAGCGCCCTCATCACCCCTCCCATTCTTCATCCCACCCAAAAGCCAATCCGTCAGTCCCACCACCTTAGCACCAACGCCCTTTTCCCAATTTCCACCTTCTTGCACATGCTCAATAGTATGCGACCAGATCCTCCCCTCCTCATCAAACTCGAAGAGGAAAAGCCCGGTAAACTCCTTACTATCATCCTCTCCACTTCCACCCCCCAACCACTCCGTAATCTTATCCACATTTTCCCTTGCTCCAATCCCTTTATAGAACCCACCTGTGCCTTTATTCTTCGTTTTGCCAATCGTTCTCCATCGTACTATTAACTGTTCGCCATTTCCTCTAGGTGATTGCCTCATCCGCTCGGAAAGTATCTCGAGCTTCACATTTCCAACTAAAGGAACACGACCCCAGGCGATAGGAGAAGTCCAGAGAGCGGCAGAATAGGCGACACGGCCTGAGACGGTGGGGAGATGGGGATGCGTGGAGGGGAAGAGGTGGAGGGTTATTTGCGGGGAGAGAATTTCTTGAGGGAGGGGGGATTGGAGGAGAGTGGGGAGGCGTTCTTGGAGGATGCGGAGAGCTAGGGATTGTTAGTATATTGGTATACACGTAGGTGAATTAGTTGAGGGCTTTGGGGAAATGCTTGCTTTTTCCTAGTCTTACTGTTCTCTCATCTTTCGGGGGTTTATTTGAATCGGGGAGACCGGGAGATAGATTCTCATTGCGGGGTATTGAGCCGGTGAACCATACATCTGAGAGGTCCTTAGGTCCTGAATTAACAGTTGCTAGATATCGAGAGCCAGTTTGAACTGTATATGTAGTGGCAAGTTTTGTTTGGCATATTAAAGAGGTGGAGGGGAGCTTTGAGGGCCGATTTCGAGTTAGGCGCAAGAGATACTGAGGTTTCGACATCAGCTTGAGTAGAAAAGATTCATACGAAAAGACATCAACACTTTAGCAAATTAAAGAAAGAAAGTACATGGATATTCATCATCATAGTGTTTGACTTGATTTCTAGAACTTTTTGATATCTTGCATCTATCCAGTGATATCCAAGCTTTATCAATCGGCATTACAAGCTGCTGATTGCCGATTAGATACAAAGCGGTCAATCAGTTGATCAGGAGTTTGAATGAATGAATCACCAGAATCACTAGAATCAAATTTACCAAATTAGTTTGAATCAGTCAAACCATTTAAAAAAAGTTATAAATACTTCAAAGTATGCAATATTCAATATCCAATACGTTGGTAAATTAACAAAGAACAAAGGTCTATCCAATTACTTGTGAATATATGTACATCCAAATACAATTCAGAAACATTCACCCGCAAAGACCTCATATAATCCCAGCTAAATCTGATTTCACGTGATACTCGTCTAACGCCCGTGGACCGCCTCTGCACCTTAAACACAGTTGAGGTTCCCAAGAGTTGCGATATCTTATTCTACAACTACAACCATAAGACATCGAAAAGGATAACCAAGAGGTATCATAAAAACCCCACACACAAGAACCTACCTTTGAACAACCGCAAAAATGAATCCAGAGTAGTAAGTTTGGACCCCTCAAATCAAACGTCATCCTTTCATCAACTTCAAAGAAACCGCCATCCACATCATGTCTTAAGAGATGCAATACTAATCATTCTATTTGCAGAGTACAAAATCCCATATTCCTCGTCACAAAGATGTCGTTATCATCGCACAGGATACATTCCACTGGTCCACGTCAATATGTATATCTTGGAGGGACTCCGACTGACAGAACTCAATAGATACGATTACCTCTTCAAGCTCCTCCTTATCGGTGATTCCGGTGTAGGAAAGTCCTGTCTGTTATTGCGATTTGCAGACGACACATACACGGAGAGTTATATCTCCACTATCGGTGTTGATTTCGTGGGTGTTCATGTTTCGGGGTCACAGTCTTGTTTGCTGATGAGGAGGTAGAAAATCCGCACGATCGAGTTGGACGGCAAGACCGTCAAGTTACAAATTGTAAGGCAATCTGAAAAATAGTAATGCAGAAACATTATGCTGATAGTTTCATCTGTAGTGGGACACCGCTGGACAAGAGCGTTTCCGCACAATCACATCATCGTACTACCGGGGCGCTCACGGTATCTGCGTTGTGTACGATGTCACCGACATGGACTCGTTCAACAACGTAAAGCAATGGTTACAGGAAATTGACAGATACGCAACAGAGGGTGTAAACAAGTTGCTCGTTGGCAACAAGAGTGATATGTCGGACAAGAAGGTTGTGGATTACACTGTCGCGAAGGTAAATATCATCATATGGACACAAGCACCTGAGACTCTGCATCAGGCTCTGCTTGGATTTCAACAATATTGCAACTAACATACATCGTATTAGGAATTCGCTGACAGTCTTGGTATTCCATTTCTCGAGACTTCAGCCAAGAATGCCAGCAACGTCGAGCAGGCTTTCTTGACCATGGCCCGCCAAATCAAAGAACGTATTGGCACAACCACAGCAAACAACAAGCCAGCAGTACAAGTTGGACAGGGACAAGGCGTACAATCGGGGTCTGGAGGTGGATGCTGTTAGATGATATTGGTGGTCGATCGGTCGCTTTTATCTAGGTTTTTGATGAGCCTAGAACGTCACGAACTCCTGCTTCCCTTTTCTGATTTATCCGCATTAGACTGATGGTCCCTTGGATCGGCCTCTGTAATTCGTCTGTCTTTCGCTGCCTTCGCTAGCAATGCATCGCAGCAAATCACATAGCAAATCTTTGCACCAATGAATTTAAGGAAGAGGGGAAATAGATAACTTTAATGGCTGATGGATGGAGGGAAACGAATCCAGTTGTGAAACATTTGGCGTGGAATGGGAGGAATTCGGGGAATGGATCTTGTCATTGTTTTTTACTTTTCCCTTTTTATTGATGCACGGTTTCCTTTTTGTGGTCTGAAGCTTTTTTCGATGCTACTTATTGATGGTATCGAATCCTTTTTCTACGTTATCTTTGTTATTATGACAGGCAAGGCAATATTCGAGACTTTTTTCCGCGAGATTATGTACTTTTGTACTGTATTGTACTGCATGATATGTGTGTTTTATCTTATCTTGTTCCAATTGTGTATATGAAATGTGAAGTGATCTCAACTATGTGTAGTTCAAAGTTTAGGCAGGTAAGTCTGTCTGTTCGTTACTTGGTTTGTTAGTTTATGTGGTGAAAGTGAGAGTAAGTGAGCAGAGCAGGTAAGTCTAATTTTTTTAGTTCCTAGTTTTAAGTTACAAGATTCAAGTTTCGGAGGGGAGAGGTTTATAAGTGAGGTTGGAGCTTGGGTTATTTTATTTTATGTTATGTTATTTTATATTATATCATATTTAGATGGATAGATCGGTTTAGTTTTAAGGGGGATATAGATTTATATCTAGTGTGTAGTGTCTTGTACTAGTAGTAATAGTAAGTCAAACAGTAAGTTAGTATTTAGCTGATAGCTGGATGGGTGAATGGATAGATAGATAGATAAGTATCTATTGGAATTTGAGTTTGAGAGGTTGATTTATGGTATGTTGTTTGGTTTATATTGATATTTGGTTGGTTGGTTGTATATATGTGTGTGTGTGTGTATGTGTATATATTTTTAGGGTAAGTTTGGGAAGTTTTTGAACTTTTTGATGGGATAGTAGAGTGGAGTGGAGAAAGTGAATAGCTGTGATGAATGATGTATTGATCAAGTTGAGGCGAGTTGAATTAAAGGAATATCATATCTATTCTTCGCAGCAATACAATATAATATTCATCTTCTCAATCATAAAATCTTCTTAATCATAATACAAATGCCACAAAGCAAACCCCTATACCCTCCAGCTTCCAATTCCAATTTCCAACCAAGTAGATACCCATATCTAACGCCTATACTTCAAGTCCTCAAACCATCATACATTCACACTCTAAACCTCAATCCCCAACTCCCTCCCAATAATCACCGCCGCTTTCTCCCCCACCGCCAAAGCCGTATTATTAGTATTCGCCCCCACATTCTCCGGCACCATACTCAAATCACAAACCTTCAATCCCCGCGTCCCATACACATTCAACGCCGCATCCACCACTCCCCCTTTCTCTCTCGGCTTCATCGCACATGTTCCTAGCGAATGCCACGTCGTATTTAGATTTTCTCGAATCCAATCTTCAATCACCATGTTATCTTCAGCACTATATTCAATATCCTCAACGGTTCCCTCAATTGCCCCATTAGATAACGCAGCCTTAGAACCCTTTGGAAATTTAGGATGACCGAGCTCTAGCTCGCCTCGGAAATATGGGAGACGTCTAGAGATTTCCCGTTGCATTTTGTAGGCCCATAGCTGTTTTTTCAAATCGCTCGGATGGGATAAAAAGCCTGCGTCGAATTCATACCCGTTTTGCACGTCGCTTGATGAGGTGATGTGGATGGATCCTCGTGAATACGGGTATGCAGTGTAGGTTCCCATGGTGAGATATTGACCTGGATCGACGAGTGATTGGTCTGCGAGGAAGGTGTTGGCGGCGACGCATAGCATGAGTGGTTTGCTGGGGTGAGGGGCAAAGTCACGTTCCCAGTCTGCGACGAAGTCGGGACCTAGAGCTTGGATTTCCGAGGGAGAAGGTCGGAGTTTACTGCAGACGTCTGGGGATGTGTTAGTGTCTGATGGGAAGTAAGAAGGTGGTGGTATTGGACTTACCGACTGAATTCCAAGCTAGCTGAGGATCTTTGGCTTCAAGTGCTTGAGCAAAGTCTTTTCTTCCGCTTAAAAAGCCATCGATGGTTTCGGTTTCATCAAGTGATGTTTTGTAGGGATACAGAAGCAAGTGATGATCTATTCGCCAAGTGCAATTAGTCAATCTTTTCATAACCACAGAAGCAAATAAAATCCACTTACCCTGATACGCCTCGCCTACACCCTCCACCTCACTAACAACCTCCACTCCACACCTTTCCAACACATCCTTCCTACCCACTCCACTCCTCTCCAAGATTTGCGGAGTCCCCAATGCGCCTGCACTCACAACCACCAATTTTTCCGCAGTAATCGTATGCGGAATCGCCTTACTCAGTGCGAGAGCGGGCTGATAATCAGAATTGGGTACGTATTCTATACCAATTGCACGAGGTGGAGATGAGGAATCAAAGAGTACGCGAACGACTTTGGATTCAGTGAGGATGTGAAGATTAGGATAGGAGCCGGATTGACGAAGAGGGTGAATATAGGTGTGAGCTGAATCTTGGCGACGACCGCTGAGAGAAACGTAGCGGTGCCATTTCTACCTGGAGGTTAGTTTCTACAAGAAGAAAAGAGATGAACATGAAAAAAAAAAACAATAAAGTAAAGTAAAGCAAAAAAAAAAAAAAAGAAGAAACGAACTCACCCCCCATCCACACGTATCCCCATCCTGCAAATCCGCAACCTCTTCATGCCCCATCTTCTTCACCGTCTCCAAAAACACATCACCACTCTTCCCCCTAAAACCCCCATCACTCACATGCACAGGTCCATCATACCCATGTTTCTCCCTATCTACTGCTCCTTCCGGATGATACGTTTCGAGCTTCTTCCACATTTCCAGCATATCTTTTGCGCTCCATCCGGGGGTATTCCAGGAATCGAAATCGATGGATTGAGCGCGTGTGTACATGAGGAAATTGATCGAGGAGCCGCCGCCGAGGAGTCCGCCTGCGGGAACGATGGCTTCGCGATTGTTTAGGTGGGGGGAAGGTTGGGATTTGTAGAACTAGGTAGTTTTTTTGTGTTAATATTAATTTCAATCTCGGTCTTGATACCTAATCATATCGTACTCATTCCATTCATTCCTCCATTCTCCCCTCACTCACTCAAATCCCCCCAAAAACCCAAAAATCCCCCTCCCCTTAAAAAACCCAAGAAAACAAAAACAAAAACAAAAACCCAAATAAAAGGGATCAACAAACCAAAGCCGTCTTACTCCCCGGAGCCAAATGACTCAAAAACACAACCGGCGTCACCACACTTGGATCTTCAAAATTATTCTTCCCACCTTCTACGAGTAGGATTCGTAGAGCTGGGTTTGCTTTGGCGAGTCGACCGGCTGCTACGCAGGCGGCTGTACCGCCGCCTGCGAAGATTATGTCTACGGTTTGGGGGATGGGTAGTTGCATTTTTCTGTTTTTTGAGGATGAAGAGGGATTGGGTAGAGGGATTGGGTGTCGTGGTGTAGAGGTGTACTGGTATGGGGTTTGGGTGATGGGTGGGGGGTTAGTTGGTGTGAGGATGGAGGATGTATATCTCTATATATGTGTATGTATATAATGATTGTTATAATAAGATTTATATAGAAATATAAACAAAAGGAGGTGAGGTGAATGCTACTACAAACTCCCAAGAAACAAATCTTCAAAAATATAAAAGTAAATCCCAATCCGTCCCCGTCCTCAGAGCACCTTATATATATACACATAAGTCTTACCAACCAACCGAAGCACTTCCAAGCCCATGGTTAAACCGATACCCAATACCCAAGTACACAATACCCAATATCCACCCAACCCACGCATCCATCCTCTAACTAGTTCCCCGTCATCCGCCACCAGTACCACGATACTAGATATTAGTATGACTGTACCACACCAGCCCGCCCACCTGCTGTTACTGGTTACCTCAGTCTAGTTATCTTCTACCTTCCCATCTTTTCCTAATCAGCTCCAAGGCTGGCGCAAAGTATGTGCGCCTCATTGAGAGATCTGCAGTTATACTGAAGGAGGGAAAAACAAAAATTAAAAATGGTGAGGGTTGATCCGGGTTTATTCCGCGGGGTAGGTAAGTTTTACTTTCGGATGTATTTAAGGTTTAGATCTTGGATCTTGGTCGATGGTTTTGTTTGTTGGACTAAGTTATTTATGTATTTACGTGGTAATAGATCAATAGTTTAGGGATTTGGAAATTTGATGATGGAGATACTTGTAAGGTTATAGTGTTAATGAAGATAGGTAGATTACAAGGAACAAAAGGAAACAGGGTTTATAACCTAGTGTTACACGAGATATGATATATCATATACGGTATACAATACAATACACAACATACAATATTCATCTCTTGATTTGAAGTTCCCCCAATATCTGTACTTGTGCTCGTTCGTACTTATATACTTGTACTTGTACATATATACATCTATGTGTCTGTACCTGTGCTAAAGACCGAGCTACTAAGTTCCTATACTACTACTACTACTACTACTACTACTACTACTACTACTACTAGTATTATCTCGTCTCAACAGATACACATACATATACATACATACCCCACAATCTCCATCCATCTAAACAACACATATTACAACCTAATCTTACAAATACATCCCATCCCATCTCCATCTCCATCTCCATCACCATCTCCATCACCTATCTCCCATCTCTACCAACACGTATATCATATCAAAACTAGGATATCTACCTACCCACCAGTAGATACTTATCGGTACCCACTAACTTACACTACCCTCATTCTCACATTCAGCCTCACCCAAATTCCTCAACACCCAGCCACAAATCATATTCATTATACACCAATATACCCCTAAACCAACCAACCAATCAAACCACCCAGCAAAAAACCCAAAACCCTAGATCCCACCCTTTCTTCGAGTATCCTGATCCAATCCAGTTCAATCCAATCCAATCCAATCCAATCCAATCCAATCCAACACCAGCCCTAACACCCACCGACCTCCCCTATCCTATCCTATCCTATCCCATTTCCCCCCTTCCCCACCACCCACCAATAAAAGACAAAAGCGGGGCCCGCAACAAGCCAAGCAAAAGACCCCGCATCCCATCCGATCACATCTACTCCAGCACGTGCAACGCAACGCGTGCAACCTCGGATTTACACACTACACACTACACACTACACACTACACATTACATATAGCTAGGTAGGTACAGCACAAGACATCCAAACTCACACCCCCTCACTCACATCCATCCATCCATCCTACCAGACTCAAGGGACTAAATAAAACACACTAATAACCACGGACGGAATCATCCCGCCTCAAAAAAAGCAGAGGCAAAAAAAGTAAAAACTAAAGCCTAAAACCTAAAGCCGAGAGCACCACCTTGCCCCCCTCCCCTCTCCCCCCTTTTTCAATAGATTTCCCCAATTAAAAAAATTTCTACATCCTCCATGCACGAAAAAGTTTTAATAAACAATCAAAAAGCCAGCTGAATACAACACAATACAACGTACGCGCATACATACGTACATACGTAGCATCAGGGACTACTGTGTGCCCTGCAGATTGCGTCTGCGGCTGGCGCTGTAGATGAGCCCCACGCCCCACCCATCCACCACGGTAGATTTATCAGTTACCCAGTTATCAGCTATCAGTCCAGTTACCCGTTTTGCCTCGAAGTACATATTTATGTACCTACCTACCTGTCCAATTAGTTAGATCCGATGATAAACCATGATATAATTTTCAATTCTCAAATAAGTAAACTAGTGCACAAATCGTAAAGATCCTATATATCTTTCAATTTTCTTCTCCATTGCCAAACCCTCCCTCCATATTATCAATTTTATTTATACTTCGCTTGCTTGCTTGCTTGCTTGCTTTTCTTTATTCTGCTCTGCTCTGCTCATCAAAATCACCTAACTCTCTGTACACTAGGAACGAATGAATGTAAATGAAAGAAAGCAAAAAAATGCATTCCTATCCATCCATTATGCTTCACCCGTGACAATTTGTGAATATTTATTTGAATAAGAAAAGAAGAGAAGGTGAAAATTGTCCATATATGATTGTAACTCCCAACGAGAACTTCATAAAATTCATAAACTAACCTAACTTGAAAGAATTGAAAACTATAACATGCAATAAAGTCGGGCGAGAACGTAACACCAAACCACCCTGTCCACCATAACCTTGAACGCCAAATAACTCATTCTCATCTCGGTATTGGTATTGGTATTATGTACGCCCCCATTAATCATCATTAAACACATCAATTCACACAAACTTCCCAGCACATTACCTTCCCATGAATTTGTATTTCCTTTGAATGTATTCAAATTAAATTTTCAGAACGCCCCAAAAATGCAATCATCCTACTTGGCCGTGCTGTTCGTGACTTTCCTCAAGTTCTTCAGCATGTTTTCAATCAAGGACTCCGAATCAATAGGCACGTCTGGTAAGTCATGAGTTTGCGGAGGAGGTGCATAAGTTTGCACTGGTCCCTGCGAATCTGGAAGCTTCTGAAAATATTGTTGATGTGGATAGAGAGGTTTGGCCTCCTCCTGAAGAGGTTGAGGTGGAGGCTGAGACTGATGTGAAGCATTTACTGATTGCTGACTGGGATCTGGCTGGGTAAGAGGAGTCGTCGAAGTAGCATTTACAGCTAGTTGAGGCTGTGATAATGAATTATGAGTAGCCTGCTGTGCCGGTTGGGGTTGAGATTGAGATTGTGGTGGTTGAGATTGTTGGGATTTCTGAACTTGGTCGGACTCCGTTGTTTGCGACGTTTGGGACACGTATCCATTTTGTCCAGAACTTTGGCTCCCATATGGACGGTGTAAAGGATTTTGATATTGAGTAGAATAATGACTTTTGTGATTTTGCTGCTGACCCTGCTGCTGGTGAGTTTGTTGTTGATGATCCCGTGGCTGTGGTACATGATGTTTATGGAACATCGAACTGTATTCCTTTCGAATTGCTGGGTGCAAGGGCGAATGGTCCTTTCTTTCCCATTGATTGGTATCGAAAGGCTTCGGCGGAGCCTGTTGTGTGGGAGTCTGCTGTTTTCTGGGGATGGAAGGTGAAGCATAGCTTGATCTTCCAGATGATACTGCCGAAGAATATGATTGCGACCCATTGGAGGAATAGGGACTGCGAGTAGATTTGGAGTTATAGGATGTGGTACCACCATAGGCTGGACTAGAGTAGGATAATTTGTTGCCGACGCCACCGCCAGCGTAGGAAGAAACTGAAGGTGGGGATGGAGCTGTGCTCGAACCTGGTTTTGCAAATAAAGTCTTCTTTAGATGCTCGGTCCAGTTGCCTTGATAACCATTCATGAATCCTCCACCTTCTCTGTAGGGGCTTTTATATTCCATGGGCGAGCGATTATGCTCAATTTGCAAGTAGAGATACTTCGCAAACACGTTTCCTACCTTAGGAGCAGACGCCCTGCTGCTAAAAGGATTATTTCCTTTCGATGCTGACTGAGGTGCTCGGTAGTTCGTATTCGGTGGAGCCAGAGGACTCGCAGTTACTTGTGTTTGACGTTGTGTAGCTGCTTGATAAGGCTGGCGCGGGGGAGCATATTTGACTTGTGGGGCATAATTGACTTGTGGAGCATAGTTGGCGGGTGGAGGGGCGTAACTAGCTTGTGGAGTATAACTAGCTTTTGGAGCTGCGACCGCAGAAGGAGTCGCAGAAGAAGCTGCAGAAGGAGCTGCAGAAGAACCCGGGTTATTCTGGAACCTGGGATCACTACCAAACCTGAGGCCGCCCGCAGGTACTTGGGCAGGCCTGGAAGCCGCTGATTGTCGCAAGAAAGCCTGCTGAGATTGGTATGATTGTGCATCAATCAAGCCACTGTGATAATCATCTCCAGGTTTACGAGGCTTGTACACATATGGCTTCTCTAGCCTTGCGACCGAGGATGGGGGAGCTGCCGTAGATGGCGCTGATTGGCTAAAATTTTTGCTAGTACTCGTGTTTTGTATTGCCTGGGCGATGGGGCCAGTGTATGGAGGATTACTGGTCGGCATCTTTGTGACGCTCGAAGAACTTTTATTCGAGGGCGTAGGATATGAAGCTGCATATGATAGACGTGGCGCAGGCGCAACTGCCTTGGGAATTGTGTCAAGGAAATGACCCTTAGGATTGTGTCTTTGGAGCCTCAAATTCTCCGTAAACTGTGCTCTGGCCTCTGTAGAGTTCTTTCCAAGATAATACCAAACTTGGTTCTCTTTGCTCAAATCTAATTTGACCTGTGCTGCATTGCGTGCAATACTCGCCGTGTTAAATTCTGCCCATGTAAAGCCCTTGACAAATACATCCTCAGGTCTTGGAATGTCATCGACTTGACGCTTTGTCGTATTGAGTGACGCTGCTTCAATACGAGATTTCGGCATGGGGATTGCCTTCTCGGATGGTTTAGCAAGAGTGAAGAATGATTGGTCGGGAATAAGAATCCACTTATATTCGACTTCAACACGATCACTAGTGGTAAAGTTAGCAAAGCATTCACAACAGGGTCAAGAGGTTTTACGTACCCATGTGGCAGGATATCAACGAGCACTGTCTCCTCATCTTCCCGGTTCTCAATGATAGTACCTGCAAAGATATCCCCTTTGTAAAATTGCATTTGACAGACTTCGTTGACCTTTAGCTCCTTTGCACCATTGCGAATACGAACATCTTCCTCGAGAGACTCGCTGTCAAGCTTCTTGTCCCGTTTAACGCGATGGAAGCGACAACTAAATTCAATGCCCCACTCTTTATACTCAGTGCCATCCTCACCAAACACTGGAATCTCGCCCTGCTCAACAAACACGCCAGCTGCTGCTGCACATGTCGCATGATATGCTCTTGTACACTTCTTCTTCGAGCATTGGAAACATGCACCTTTCTTCGAACGGCAATAGTTGCACTTGAGGTCAAATCGAGCTTTGGAAATCTCCTTAATGCCCGTAACAACTTCCTTCTTCTCCATTTCTTCAATGATTGTTTCTGGAATGTACTGAGCACACATACGATGTGCCTGTTTGCCATCCTCCGTCGAAAGTAGAGGTTCGGAAGGAATGTCGTTGGGACAGAGGACACATGGTTCGTGAGCTGGCGCTTTGATGCGCATACGAATTCTCTTCACATTTTGCTGGTCGTCTGATTCACTCTTGACGCGCTTACGCTTGCGTTGGGCTTTAGTCTTGACCTTTGCGTCACCACTGCTATCAGGGGGTGTCGGAAGATCCGTCGGTTCATTTTCGTCATCTTCTTCCTCTTCCTCCTCATCGAAGTCGGTTTCATATTCAGTCTCTTCGCCATTCATCTTACGTTCTAGATCTCGAACGTTGATCCAAACGCTGTCCTGAGCTTGATCGCAATCGCATTTCTTGGCCACCTTTCCATATTCAATCCATGATGGTAAGCCAAAGTTGACAGCTTCAGCGCAATTGTAACCGAGATTGTATCCAGAGTGATATCCGTATGGGAAAGTAATGACGAATTCGCCTGGCCGGTGAACGATCTTGTTGACTTTGATATTATAGTTCGACAATAAGTGCTGAGGTGATATCAAAAATGTTTTGTGACGAAGAAATTCGCTGCAAGCTTTTGCATCCGCTGGCCATATATTTTTCATCGCAGCCTCAAATCGTCGTGCATCTCCTTGAGAAATACTGTACCATTGCTTCGGTGCACCAAAGTGAAGATAATTGATACTGTAAAGATCGACGTCCTCCAAATGCCAGGCAAAAGTAGCTTTCCACATACCCAAGTAAAGATACGCAGTGTTGACACCAGGAATTTGACCACCCAAATGATCAAGGATGTTAGGCAGCTTTCCAAGATTCCACTCGGTCGTTCTATCATCAAAAAGTGAACCCATCATATCTGCTCCGTAGAGGGGTGGAGCAAATGTGAGAGTACGCCAATAGTGTCGTTCCAATTCTTCACATCTCTCTGCCGAGTAATCTTCGCCCTCTAGCTCATACTTGAAGTTCTCAAACGCAGCTTCATCCACCACTCCTGTTTCGCGACGATTATTCTTACGACGGGAAGAAACAGATATGGCTTTGGGTTGCCGTCCCCCCCTTGGTTTAATAGGTATATCATCCTCATCTCCTTCTTGCTTGACAGACGACGCATCGCCTTCGGTTTTCGGAGATATTGGAGTTGGTAAACGATCTGGAGTCCCGTCTTCTGAATCGACTGTAGCATTTGTCTTAAGCCTAGACGGTCTCCCTGGCTTCCTCTTCCCACCAACAGCTCCTGATGTCGAAGGAGCTTTGGCTCTTGTCGCAACTTTAGCTTTTTCGATATTGGCTCTCCTCTCACCTCTCTTGGCAGGAGGTTGATGTTCACTCTGATCGCACAACTGTCGCCATTGTGGAAGATTGTAAGAACGTTGGTGGAGAATATTAGCTTGTCGGTATGTTCCGCTCTGACCCATGATATCTTGCTTAATCGGATCCTTTACTCTAATCGTTTTAATAGCATCGTCGAGCGGTGGAAGGGCAGCTTTCCATTCGGGTGGAGGAATGACCTTAACAATCCCAGATTTCATACCATATTTGTTGACTTTATCCATCTAGGCGTTATCGCATTAGCAGGTGGTCCCAAAGTAGTATCATTTTGACTTACGAAGAGATTAAAGTCCTTGAATTGAGCCATGGTTGGCATAAAAACAGGAACTCTGCCATCATCCTCCCAATGCTCTGGTTCAATGGCATCATCTGCTGAGAGGTCAACGTCGGATAATTCTGAGTCGCTTGATGGATCGGTTCTGATTGTATTGTTGCTTTCCGGTGGCGAAGCAAGATCCTGCGAAATCGCAGATTGCTCACCTTCGCCGGACACAACTACCTGGTCGGTAGCAGTCGACATCGTGTAGACTCACATGCGATCGACCATGCGACTGTACTGTGCGTGAAGCGGTCGTGTAATTATATCGCAAGGATTTTGAAGGAGGTGAACGTCGCTGAATTGTGGAGGGGGTTTGGAAGAATGATGCGCGCTTTGGAAAAGAATGGATTGGTTCTTGGCAAATGTCGAAAGAAACAATTCAAGACTTTATCCTGTCAACTCCATAAAAACATAAAGGTAAATCGGAAATATTGTCTGATGTGGTTTAAAAAAGATTATTTCGCTGGTGATTATCGGAGGCAGTTGTATTTTGTACTGGCTGGCTGTATGGACACAGGACAGGACGATTTACTGAGGTGCGAGGTGCGAGTTTCCCTCGAACGATTCTCCTACTTGCCGATATCCACTAAGCTTTATCCACTTTAGCGTACCTGTTCGGTTCCCATTTCTAGAACAGTGATTTGAGTGAAGTGGATCGACATTTGGCAAAAGTAAAAGAATCTTTCAATAAATAATACGGCGGAGTAAGCTCATCAACACATATATTATTTTGTTACTTTTACTTTTTATCCCACAGCTCTATCACTTGATAATTTAATAATTATTAATTTGTTCTTCATTTTATAACGATCCTTTGAATACGAGTACCCACAATGTATTCTATATTTTACATCACATTGTGTAGGTACTCGACGAATTCACGAATTGATAATACCGACCGAATCCTTTATACATACCTAGGTATGTATATATGTAGGTACGTGTGTCGGTCCAACATAGATACACATCACGATGAGAGAGAGCAAAAACAGCTTGACCGGCAATCTCAGTAGCCAGTAAGTATATCATGGTGTTCTTCCTCCTTTTCACATGACATGAGGAGATATACCTACTAGATAGGTACAACTTGCAATAGTTGAACGGCATTTCTCTCTTTTGCCATATTTTGTTTCTCTTTGGGGATATTCATTATATTATGGTCTTTTTTCATGATTCCTTGACTGTGTTGCTGCTTGAATTATTATTATTTGATTGATTTATTGGATCACCAGGATCTGTCAAGATTATTTCATGCAGTGCACAGTTCACCCTCCTGTAAGATGAAAATCATCTCAACTTATCCAAACAAAACTGGAATCATCATCATATAGGGCTGAGAAGTTTATCTTTGGTCTCATCATTTTGCACTGTACCTCCCGAGGTCCTTGGACATTCGTTCGGATTGATCTTTGGTGTACCGTCCAATTCAATCTAGTCAAGTGTGATAAAGATGTGACATGCTCATTACCTTCATGATCAGGAGTTGCGATGGATTTATCAAGTTGGTTTATTGCAATACACAGGATTCTCAATTCTGAAAGAGTTGAGACGATATGACGTTGATCACAAGTGAAACGATCAAAGATACATATGTCTTCGATAAGTGACCCGATAGGATGATACCCCTGCACTAGTGAAATCTCTGTCGTTGAACTTGCATCTACGTTAAATTTAAGCTTCCGACGAGACGTGGGCCAAGTGGCTAAAAGCGGTGACACCTCTCCATCTCCACCTACCTAGGCAAACATTATCCGTCTCCCCATGAAATCCTGGCACAGATCTTACGAAGTCGAACCTTTTTATCTGGGGAAACAGTGGCAACTGGTTGGACGTATATCGTCACAGCCAGTCATGATCCTCGAAGATCTCTTACATGTGCCGCCGCAGAATTTGAACACCAAGCCTGCAAGCCTGCAAGCCTGCAAACCATCTGCGGGCATGCAGCCCTGGATATATTCATCCGAGGTATCGATGTCGTTTCAGTCATTTCCAGAATCGAGGGTCCTGTTTGCATAATCAATTCATTCTTGAAGAATGTGTAATCGCAATGCATTAAGATGTGCAAATATGAAAGTCAAGAGGATGTCAACAACCTCACAAATGGAGATGCTCGACAGCATACAAGTGACTCTGTGCTAACTCATAGCCAATCAAATTGGCTCTGGTGAAGGTTGGGCATGAGAATAGTTCAATTCGAAAAGAAGCTGGTGTCATTCAATTGTTGCAAAGAACGTCGATTCTATTGAGATTTCACAGTGTTCATAGGCTAATCTTATCTCAGCCCCACACCTCAGAAACTACGTAGTTACACTCCTGTTGATACATTTACTCGCACTCATGATCGTCATTATGGTAATTGATTTGACTACGCTATCAAAGAGCATGATATCATACCATTTTGATTGATGCGACTAACAAGACAGCAGACTTACTTAGCACATTAAATACCAGGAGCACCTTACATATGGATGAAACGACGGTACACTTGGATCTAATCATCTCATACACACACATAGACGTAATAACAATCAATAAGCTACCATGAACATATACTCGACAAAATGAAATCTTGCCAGAATATTGACAGTCGGGGCTAGCTCACAAGATCCAATATTCACTTACCTACCCATACCTATACCTTCCCATCACCAGTTGCTACGGAATGAAACAAGAGATCGTTTCTCTCTTCCCTCACTGCTTTGAAATTGTATCCATCCCCTCATCAATCATAGCCGGGCCCCAAATCAAACCAAGCCACCCAGAATCCTCCCTCAGCTCATTTCATCCAATCTCACCCCATGCATCTGCACCGCTCCAGCTAATCCAGCAGTCCATCAAAAACATAAAAAAATAGTAAGATCTTACCTAGATTCAAACTTTCGAACCAAAAAAACAACGACCTAGATTATATTACATTACATAGATACATACCAATCCATACACACAACCAGTCTGCACAAACCACACTTCCTCCCCTCCGCCCCCCTTTCCCCCGCTTCTCCTTTCCCCCCTCTTTCTTCTTCCTTTTTCTTCGTCTATCTCCCAACCATGTCATCTATCTCAAACCCTCCATCTCAAAGCCTACTAACGAAAATTCCCAACCTCAAACTTCCAAGCTTCCTAACATCCATCACCTTACAAACTCCCAATTCCCCTCTCCCAATTCCCAGTATACATACAACTACCTACTGATAAAGAATATACTTACCAACTATAAAACAACAAATTCAAATTCCGCACGAGCCCAACTTACCAATTAAACCCACTACCAATCTCGGCTACTCCCTCAAATATCATCCCCTAATCCTCACATTATTTCCTACTCGATCTAGCAGAGTTCGTTTCATAGAAGTGATGCATACATCCTTTCATCCATCCTCTCTTACTGTACCTATTTTTCTTGGGTCACTTTAAAAAAAACCCCTCCGCCCCAATCCAACATTTCACATATAATCAAAAATCATTTCATCACCAAATGTGTAAAACACTCTCATATAATCTGTATCCGTAATTTTCATTCATTATGCCCATATGCAACCGTCATCAAATCATAGGTATCAATCATTTCGTTTTGACCACACCTCAATCCGATGCAAACCCCTCAGTCCCGATCCAGTCCAACCGTCCTAAAAGACCAAGACCAAGATCAGCAACCAAAGACCAAACCATCCGAACTTTTCAATGTGTGGGGGTATGAACAAGCAGCCTGCATAACAGCGCGCAAAAAGAAAAATCAGTGACCAAAATACAGAAATGTTTTGTTGTATGTAATGCCATAAGAGTAACCGCTCTTCCATATCATTATAGCCCTAGGCCATATCCAGCCAATATCAAGAACATGACAGATCCGTGCAAATGCTAACTGTGCCGTTTTCGCAATTGCAAATATTAAATGCAAAAAAAAACTTTACCCATTTCGCCTTTGTGTGATGCCATGCCGCGAGAAACAAGTCGAATGAAAGGATGAGGTTATTACAAGCTGTGTAAGCTGAAGCCTAAGAGCTCATTAATTGTGAGACTCTAGAGCTGTTTCCTAAAGGTGAATCTATGATGAGTCGCCTCTTGGGGCACGAGGAGCCCCACGTGGACCACCTCGACCACGTCCTCCTCGATGTTGTCCATCACCTCTGAAGCCACCACGACCTCTGCCTCCTCTACCACGATACTCTCCACGGCCACGATTACGGCTGACTTCATGGAAGCCATCATTGTTGGTAGTTGGGGCAGTAGGAGTCTTCTGAAGAAAAGTTATTAGCAAAATTTCCATGATTTATCCTATGAGATTGGAGTCGACTTACTGAACCGGGGCTCTCTGGCTGTTCATCGGCCCAACTTTGAGTATTAGGAGCGGCAGCAGGAGTAGCAGTAACGCCAGTCTCAGTCTCAGTAGTTTCGCGAGTAACCTCGACCCACTCTTGCGACGTGGACAAATCGTTGTTGTTGTCCCAATTTGCCTCTGCCGCAGCATTTCCTCCTTCCCCAAAAGTGGAGTTTTGAGGGAGTCCTTGAGCTTCCTCGAAACTTGGTTCTTGATGGCCATTGGTCATTGCACTTGTCACAGGCTCGTCGATTTCGGTCAAACCGGCGTTGGCGATAGTAGGGTCACTTTGAACAGGATACTCGGCGACTTCGGTTTGGGTTGTCTCTTCTTCAGCGGTCTCGATAAATTCGGCAGCGGCAGGTGTTGTTGGTAGCGCAAGCGCAATAGCCTTAATATCGGCATCTAACAATCAGTTAGTAAGTTGTAATAACTTTAAAGGCACGCGCATTTACAGGTCGTAGTGAGTTCCTCGCCGTTGACGGAGGAACAAATCTCCTCGGAACCTTGGATGATCTTCGTCATGGCAGCTACAGCAGCCTCATCACCACTGTAGACTTGGGTGAGAAGACCTTCAATGCCCTTGTTCTCATCAAGGTTTGGATCATTTTCCGGGCTGCGGCGCAAAGCAGCGAGACAGAGGAATTTAGTAATGAGTAACAAATTGGCCTCCTGTTCCTCAGCCTTCTCCTTGGCAACTGACTCCTTAGCAGCGTGGACCTTCTCCTCGAGTTCTTTACTTGCACGCTCATTGAAAGTCTTCTCGAATTCAGCCTTCTCTACCTGGAGCTTAGTCTTGTATTCTTGGTCGAACTTCTTATATTGTGCGATTTGCTCCTCAAGTTGGGCCAAAGATGCCTGGAGAGATGGCTTCTTCAAGATTTGTGCCTTTTGATCAGCGTTGATTTTGCGAGTAGCTACCAACTCGTCCAAGCTCTTGCCAGGGTTTTCGGCGAGGACATTGTCAACTTTGGAAGCGTTTGTCTGTACAATATTAGCAATTTGTCTCAAGGTGATCCTCCGCAGTTCTTCTTGACTTACGATCTTCTTGTTGACATTACGAATACTCCTGAAATGAGTTGTCAGCCACCTACCCCTCACACGAAAAAGTGACAAGAACACCAATGTTACATGATGTAGTTGTTCGAAAATAAAAATTCTTACTTGTAGAGCTCCTTGATATATGGACTTTCGTATGCTCCATCACCATTGGTGCTCTCTTCAGCACTGTTGGAGGGGGCCTTCTCGGTGACTGCTGTTGGTTCGGTGGGCTTTTGAACCTCTACAGCTTCGGTCTTGGCCTTCTTCTTCTTCGCAGACTTAGATTCTGGCTTGGGAGCTGGGTTTTGAGTTACTGAAGCAGCCATTGTGTGACTTATTTTTGTTGACTTTCAGGTTGATTTGGTGACACAGAAATGTCGAGATGACGGCTTGCTTGTGCTTGTGTTTGTGAGTGGATAATTAAAATGCCTCGTCTATGAATAAAACGATGTATTTAATACAAGAAGCTGAGAACGAGGATATTTTCAGGTTTGAGATCGGAGCTGTGTAAGACAGATATGAATTTTTAGGGGCGGATGGTATTAATTGTCAAAAGTGAGGGAGCTTCAAGATGATGGGGGAGAGATGTTTGGATCAGAACCTTGTCGGCCTTAGCGAACGTGGGAGAAGGAAGTAGAATAATAAATTTTGACCCAACAGAAGAAGAAACGTCAATGCATCTGAATATTATTAGTGAATACAAAAGAGGCTTGAGACTGTTTAATATTGGAGGTTTATGTAGGTATCCATCATTATCTTAAAATCAATTGGACCACAATTGATTAACAACATATGCTTCACTGAATTGCTGTATTCTGATCATCTCCGCGTAGTACCCCTCAAGTGTGTGGTGCCTGAAATCCACAGCCTCGTCTCATAGGCTCCTCTTCTTCTTCCTCCTTGACGACCGTCCCTCCTGAGGCATTCCGCATGGTTATTCCACATGGTTATCTGCTAAGCCCGCCATTCTTCGTAGCAATTACGTCTAAGTAGGCATATCTGATAACTTCCTGAAATTGAAGCACTCTTCGTGACCATACACTCCTGCAATGTTGATTCTACCATAACTTGTACAGTCACTCTCCCAAGCTCAAGCTCATCCCTTGAATTTCGATAGCGATAACTAGATAGTAAAGAGGATTATTATGGATACTGGAAATGACAAGAAAGTTGGGCATACTTCAGTCACTTTCTTTATACTCTTTGCGCTAATACCACGCTCTCCAGCTTGCTTCGCGTTGATACTGGCTTCTTTCATTAACCTGGACCGATTAGACATTATACCCAGACTAATGAACCCACTGAAAGGGATTAATGCGACATACGTTTCGAGAAATAGCATATAGTCAAGGAATATCTACGATGTGTGAATCAGCAAATGGCCTTTCTCCCAGAGAGGCGGCATGAAACGTACCAATACATCGACATTTTTGGTGAGATTGCGCTTGGAATGGGCTTTAATAATCTTCTTGAGACTGGCCCGAGGATAAAGTTTCTGTCCAGTGGCCATGATATGTATGACTCAGATATGTGATATTCGCACAAGAAGGTTTGCGTAGATATTGTCTTGTTGTTGAGTTTCGTGATGCTAGTTGTTATGCTGTGATGTTTGATTACATGCTTTACGGTTGCAGTGTTTACCTTCGCGTGCTGTGATATTTGAGTTTCGCAGCCTTGCCATCTGAAGTCGCTCATTGGTCGATGTTTCAAGCTTTCACCAAGCTCAATCGGATGAGTTACCCAATTAGGCAAGTGGGCGCTGTCGTCCCCTCCCACACCTACCAAACTTAGTACTTATGACAAACAGACTACTATTTACTTTATAATTTCAAGCACGGCTTCCTTCGGCTTTCTTCCCATTTCTTTCTACTTGACATCTTCAAATTTCATTCAAAAAGACACTCAAGCTACGAATGCCATTTCAACATTAAACTGGTTTAATTTGACAAAATTCCTGCACGTATCTTAACATCCAGGAACAGATCTCACCTCAGATCATCCGTATCATGGCATCTCCAACATCTGACCGAGATGTACTTCCCGATTCTGTCAAGCCTTCTCATTATGCGCTTTCTGTTTACGACATCGAGTTAGGAGGAGCTTTCAGCTATCAAGGCACAGTCAACATTGACATCAAAGTTGTCAAGCCCACCAAGGAAATTACCTTGAATGCTTTGCAACTCAAGATACATGAAGCAGAGGTAGTTTTGACTTCTGGAAAGACCTCGCATTCTATCAAGTCCAGTGAGATATCTTATGATAGTAAGAAACAGCGTGTGACTTTAAGCTTCCCAGATGAGTTGTCTATCTCCGAAAGTGCCAACCTATCAATCAAATATCAAGGAACAGTCAACAATGATATGGCGGGTTTTTACTATTCAAAATATAAACCCCAAGTCACACCAGCTGCGTCTGTTCCTAAGGTTGATGATTTTCACTGCATGTACAGTACTCAATTCGAGTCATCTGATGCTCGTAGAGCTTTCCCATGTTTCGATGAGCCTAACTTGAAGGCCACTTTTGACTTCGAGATCGAAATCCCTAAGGATCAAACTGCTTTGAGCAATATGCCTGAGAAGGGATCGAGAGATTCTAAGGATGGGTATCACTTCATCGAATTTGAAAGAACGCCAATCATGAGTACCTATCTTCTCGCCTGGGCAATGGGAGATTTCGAGTACATCGAGGACTTCACAAAACGCAAGTATAATGGGAAGCCAATCCCTGTCCGTGTCTATACTACTAGAGGCTTGAAGAGCCAAGCACAATATGCACTTGATCATGCACCTAAAGTCATTGACTTATTTTCGGAAATTTTTGACATCGACTATCCACTTCCTAAAGCTGATTTACTTGCTGTACATGAATTTGTAAGTCTCTTATTTTGTTGTTGTCAATATATTTCTTATCTGCATGAGATCCACGTTTGGTATTTCAGTATACTTCCTTAAATCAATTAATTCGTGCGCTCGCCGCGTACATGCCGTGTAGTTAACAGTTCCGCTAATCGTCTTTCTAGTCCCATGGAGCGTATGTTGCAGCCAGTTTCCCGGACCCCTTCAATTTTATGAGTGCGCTAACTAACTTTCTAATCTGCTCGATAGTATGGAGAACTGGGGCCTTGTAAGTAGTCTATATCCTTGAATGCATTAAATGCCCACTCACTCTTCCAGGTTACCTATCGCACGACAGCTGTATTGTTTGACGAGAAAACTTCCGACACAAAATTTAAAAACAGAATTGCATATGTCGTTGCGCACGAACTCGCCCATCAATGGTTTGGAAACCTAGTCACTATGGACTGGTGGAGTGAGCTTTGGCTTAATGAGGGTTTCGCTACCTGGGTTGGATGGCTGGCGACAGATCATTTCCATCCAGATTGGTGTGTATGGCCCCAGTTCGTGGCTGAGGGTATGCAGACTGCATTCCAGTTGGATTCGTTACGTAGCTCGCATCCTATTGAAGTACCAGTTAAAGATGCTCTAGACGTTGATCAAATTTTCGATTCCATCAGCTACCTTAAAGGTAGCTCTGTGCTTCGAATGCTGGCCACGCACCTTGGTCAAAAGACTTTCTTGAAGGGAGTTTCAGATTACCTAAAAGCTCACGCTTATGGCAATGCCACAACACAAGATCTATGGTCAGCTCTGAGCGAAGCTTCGGGCCTAGATGTGAAAGCTATCATCGATCCATGGATTACCAAGATGGGCTACCCTGTTCTGACTGTTACTGAAGAACCTGGACAAATCAGCATCAAGCAAAGTCGTTATCTCTCCACGGGAGATGTTAAACCTGAAGATGACGAAACAACTTGGTGGGTGCCTTTGGATTTGCAAGGAAAAGTTGGAACCCAAGGAGCACAGCAAGTCGCCTTTGAACGAAAAGAAGATACAATCAAAGATATTGACGACTCTTTCTACAAGATCAACACCGACACTGCAGGATTTTATCGTGTCAATTATCCACCAGCAAGGCTTGCCAAGCTTGGATCACAATTGGATCGCCTCAGCTTGACTGATAAAATCGGTAAGTCTAGACTAAGCTTGGGATTTTTTAAATAGTCCAGATTGCAGTCCAGCATAATACTGAGGAGTCTCCCGATTTATTTGGCCTGTTGAACCATCCAACCGTTCAACTTGTGGTATATTGATTCGGTCGGAAGGTTGAACATATTTAGATGCGAAGCCTAGAGCCACTCACAATCCAGCAAACATCAAAAGCTTTCGAATTTGGACTGCAGCCTGGACAATTAAGAATTCTAATCACGCTCTCTTATCTCAACTTGGTAACTGACTTTGACCTAGGTCTCATTGCTGATGCGGGTGCACTCGCAATATCAGGACAAGCAGCAACTCCAGCGTTCTTGACTTTGGTGCAAGGTTTATCTGATGAATCTAACTACTTAGTTTGGACAAAGATCCTGGGACCCAGTGGCACTATCAAGTCGGTGTTCTCCGATGATGACGCAATCTCGGATGGTATGAAGGCATTTTTACTAAAATTGGTCACTCCAGCGGCGGAAAAGATAGGCTGGGAACAACCTATGGATGAAGATTTTCTTAAGTCTCAGCTTCGACCTTTATTGATACTTTCTGCTGGTATCAATGGCCACAAAGAGTAAGTTCAGAAAAACGTACTGCATGCATAATTCATGGTTGACAAAATATAGAATTATCACCGAAGCTAAACGTCGCTTCGATTTGTACACAAGCGGCAAGGACAAGTCGGTCATTCATCCAAGTCTGAGAACTGCAATTTTTGGCCTTTCCGTTCGATACGGTGGGCAATCTGAATATGATGCTCTGAAAAAAGAGTATCGCGAAACAACTTCCATTGATGGTAAAGAGATTACGCTCCGTGCAATGGGACGTGTTCAAACTCCAGAACTTATCGCCGACTATTTTGAATTTCTCTTCAATGAAGTTGCAACACAAGATGTCCACACAGGTGCAGCTGCTCTTGCGGCAAATACCAAGACACGTTACCAGCTTTGGCAATATATTCAAGATAACTTCGATCCAATCAAGGAGAGGCTGTGAGTATCCCAGTGCAAGCAATTGAGTAATCTTTTCATTTGATAATGTTACTAATCTTTTTTGCAGATCTGCCAACATGGTTGTCTTCGATCGATTTATTAAGCTTTCTCTAGCTACCTTTAGTGATGATGATATCAACAAGCAAATTGAAAAGTTCTTTGAGAATAAAGACAACAGAGGCTATGATCGATCATTGGCTATTATTGCCGATACTATCAGGGGAAGAGCGGCTCTCAAAGCTAGAGATAGGGAGGTTATCCTCGAATGGGTGAAAACCAATGGTTATTGCTGAATTGGGTCGAGCCTTTAATCTTTGTTTGATATGTTATTGAGCATCATACCATTTTTTAGTCTTGAAATTGCTACTGTATCACACAATTGCACTCATTCATTATGCGAAATATAGGTTCCTCTTAGTCCTTTCTGATTGTAGTTTATAACTTGAAACATGATGGTGATATACCAAATGGCTAAAATGCTTTCCGCAAAGAATCGTCAATCCCTGTTAATATCAGAACTGGTCCTTAACCATAAAGTCTGTTTGGTATATATACATTTTTGCGGGTTATTGGTCACACAAAATTATAAGATACGACAACCCACCCACCACTTTTACGCCCTGTAGAAAACTATGAAAACCTCCTGCCGCCCCCGCCTCCGCCCCCGCCTCCGCCCCGCCTCGCCTCAAGAAAAAAGAAGATCAAGAAAGAGATGAGGTTAAAACTTTGAAAATAGAGAATGCAAAAGCAAAAGGAAATCAAAAAATGTTTGAAATGTGAAATGACCAGACTGGGGCACGATCCCAGGACCTTGTCCGTATTTAACAGGTTTTAATTGTTAAGGACACGTGATAACCAACTACACCATCCGGCCGATGATTGTTGATCTAAAGGAGGAGCATTATGGTATATATTGAAAGATTCCAGGGGCTGGTGTTTCAGTGGATGGGGTTGTGGATTTTTATGAGATTATATTGGGAAGAGATTGATTGATATGTATTGATGTGTATTGATATGGTCAATTCTTTTTTTTGGGATATTAATTTATGTTATTATATATCTATCAAATCTTTATGCTTCAATATAGTTTACTGTAAATTATGAAGTAGAGGCTTTCTGTCAGGATCTTTCTATTAGTCTTTTTACTTAAGGCTAGCTTGGCAACTAAAGAATAATATGATGTGTTAAGATTGACTTTCCTATAGCTACCACGTATACTACGTACGTACCTACCTCCTCTGAAGATCAGACAAGGACAAGTTTCTAATTTAGGTTATTGAATTGGTGTAGAGGTATTTATAGAAAAATTCAGATTTAATCTGGGTTTTAAACTTGTAAGTTCTTACTTTTGTGTTTGATTGCCGACGTTGTTTATTTTTTGGGTGCTGTGTTTTATTCTTTTGTCAAGGATAATTATCTTGTCCATTTCTCGGAAGATAAATATAACAACACTCTCAACTCCTCAGAGACGGAGCCGATATGAGCTTCAATAGCCTTCCCTTGTCTTTGTCTCTTCTCGCCGGACCTGATCCGAATTCGGAGTCTACTGTGCTTATATCTTACTTCCTTTGTTATGATTTTCCCCTTTCTTCAGTCAAATGGAAGTCACGCGAAGTACACTTAATACCTCGTTTCTATGCATTTTCTTTGAAGATTTCCACTTCATTGTTTGATTCTCAGACCCGAGAGATATATAAAGTTCTGTAATGATGAGGAAAAAGCATAATTGATTCATTATTTATACTGTTCTGCACAATCACTGGACAATTATAAAAAGTTTCAATATGTCTCCAAAACACGCTGATTGCAGACATGTCAATATATCCGACGAGGAGCACAAATTCGGTCTTACTTCTTTAGAAAACGTACAAGCTGGAGTAGAAGAATTTCATAGGGATGGAATTGTTATTTTTGAAAATGCCATTCCTCACAATGTTGTCGAGAAATTCTACGAGAAGATGAATGCAGATGGAGCCCAGAGATTGGAAGATCCGAGTCTAGTCTACAACCATGGCATGGAAAAGAACTATTTCTCCTTATGTCCTCCTTTATCCAAGGAATGGCTTTCCCAGTATATTTGGGCTAACAAACATGCCGCAGCAGTTATGGAAGCTGTTATCGGAAAACCACAGCTTGTACACGCAGGCAGCACTATCACTATTCCAACACAAGAACCGACATCTCGTCAAGCCGTTCACATAGATTCCTATCACAATCATCACAAATTCCCCACCTGCATCGAGCTATTCATGTACCTCCACAACGTGTCTCCCGAAAATGGCTCTCCGGAAATCTGGCCTGGATCCTACCACAATGGAACT